>NW_024081169.1:542521-625681 GCF_003009895.1 Hyaena hyaena
AGCACTCTTTCCTGCCCAAACAGCCCCGATTCAGCATTCATATGCCTTCCTCATGTCAAATTTTGGAGCCGCAAGCAGGTCCGAGAGGGGACCAGTTTTGGTTTGAGATACATCATTTTCAGCTGAGACGGCGCTTCCTTTCTCTTTTTTTTTTAATTTTTTTAATGTTTTATTTATTTCTAGGAGAGAGAGAGAGACAGCGTGAGCAGGAGAGGGTCAGAGAGAGAAGGAGTCACAGACTCTGAAACAGGCTCCAGGCTCTGAGCTGACAGTCAGCACAGAGCCTGACGCAGGGCTCGAACCCACGAACCGCGAGATCATGGCCTAAGCGAAAGTCGGACGCTTAACCCAGGCGCCCCCCTTCCTTTCTCTTAAAATGACCGCAACGTCAGCTGGGTTAGAGACCCTGGGGTCTCCTCTGGCCCTATTAGGGGAGCTCCAGATGATGGCACTAGATTGGCTAGTGGTCTTGGAGGAAGCACAGTACAGACTCCAGCTCCCCGCTCTCCAGAGAAAATATTCAACCATAAATTTTCTCCTGTTTATAGGACAAATGGGTTAAGCTGCAAAGCTGTACTTATGCCCCCAAGGAATATGTTTCTTAGCACATCTTGATTTCAGGCTGCCCTCAAAATTTGCTATGGGAAAGCGCTTTTAATGGAAAAACAGAGACTTGCTTGATTAGGCCTACTCACGTCCCTGGGCCAGATGAAGGCCCAGGCAAATGTCTAGATGCTTCTTCCCCATGACTGAACTCATCTTGTCTGCAGAATTGGGGAGTCAGTCCTTAACACTGCTTGCTCGGTGGGTGTCAGATTCCCCACATATGTCCTTGGGACATTGCAAAAAATAAATAAGAGTTGTCATCTAGGAGGAAAAAGAGAATATGAGAACTCTGCTGGACTTCCTTATAATTCTTTTTATGCTTTTAAGATTTTTTCCATTTTCCATTACTTGAGGAAGGGATTATTCTCCCTCTTCAGTGTGAGGGTTTCTAAAAGTCTTCGACAAGCCCCGAGGGGGGCTGGGCCTCCTGGCCCTGTCCCGTGGCCACTTTTCTTGTCTCTGCGGGTCCCACGGCTGGGCCCTCTACCTTCTCTGAGTTGCTCTGGTCCCCGGGTCCTCCCAAGTCATTTTCCTGTCAGTGGAAGCCAAGCAGATGCCCCTCTGCCTTGTCATTGTCCCCTAAGAACAATTACAAGAACCCTCCCCTACGCGCTTTACTCTCTGCTAGTTTTTTTGTTTTTTTGTTATTTTTATTTTATTTTATTTTATTTTATTTTATTTTATTTTATTTTATTTATTTTTGAGAGAGAGATAGAGACAGCATGAGCAGGGGAGGATCAGAGAGAGAGGGAGGCACAGAATCTGAAACAGGCTCCAGCCTCTGAGCTGTCAGCACAGAGCCCGATGCGGGACTCAAACCCACGAACCGTGAGATCATGACCTGAGCCGAAGTCGGATGCTCAACCGACTGAGCCACCCAGGTGCCCCCCTGCTAGTTTTTTTTTTTAATGTTTATTTATTTTGAGAGAGAGAGAGATAGTGCCAGAGAGGGGCAGAGAGGGAGGGAGAGAGAGAGAGAGAGAGAGAGAGAGAATCCCAAGCAGGCTCCGCGCTGTGAGTGCAGAGCCCTACTCCGGGCTTGATCTCATGAACCCTGAGAAGATAGGGGCCGGGGAAAAAACTTAGTGTGAAGAATCTGCCGCAGTGTCTGTTCCTGGAGTTCTCAGCTGATGAGTTGGGCTGAAGATCGGGCTCTGCATCTTCCATCCTTGCCACCCTGGGCCTAGTCTCCTCAGGTATGGAGATTAAGTGAACCAAGGCAACCGTCACTTCCCTTCTGAGGATAACCACTCACTTCTCTTCCTCCTGCTTCCATCCCTCCCTCTGATCTCCTCAGAATCCACAACCAACCTAGACTGCATGCCCCAGGGCTGTTTGCCCTTCCCCCACTTCCCTCCTATGCTGTCCTCCAAATTCAGCTCTATTTTCTCTGGGAAATCCGTAACTCTCCCTTCTGTGATGCTGTAAAATTTCCAATATACATTATGATGTGATAAGCACCACAAGTTTATTCACCTCTTTCAACCAGAGTGGGAACTCCTCAAGGTGGGGAGCACATCACTTGCGTCTTTCTTTTGGGGCACTTCTGAGAATAATAACAGCTACCTTGAATTTACTATGTGCTGGGCAATGTGCTACTCATTCGTTCACTCTCTGCTCCCCACAAATGTTTATTGAGTACCTGTAGTAGTCCGTAAAGCCTATTTTAAATGCTTACCATATGTACATATCCATACATTCCAAAAGTTGAGGCTTTGCCATTTTTGAATACAGGGATATTCATGTTCATCTACCATCTGTACTAATTAGTGCACCCTCACAGATCAGTAAATGCCTTGATTCTCAGCCTTGAATACCAAACAGGATGGATAAGAAAAAAAATTCTCTCTAAACCATATTAGAATGAATATTGAGAATACCAGAAACAGTTTCTAGAGAGAAAGAAAGAATGACCACAAAAAAACAAGTCTAATCAATATCAGACTTCCTAACACAGCAAACAAGCAGCCAAGGGGGTAATTAACATCCTTAGAAGTGGAAGGAGGAAAAAACTTTGAACCTGAACTTTTATCATCTGCTTCGGCCTGAGGAGGGTGTCATGAGAGTACAGTTACCTCATTTCTGTCTCTCGGGGTTGAGGGAGGGAGAGGTGAAAAGCGAAGACCGAATAGGTATTGCAGCAGAAAATACGAAGAAGAGTGAAGTCTTGTTCCCCCAGACATTCTTCCTGGGGTACACGTATGTGATCTCATTCCCCACTCCTCCTGGGACAGCTGTGGCCCCAGTTAGGATTGTGAAGGGGGCAGCCAGCCCATATTTAACGTTCTGCCTGTGTTCCTTCAAGAGACTTCACCACTTCCTCCTTCCTTCCTGGCGATTGGAGAAGCCGTGACATCTCACACCCTCCTGACCAATGAGAGAGTGTCCAAGAAACATGTCTAATCACACTCACCACGTTCTGTAGAAACCATAGAGTTTGCTCAAGGAAAGCTGGAGTGGCCAGGTTTCAGGTACATGTCACCTGACTATCGAACTTCAATTTCCAACCCCTCACTCTTGGCTGTGTTCTGGTGATCCAATATAACAGCGGTGGAAACGAGGCTGCTGGTGGAAGGAGAGCTGTTCTTGGAGGCTCTACAAATCTGAATGGCAACAGAAACTTACTTACAGTTAATGCATATAGCATTCCTGTTGCACCGAATACTCTTTTGGTTACGAGTAATAAATCTCTAATTTAAGTAATAGATCATTGGGGTTGTTACTTTCACTCTTGGTAAGGAAAAGTCAACCCATGTGGTCTGGAGGGTAGGGCATACATCAAACACAAAGATCAAGCCTAAGCATTAGGAAAGAATTAGAGGAGAGTCTTTGACCAAATGGACCAACTGTCCACTCTTGATGGTTCGGCACTAGGCCAGGGGCTGGGGAACAAGACGGACCTAGTTACTGCTCTTAGAGTATGCTCGATAATTTCCAAAGATTGCCACCAATCTGCCACCAATTGTTTCCCCTTCCTGTATTTGCATACCCCTCCTATACTGGCAAGTGTTTATTTCTCCTCCCTTTGAATTTATGACTGCTTAGACCGAGAGAATGTGGCAGAAAGTGATATCCTGGGGCTTTTGAGCTGAAGCTCTAAGAAGACTTGTCACTTCTACTTTCTTCCCCTTAGATTCCTGCTATTGTGCTGTGAGAAGTCCGAGTCTTGTGGAGAGGGCACATGTGGACTCTCTAGTCCACAGCCCTAGCTGACCTAGCTGACTGCCTGCATCAGCTATATGGGTAAGCTATCTTAGACATCCCAGCCTCATCCAGCCGCCAGATGACTTAAACTCTCATCGACAGCACTTAGAGCAGAAGAATCACCCAGCTGAGGCCAGTCATCTCACAGAATCATGATAATTAATAAAACCACTGTTGTTTTAAGCCACCGAGTTTTGGGTGGTTTGTTATGCTGTAGTATGTAACTAAGACACAAAGCTTCTTGTTTAGTGGAGAAGGCAGGCATTGAGTGGGACATAATACTAATATATGATGAGTATATATAGTGTACTGCGGGAGTATAGAGCATATCTTCAAGTTGAGAGCTTAGGAGGAGCAAGAGCTAATTGAAAAGGAGAGATGAATGTTCCAGATAGAGGCAAGGATATGTGTGAAGGTGAAAAAGAAAGAGTGTGGAATACATTTAAGAAACCAGCATAATTTTAGTGCAATTCTGTCTTGGAGTGTCCAGAGTACAATGAGGAGAGGGCCAGTAGTACTGAGAATTTGGAAATTATCAGGAGGGAGGCCTTCGAAGGACGGTAAGCCGGAAAGCAACGCAAACGGATTTGTGCTAAGTTTCATCTTGATTGTAGTGTAACGTGTGTGAGTACTAATGAACCCAGTCCATTTTTATTATACCCATATTTTTGGTAACTGGATGGGAGAACGGAGACTCATTTGGGGAGTGAAACTCCCATTAAGCACTCTTGGCTGGTTTGGGGCAATGTGGTACTTTTGTTCTTGGCCGTGGCGGCCCTGGTCCCCAGCCTTGGCTGCCTTCAAGTTAGCTAATGGGTGGAACTGGACTGATGGTTTCCATATGAGCTGCCTCTGAAAGGCTCTTGGCATGGACTGGTACAACTCCATCTCCAGTGTTAGACATTGTTGATCAGTCTATCCCAACAACTCACCAGAGACGCCTGCTGTCTTTCAGGAAATTCCATGCTCCTGGGCCAAGCCCATTGTTTAAATGCCCCTGAACATCTCTGAGGATCTGCTCTCAACCCCAGCCAGAAAGAAGAAATAGATACGGACCCAAAGAGACTGGAAAATTTGGGCAGGAAGCTATAAAATGAGATGCAGCTTGGAAAAATACAGATTGTTACTTACATCTGGGAGAGAAAAGAATAGATCACTAGCAATCCCCATACCCCCACCCGCAGCAAATATAGAAATGTATTCAAGCATCAGAGCAGAGGCAGATTATTGTTAAGCTAATGAGGCTTAGGCTTTGGTCCCTCAATGGTAAAGACCCCTTCCTCGGCCTTGGGAGAGCCTAGCAATGTGTTCTTCGTATGTTTCTGTAAATTTGCAAAGGTAAGCCATTTTCACACTCTCTTTCTTCAGCACGACCCCCCAGATTGTATCAGCTTCCTGCTACACAGAACCTGGGTCTGCATACCCCCCACCCCGGGGCAGGCTGAAATGTTCAGCAACAAATCAGCAACGGTGGTGGCGGTCATTCTGCTGAATAACAACCTCCCTTCCTAGCTCAGGCGACTTGCTTGTGATAGTCCCTCAGGCCACCCGTAATGAAGTGAGGCTCAGACCCTTTCAGAGCACATCTGTTGGGGAGGCTATGGGCAGGTACTGGGTTGGGTGTGTGCAAACTTAGCTGCAGACTATAAGACTCGTCCTCACAAAGCCCTGCAGTTAAGGAAGTACATTTTTAACGCCACCAGTCGTTCTGATGCTAACTAAGCCTTTTGTGCCATGTTCTTCTCTCTCCCCTTCACCAAATCTTGTCTTTAAGAGCCTGGTGGGTTAGTTCACACCAGAGTAGCTACGGCTGATCATGGACCAAAGGTTATCTTCAGATGGAGGTTGTTACCTGCCTACTCCTGGGATTCAAGGCTTAAGGTTAAGGACTTATATTTCTATTGGGAGCATCCATTTCAGAAATGCCTAGTCTGGACCCATAGGATTTCTGGAGCCCCCTGGAAGCCATGGTGCTTGAGGCTTAGGCTGTTCCTCCAGGTGGTGTGGGTGACTCTTGCGAGTCCAAGAGGCATGGCCTGAAGCAGCAGGAAGAAAGCTTGAAATGACTTTTTTTTTTTTTTTTTTTTGCAATCACATATACGGTTCTGAATCTATCCCACAGAGATATTTCCTATGGAGTAAAACCGCCCCTGAGGGAAGCAGATGATCATCTCGCAGTCTCCTGTACCACCCTGCCATCTGCCACACGTCCCCACAGGGACGCGTACCCCCATTAAAGAAGCTGTCACTCGTTTAGCATGGAGTTTGTAGGAGAAGGCTTGGCTCACGAGAAGACCTCCTTCACAGCCTGGGACCCAAAGGAATCTCCAGTATCTGGAAGGGCTTCAAGCTTTTTAGATTTCGATGTGCTTCTCAGCCAGTGCCCTAACAGCGCACAGACATCTGGCAGAACCAGCGTCCCTTGCCTGGACGGGCTGGCTTTGCTAGAGGGGGAATGGCGTTTCCTGACAGTGGAGGTGTGCCTGGCTTGGCTGAACTTGGGATAGTCCCTTCCAGAGCCCTGTCAGTGGTGTCTTACCCAGGGAAACACTTCCAGTTGCCAGAACCTGGACTCTGTCCCTTTAACAGTGATCACACATGTGTCTGCCATCTGGCTGTGAGCATCCTTCCTCCCCGTGCTTGTTTATCTGGAGTTTGATGGTACTGCATCTACCAAACAAGAATAGCTTCCAGTTAATGAAGGCAGACTGGCTCCATTGGTTGGGTGTCTGACTTTGACTCAGGTCATGATCTCCCAGTATACGAGTTTAAGCCCTGCGTCCGGGTCTGTGCTGATGGCTCGGAGCCCAGAGCCTGCTTCAGATTCTGTCTCTCTCTCTCACTCTTTCTCTCTCTCTCTCTCTCTCTGTCCCTCCCTTGCTCACACTCTGTCTCTCCCTCTCAAAAACAAAACAAAACAAAAGAAATATCCCAGAAGTTTTTGGAAAGATGGCAAACATAGCACTAACAAATAAATCCTCAATGATGAACTCTGAAGCACCCAAAAAGAGTTCTATTCTGTTTCACTCTGCAGTGGGCCTTCCGCACCTGCCTCAAATTATCACTCCCCTTATGGAAAAGGCAAGCTGTGTCAGGAACGCCTTCACTGGGCTTTAGGACTACCTGAGAGCAACATCTCCTTGGGGCAAGGCTCAGGCATCCCAAGCTCTCTGTGTGTTCAGTTGAGCCAGCATTAATATTATGAAAGGTAGAGAAATATATTTCCAATCGCAGGGGGGATCCCTTGGGCCAAGCTCTGCTCCTTCAAGATGCAGATATTCCTGCAATGATCTCTACCAGGAGCTTGTGAAGATACCCATGACTTTCCACAAGCTGCCTGCCTTCCCCTCCCACCTGAAGGGATAAGGTGATGCCCATCCAGGAGGCTTGTGCCAGTGAGCCTCTGGGGGCCTCGGTGACCAGTGCACTCTGTCTCTTAGGTAATGACACTCAGCCAGTGAGGTGAATGGAGTCCCACAAAAAAGGGCCCAGCTTTACCTGAGACGTGTGCTGGTGAGAAGCCCTTTATGTCTTTTTTTGGACCTTTTACTGGCCATCCAGCTTTGCAGGCCACTTTGTTCTCTGACTTCTTCCCATCTTTCTTTTGAATTCTGCTCTTGTCCCCTCTACACACACACACACACACACACGTCTCCAGCTTCCTGCTGTGTATCCCAGATGCTCCGTTCAGGCACAGCGCACCCCAGGAACACTTTCTTGTTTTTGTGGGGCATCCTGTGCAGCCCAGCCCGGGAGTCCAATACCCCCCTCCCATAGGTCAGCTCCGGAAAGCCCAGATGCGACAGCGGGTCCTACATGTTCAAGGTCCCTGGAGAAGATTGGGGAAAATAAATTCCAGTAATCACAAATGGATCCAAATTATGGGGAAACCTTCAGCTGTTATTTAAGATCAGATCAATAACAATGTGGGAGGGGGCACCTGGGTGGCTCAGTTGGTTAAGCGTCCGACTTTGGCTCAGGTCATGATCTCATGGTTCATGGGTTCAAGCCCCGCGTCGGGCTTTGTGCTGACAGTTAGCTCAGAGCCTGGAGCCTGTTTCAGATTCTGTGTCTCCCTCTCTCTCTGACCCTCCCCTGCTCACACTGTCTCTCTCTCTCTCAGAAATTAAAAAAAAAAATTTTTTTAAAATAACAATGTGGGGGAGGAGAATGGAAGGAGGGCGACAGGGAGACTGTTTACCTAATTCTATTTTTGTCATCTGTAACTTTAACTAAATGGAAGTGATTTGTGGCCCCATTATTCTGGCTAGCTAGTGTGACAGGCCAAGAATCAAGCAGTTAATTTCCACGTACACTTGGCTCTAAATTCTGAGAGGCTCTCAGCACATTGGTGCCAGCCGTGCTTTGGGGTCACTGCTCCCTGTGACAGCCCCTGGCAGGAAACACAAAAAACCTGCATTCTGTTCCCTTGCCCTGGACTCTACCCTGTGTGGGTGGGTCTCACTTGCTTTGGCATATGTGTGAAGGCATCTGTCTGTTTCCCCCGTTCTGGTTTGGGCTGAAACTGATTTATTCCAAAATCTGTTACGTATTTAGGATGTGTCATGCCCTGAATACTGGGTTTCAGTGCTATTTGAGTAACTTGTACAATTAATTACACTTTATATACGGGCTATTAGGGCTTGAGCTGGCATGACGAATATATATTGGGCAAGAATAGTATGCAGATGGCATGTAATAGCCAAACCAATCGCTAATATTTGTGTAGTGTGCGGTGAGTTTGCAAAGCGCTTCTATGTGCATTCTCACTCTCGGTTCTCACAACAATCCCCTTGAGGCAGGTAGCAGAATGTGCCAAATTATTACTCCCATTTTACAAATGATAAAATATGGGACTCAGAGAAGTTAAAAGCAGCAGAGTCAGAACCTGAGATCCCAAATCCTGCTTGACTCATGAGCTGGAAAAAAAAATGTGACTTTGGCTCCTGGGGTTCTTTAAGTTATTTTGTTTGAAATTCTCTGTCAGTAGCCTGCACTGACTTTTTATTTAACGTTGTTACTGAAGTTTATACATGTAATAAACTGCACATATTTAAAGTGTACAACTTGATTAATTTTGACATACATATCTACCCATGAAATCGGCACCATAATTAAGATAATGAACATATTCACAGCCCCCCAAAAGTTTCCTTGGATTTCTTTGTAACCCCTCCTTCTCACGGCTCCCTGCCTCCCCAGGCAAACACTGACCTGCTTTCTGTCACAATATGTCGGTTTGCATTTTTTAGAATTTTATGTAACTGGAATCATACGGTACGTACTCTTTTTTCATTTGGTTTCTTTCTTTCAGCATAAGATTCACTTATGCACTAGCATTGGCAGCCTCTATTGACAAGTCTTTCCTTTTTTTTTTTTTTTTCTTGCTAATTAGTAGTCCATTCTATGGATACACCACTGTTTGTATCCGTTCACTTGTTGATGGATATCTGGGTGGTTTTCGGTTTGGGGCTTTTACAAATGGAGTTCCTATGAACATACATGTACAACTCATATTGATGAAAGTCTTTATTTCTTCTGGATCAATATGTAGGAGTGGAGTGTTTGCGTCACATGCTAGGCATATTACGTTCACATTTTATAAAACTCTCAAATTGTTTCCCTAACAGGTTGGACCATTTTACAACCCACCAGTGATAAGAGAGTCCCAGTTCTTCCATATCCTTGCCAGCCACTGTTTATTTCAGCCACCCTACTGGGTATGACAGTAATATCTCACTACGGTTTTACTTTGAATTTCCTTAATAACTAACAGTGTTGAGTGTCTTTTCATGTGCTCATTTGTCATCTGACTTCTTTGGCGATGTTTCTGTTAACATCTTTGACCCATTTTTTAATCATGTTGTTTGTTTCCTTATTGTTGAACTTTGTAAGTTCTTTCCAAACACTGGATACAGGTCATTTATCAGATGTGTGCTTTGCAAATATTAACTCACAGTTTGTGGCTTCTCTTTGCGTTCTCTTAACAGTTACCTTTTAAATTTTTGATTAAGTCCAATTTCTCAATGTGTTCTTTTATGGATAGTTCTTTTGGTATTGGAGCTCAGAAATCCATACCTAACCCAAAGTAACAAAGGTTGTCTCCCATGATTACTTCTAGCAATTTTATGGCTTTAGGATTGATATTTAGGTTTATAATCCATTTTGTGTTAATTTTTGTATATGGTGAGAGGTAGGGATCAAAGCTGACTTTTTGCATATGGGTATCCAGTTGATCTACTGCATAAAAGACTATTTTTCACCACTGTCTGCTAGTGCACTTTTGTTGAAATCAGTTGTCCATATGTGCGTACCTCTGTTTCCAGACTATTCTATCCCACCAATGCATTTGTTTTTCTTAATGCCAATATCACGTTGTCTTGATTATGTGATGGCTAGTTTTCTGTGCCAATTTGGCTAGGCCATCAGAGTGCCTAGGTATATGCTCAAACCCTAATCTAGGAATTGCTGCAAAGGTACTTTTTTTTAGATTTCTTTGTGAAGGGATTTTGTAGATGTGGTCAACAGCCACAGCCAGTGGGCTTTAAGTAAAGGCAATTTCCCTCAGTAATGTGGGTGGCTCCCATCTAATCACTTAAATATATATATATATATATATATATTTAAATATATATATACATGTATATATAAGACTGAATATATATACATATATACATATATATGCACATATATACAAATATAATATATTATATATATTATATATACATAATATATATATAATCAGGGGCACCTGGGTGTCTCAGTCAGTTGGGCATCTGACTTCAGCTCATCTCATGATCTCGCAGTTCATGAGTTCAAGCCCCACATCGGGCTCTGTGCTGACAGCTCAGAGCCTAGAGCCTACTTCAGATTCTGTGCCTCCCCCTCTCTCTGCCCCTCCCCTGCTCATGCTCTATCACTCAAAAATGAATAAAGATTTTTAAAAATGTTTTTGATCAATCAAGGTCCTCTTCAAAATAAATCTGTATCAAATCAAATCATTTTAATCCTCTGACTTTGTTCTTCCTTTTCAAAGTCCCTTAGTCTCTTCACAGGGTAAAGCAAAGAAAGAAAAGGTAACAATCCACTGAACATTCAGGAGGGATGTCCAAAAAGAGATGGTCTGAGTTGTACCATGAAGTTGGGAAGGTTTCTATCACTAAATATAGCATAATGGGGGTTATTCCCTTACAAGAGGAGGAGACTGCCTGAGCAAGTCCTCAGAAGAACAACTTTTCCAAAATAGTCTGGAAATCAGAAGCACCCATATGGCTAGAAAGTAAAGGATATAAAAGAAAGGGCAATATGTTTGAAAACCCCCTTGGGTTAGTACCCTTTTACTTCGGAATGAAGAATCCAACTGAAACTGGCTTCTGTACAAGAAAGAATTTGTTAATACAAATAACTGAACAATTTAAGGTGTTATGGCTGCAGGCATGGCTGGTTCCAGAGGGCTCACATTCTCTCTCTGTGTCTCTGTCTCTCTCTCTTCACTGTCATCTCTGCTTCTCTCTGTTTGTTTCAGTCACTACTTGGGTAACTCGTAGCTGGAGACACTGAAGTCCTTGTAGAAAGAAAGCTTCTTATTTTCACACTAGTTCCAGTAACAAAAATTATCCCAGAATGAAACTCATTAGACTACGTCATTACATGTCTACCCCGGAACCAAAAGCTGTGTTCTAGGGAACGCTGACTTGCCAGACCTGGGTCACGTGGCCATCACGGGTGGAGGTCAATGGGACTGGCGCGTGCTTCTCAGCTTCCTCTCTCAGTAAGACTGAGGCTTTTACAACCTCGCCATCCATTTTTTCACTGCAGCCTTGAGGACATCTGTTGACTCTTGCTTTCCACACTGTTTCTTTCCCTTTCTATATTAAAAAAAAAAAAATGCTTGAACTTCTTTGCCCCAAAGAGTCAGTATCACATGTGCAGGTTTCACCACGTGTATTGTCCCTGGTTGTTAGTTAGTTCTCTCCTGAGTTCTGGTTTATTGCCACCACTGCTAGAGTCTGCAACAGCTTTTAATTTGGCTCCTTTGTGAACTGCATTAATATGCAGTTATCACCTCTCTCCAGATCATTAACAGACATTAACCAAAACCAAACCTCATAAGGAAGTCTGAAGATTCCGTGGCAGTAACTCCTTCACAGGAAACCGTGGAACTTGACAGAGGCGGAATTTGGGTAGGAAACTGGGAAGGGCCTCCTTCCCCAACACAGTGTTTTCATCAATCCCAAAAGGAGACCTTCAGAATAAAATGAAATAACCCTCATGTAGGAATGAGAAGAGAGGAGAAACAAGCTCCAGCATCTGTTTCTGAAAATGGAGGGGACACATAGAGCCATGAGGAACTGCAAGGTCCAGAGGTCTGCAGTTACAAGCTACTTGTTTAAATGAGAACTCAGCCAGGCTCGGTGGAGGAAGTTGGGGAAAGAAGTCAGTTGTTGGCTGTTCTCCATCAAGTTTGGCAACACTCCCCCGTCACTCTTAGAGGTGTGGCAATCTGCGTGTGTCTGGCCTGGTGGCTACAAGCCAGCCTGAGGGTCACTCAGAGTAAGATTCCCTCACCACTGCTGAAAAATATCAGCTTCCTCTGTCTGTCAGCCCACAGTGGCCTTTGTGTTCATGAGTTGGAGCTTTTCTTGTTCTATTCGCTGTCTCAACCTTGACCGATCTTTGTAACATTCAAAGCTATACATTCGTGCTCTTTATCTCTCATCTGGACTGCTACAGCAGCTTCCTCGCCGGCCTCCTCACCTCCAGCCCGTGGCCCACTCCCCATTGGGCTCCCAACCCCTCCCCTTTACTAAGGTCAGAGGGAATCTCTCCAAAACCCAAAACAAATCGTGTCACCTTGCTTTCTTCACAAACCAATAAACTGAAGTGGAAGGAGAAGCTGTGTAGTAGGACAGACACAATGGTCAGTGTCCTGTTTTGTGTAGATGGAGAGAAGGAAGTCCAAAAACCAAAACCACTGAGTGGAGGAAGGCTATGACCCTTTGAAAGCCATTGGGCTACTTGCTTCATCCTGCCCAGGAAATCGTGAGGGGAAGTGATGTGGGTTGTTTCCAGGCTGCCAGGCTGCAGTATGTAATTGCCAGCATGAGACCCTCTCTTGTTGGGAGTGTGGTAAGAGAGCCTCCATCAGCCAAGGTTCCCAGGCATTACAGAGAACAGAGCTTTCCTGCCAATCTGTTGAACATACCATGTGAGCGACCAATACACTTGTTGTCCCAAACTACAAAAGTTCCATAGTTGTTCCTTGCCAAGGCATAACCTAGACTATTCTGATTTTTGGCAGACACAGAATCAGAAGCAGGCTCCAGGCTCTGAGCTAGCTGTCAGCACACAGCCCGACGCGGGGCTTGAACCCACTAACTCTGAGATCGTGACCTGAGCCGAAGTTGGATGCCCAACCAACTGAGCCACCCAGGCACCCCTAGACTATTCTGATTGATACACATATTGGAGCTGGAGGAAGGATGCTATCAACAAGAAAAACAAGCAAACAAAAATCCAATGTGACAAAAAGTATGTGACACGGGCGAGGTGGTAGGTGGTGAAAAAACTAATATTGGAGGCTGGAAAGTTGACAGCCCATGTTATTTAATGGGAAAACATTTGATAAAGCTGCCACCTTCATTCATGCACCTAACTAACCTATAGATCTATGAGAAGATGCTGGAAAACAGAATACTGTAGTGTGCACCAGTTTCAGTTGGCTATATTTGCCAACGTACTATAAGATAGAGATGTACTGAGAAAAGACTGAGCTTGTTAGCAAGCAACGAATGAAAGAGAATAGAGAGGATTCAAACATTCAGGGACTAGTGCGGTTGCAAAGTCAACTGCTTCTCAGTTCTTAACTAAAAAGGTAAGAATGAGAAATCCCATGGGCTGCAACAGCTAATGAAATCTCAGCCTTGCAGAGAGGATCACTTTGAGAACATAATCAGCATACACAGTTTAAACCTCTGGAGGGAGGGATTTGTCTTACAGTAAAGATCCAATAGAGGGCAAGTACCCAGTGAATCCTTTTAGTGGGATAACAGCGCTCAGAGAAAGAAAATAAAGGTGTGGCGTGTACTCACATTAAGTGCAGAGATAGATATGGGGGTGGAAAGCAAAGAATAACAGCTGTGCGAGGATGTGGTGAGTGGGACATAAAGCTGACCAAAATCCAATACAGGGAGAGTCTCAGTCTGTGAGTTTTGAGAGCGTTGTACACCAAGGAATTACAAACCTTGACTAAGAGATGGTGACTCTTAAGACCTGGGCCTCTACAATAGGAGGTGGGCTGGGACATTGTATCCTCTAATGTTGATTTCAGATGTAATCAAGAAAGATACAAGAAGAGAAAGAACTTTGAGAGTAGACACAACAGTGATGGAGAAAAATGGACAGAAAAGCTCTTTCAACCTGAAGAATCAGAGATTAGTCAAAGTACACTTGCACTCCAAGGAAGGAGGCCCCCAAAGCTTAAAGAGCAGGATTCAGAACCTCTGCAGTCCAGTATCTGCCAACGTCTTCATTCTTCCCCTTTCCAAATAAGAGTGTTTATTGTGGTTATCCTGTCCCTCCCTCTTCTATCACTGTGAAATGGGGGATGGGTGTGGGGGCAGATCACTTATCTTTTTAGTTTTATAGCCTTTGAGATCAAAAGATGCCACTTCCAGACCTGATGTAGAAATTACATTATAAGATATCATGATGAAGGAACATCTATACTTCATCCAGAGATCATAGACTGAATTTAATGCCCAAATGATGACATACCTAGATTGTCTTCTTGGAAAGGTCATAAGTATGTTCTTCACATATTAAAAAGTCAGCATTAAATATTTAGAGATTTAAGGCAGACCGTGCAGATATTTCTACCAGTGACTAGTACTTAGTTCCCCTCTCTTTAAGGGCACGTGGGGAACTGCACTTCCCCACACCCTTGAAGTTAGACATGGCCATATGATTAGCCCTGGACAATGGGTTGTGGGCAGAAGAGAGGTGGGCCAGAGGATTTAAATGAGGAGAAGATCCTCTGACCCTGCTTATTACCAACTGAGATGACTATGGATTACTTTGAGATAACTTACTCCATGCATAGGAAGGACACTCCATCAACCTGTGTCCCTGAGTAAGGAGAGTTTTTTCTGCTAATCTGATTTGGATTTGCAGTGTGAGTGAGATTTTGATTTAAGCCACTGAAATGCTGGACCTGCTCGTTCTGCAGCATACCCTCTTCTATGCCAAAGGACACATTTACCTTTCCCAAAGACAGAAAGAAGAGATATAACCAGGATTCAAATTCATTTCTAGCTCAGAGGTCAACACCTGACCACCATCTCGCTGTCAGCTGCAGTGGGATTCCTAAAGCCAATCCTTGAGCTAGGGCTGACGAATACAATTTGGCACTAGATAGCTTCAAAAAAATTAAAACATGCAGATGTTAATATAATGTGATTGGGATGAGGAAAGGTAGAGAGGGAGCCTAATATAATTGATCAGAGAGTTGGAGATGAGATTGCAAAGCTTTTGGATTAGCTAATTTTCTTCATGTAAAGAGGATGAAATGTACCAAGACTTAAGAGATTTATCCTGAATGATATGAGAATCGGGAATGAAAGTAAGCACTATTTTATTATGCCCCGAACAGAAGGTCCTTCTTCAAACTCTGAGTGACAGGTGGCTATGTGTGTTTAGTGAAGGGTAGGTAGGGGTGGGCAGGGATGATAAATAGGAAGAAAGAAATTGATAACAGTTTGAATACGTGAGCGAACCAAACTTAACATCTCTATCTAATGTTTGAAATTGTCAAAAGGACTATAACAGTTGAAATTTGAGCTAGGAATTTTAGCTATTATACCACAGTCAAGAAATACATTTAGATATGTGAAGAATTTGAATGCTTTTATGTTTTCCTTGGAGAGTGCTATATGTTTTGGTTCTTACTTTGTTTCCTTAATGTTATCTGTTTTAATAAAGTTTGTTTTCCATCAGTGTCACAAGGGAGCTTCATAATTACAAATCTCTGAAGGAGACTGAGCCTAAAGCTTATTTACCATAACTCCAGGTTTTGGTAAATCTCGATGAGAGATGTTATTGCTTTACTGACATCTGGTGGCCATATAGCTTAATTGCAGGAATATTTTTTTAGCAAGGCAAATGAAATGTGTTGAAGATTCATGTTGAAATCATGTAGCAATAATAGCTGCTAGTGTTTTTTAATTTCCGTATTCCTATTTGTTACTTTTCTTTCCGTCTTTTGTATATATGCAAGATACGCAGCATATTTCTAAAGGAAAAAGAGAAACCACCGAGGCTGCAGCAAGGACCTGTAGCAAGAATTTCAGAGCTTCCCAAACCCATATGTAAGAAAGCTATGAAAACTTCCATTCATTTATTTATCTAAATTTCCTCAGGTCCCACAGTGTGCCAGGACTGTTATCATGTGCAGAGAATTCTGAGACAGAAACTGCAGTATTTGTCCTCAAGGACTTCATTACATTATAGTTTTGATATAGTTGGATAGAGGTAATCATGGGTCACTCTGGACCACCCCCGATCCTCAAACCTGAGTCATTTTTAATGACATTTTTATCACTTTCGGCTGAGCACAAAGCTCCTAGAAACAGCCCATGTATATGTTACACACAGACCCTTTCTAAACTTGCCTCTTTCCGCTCATCATTGGTATACTTGATACAAAGATTAAAACAAATAATGCATGTAAAGAGCTTTGGTCAGTGCCTGCAATTCAGGAAGCACTTGAAATGTTAGTTAATGCCATTCCTCCATATGTGTGTTCATTAGACCCTATGCCAGACACCATGCTAAAAGCTGAGGACACTAAAATGAAAAGATAGCTCCCAACTTTAAGGAGTGTACAAGACTAGTGGAGGAAATGGATATACAAATGAATACTTTCAGTGCACTATGGGCATTGTTAGGTTAGCGGATTAGGAGCAAGAGAGGGAGAACTATGGGGTGCCTGGGTGGCTCAGTCGGTTAAGCGTCCGACTTTCGCTTAGGTCATGATCTCGCGGTTCGTGGGTTTGAGCCCCGCGTCGGGCTCTGTGCTGACTGCCAGCTCAGAGCCTGGACAGGCTGTTTCAGTCTGTGACTCCTTCTCTCTCTGACCCTCCCCTGCTCACTCTCTCTCTCTCTCTCTCTCTCTCCTAGAAATAAATTTAAAAAAACATTAAAAAAAAAAAGAATTAAAAGACCTGATTATTTGTGAATTGTTTGCTCATTTGCTTGGTTGGTCAGTTGTTTTTTTGAGAGAGTGATGGTGGGCAGGGAACAAGAGGCAAGGGTCAAGAATGACTCCCAGGGTTTCAGCATGGGCAGTTGAGTGGATGGTGGATGGAGGTGTCCTTCCTAGAGGGAGATCCAACAGAATGTGAGGGCAGGTTAGGTAGCAAGATCCCATGTTAGGTGTGGACAGGTAGAGTCTGAGGACTGTGGTGGGCAATCTGGCGAAGATGGTGGTTAGGATGGATCACAGACAAGTAACAAATTATGGAATTGAAATCAGAGTTGGAAAAGCTCTCAGGCCTCAAGCCCATATCTCTTACAACACACAGAGATATGAATTCACAAGAATTCACTAATTCTCCCATAGCTGATCCAAAGGGTTATAAAATGCACACTAGTGATAATAATCATAACAGTAATACAATAAAAAAAATTGTCTTTAATAGAATTCCATGTGTGAGGGCCTGGATTGTTTCATTTACTCTTTATAGAAGAGGGGTGCTTATTGTCCCCATTTCACAGATGTGAAAACTGAGGTTAGCTGTCCCAGATCACACAATCATAAGGGGTGGAGTTAGAACTGTCCTCAGAGTTCCATGATGGGCACCACTCCAGTTTAAGCAGGCAGCAGAATATGAGGGATACCAGGAAGGTTAACTTCTTTGGATAAAATGCCCATCCTTTACCCCCAATCTGCATATGTCCCTAAGATATGTATTTCTTAGGGTCTGGACAGTTTAGGAGGGAAAGTTTCTTAAATCCCACTGCTCAGATCTAAAAACTTCTGGGAGTTAAGGATCTGATCTGAATTTACAGAGCTTCTTAGCCTAATTACTTTCCAGAATCATGCAGGGGCAGGAGGTGTTTTTACAAATGACTAAGGTGCTAACTGGCCTGCAAAAATCACCTCCAACACACACACACACACACTACGGTTGTTGGTTTCTTAATTTATTCGGAGAGACACAGAAACAGCACATGTGGGAGAGGGGCAGAGAGCAGGAGAGAGAGAATCTCAAGCAGGCTCCTTATGTCAGTGCAGAGCTCAACTTGGGGCTCAAACCCATGAATCCACGAGATCAAGACCTGAGCCCAAACCAAGAGTCCGAAGACTAACCAGATGACCCACCCAGGTGCCTTTAAAAAAAAAAAAGTGATTCAAATTTGCATCTACCTTTGAGAACCCCTGGTACTTCAGTGAGATGCTAATTCCCAATGAAATGCAAATCAGAAACTGTGGGTACAGACCCCCCACTGGCTCTCTGGTTTCTTGAGCCTTCCAGGTGATTCTGGTCAGTACTTTTGTGATGTTAAGAAGTAGCTACAGAAGAGTAAAATTGGTCCAGGGAGAGGACCCAGTCTAGGCAGTGGAGGGGGGAGGGAAAACACTAAAAGCGGAGTCCAGCCAGAAGACAAACTTCTCTTCTGTACCATTTGAAGATCCGATTTGTCCTTCTTCACACATAGATTTGGCAATTGTGTCTGTGCACCCCAGGGAACCCTGGGTTGTTTCTTCTCCCCTGAGGGCAGAAGGGGAGGTGGAGAGAAAGACCAGAACCACTCTGCTCTCTGAAGCTGCTAAGAAAGGTGAAGTTCACAACGTGACCAGAAGGTGGCTCCACACTCAATCCTCCCTTCAGTTCTCTGGGAATCAGGCATCTAAGGATCCAGGAGACCCGCCGTGAGGTAGAAAGTGTGATATGAGATTCCGGAGATCTGTAGGCTGGGAGTCTGTGTTAACCAGAATTTATTTGTTCATAGTGTTTGAGGGAGAGGAAACAGAGATACCACTTGCTGGGAAAGTTATGTGAAGGGAGGATGCCTCCTTCTCATCCCCAGAGAGCTAAATGGAACCATATTGGGCCCTCCCCACGCCACTCAGGGGAGATGCTTTTCAAGGGAGTGAAATGTTTTATTGAAGAAACTCCAAGGAGAGGAAAGAAGCCCAAGAGAGTGGCAGCCTGACAGGTCAGCAGATGGAAACAGCCTCTTTCATGCATGTGGCTGAAAGCTGGAAGCCAGTCCCTCTGAAAGCATAGCGGCAGTCCACAGGTCCCTGACGCCTTTCATCTGCCTCCTAGCGGCTCCGGACTGATGGGGGCTGAGGCATTCACAGCAGTCCCGGGAGAAACAGACACGGGGCCCACTTCCAGAGTCCATTTTGCTGACAGCAAAGGGAATGAAGCCCTTGGAGTCTGAAAACTGGACCCTTCTGTTCAATTTTGCCTCTTCTATAAACTGAGGAGAAGAGAGGTTCCTTTTACTACATGGTTATAAAGGTTAAAAACAATTATGTATGGGACTCGCCTGGCATGTACTCAACAAATGTCTCTTCTGTGTTCCTTTTCTCCAAAAGTGCTCAACAGTGGTATGGTCGAAACATCATCAACTATTCATTTTATTTTTTAGCTCAGTTTTCTCAAGTGAACAAAACAGAAAGGAGGGAATGACGCCCCCTTCTCCCGGGGGCACTGGAAAACCACAAATGTGAGCTCCCGATTCAGTCCAAGGAATATTATTAGTTAGCAGTAACTGTACGTCGGACGAACTTCTCGACTTCTGATATTGCCACAAATACGGATATCAGTGGGTAAGGGGTCAACCTCTCTTTTCATTGGACAGTTTACAAAGTTTATGGTCCATTCCAGTTAGCATGGTCTGTACTTTTACAGGTCTTGTCTTGCCCTATTATATAGTCCTCAACTGAAAGTTGATTAAGCATTTTAAAGAACATTGTGAGGTAAATGGAAATCCCTCCATTACTTTCAGAACACACTTCAGAACATTACTTTTGGGACTGTGGCCTCAGAGTCACCCTGTTTTCTTCTCTTTTCTTTTTTTTTTTTTTTTTATAAATGTTTGTTTATTTTTGAGAGAGAGAGACAGAGCATGAGTGGGGAGAGGAGCAGAGAGAGAGGGAGGCACTGAATCTGAACCAGGCTCCAGGCTCTGAGCTGTCAGCACAGAGTCTGACACGAGGATCAAACTCCCAAACCACAAGATCATGACCTGAGCCGAAGTCAGAGGCTTAACTGACAGCCTCCCAGGCACCCCTAGTCACCCTGTTTTCTAAAGCGAATCCAGTTAAATATTCACTCCACAGAAACATCTACTGAAATGTTCTCCCAATCTCTCTTGATTGTCAAATAGAGTACAAATGTCCGTCTTTCTTCACATTTGCCACCCTCGACCTCCCCCACAGACCTATATGCTTCCTTAGCTTGAGTGATGTTACTGCCTCCTACTTCTTAGTCCTTTCAATGCCACCTCTCAGTATCTTCCTTGGTCTCCTCTCCTCTGTCACCTGTCACTTCTAGAGATTCTATTGTTCACCACTCTATGGGCTCTACCTCCATCACTCCCATTCTTTGTCTACTGGATTTACTCACCTCCCATATTCTGATGCCTTATGCAGGAGATCCAGTAATGCTCACCACAAATGACACTTGCTCCTCCATACTTCCCAGGCCCCTGCTGCTGGGTGAGACCATAAAGCCAAATCTGGCAATGAAATGGGAGCTGATGGGATGTATGTCATTTCCAATTAAGGGGATAAAAAGACCCACATGTGACTCTTTATTCTCTCTCTTCTCTTGCCCAGATGACCGACGAGGACTCGCATTCTAGATGGTGAAGTTACAGGATGCCCCAGCCTTGTCAACCTGGGACCTCAGGTGACAATATGGAACCTCAGAGCCCCTTAACAAGACATATTTGATGTGTAGTATGAGTGAGAAATAAACTTTTGTTTTGGTCTTCAGATTTGGAGGTTGTCTGTTATAACCTGCCTTCTCCTGACTTCCAAGTGTAGCACCTAATTTAATGTTGACACATAGTAGTTAATGAACTTGACAAATTGAATCACTGTCTGCAGCCCTGACTGCATCCCAGAGTTTCGCATTTATTTTCCAATCTGCTGATGGACAAACCCAGCTCTCAGAATCACTTCTCTTCAGCCCTCTGACACTTTGTTAGTGAGGGGTTCCACATCTTTCCAGCCATTGAGTCAAGACACAGGTATCAACAGAAACAGTGGGAGCCACTCTGCCTCAATCCAGTCACTAAATGCCTCGAAAACATCTCCTAAGTATCACTTTGGTCTCTTTGTAGCTCTATTATGACTTCCCTCCTGATGGTGCTCAAACTCTCTTGCCTGGAGTAGTGACCTGACCAGTCTCCCTATCACCTGCCCTGCCCTCTCCCCAGCAAGAATATCAAAACCACAGGTGTGACTCTGCTTGAAACCATGCTTGGCTCTCCTTCACCTGCAAAGCAGTCTGAGCTTCTAGGCTTGTGGTACACATGACCTAGACCCAACTCCAACCTTTAGCCTTCCGTCTGATCTCTCCCACATCACCTCGTGCCTGTAATCCTGCATTCATATCTGTAGCTCCGCCCACGTTCTGTGGTTTCAGGCCTCCTTCCCCAACTGTGTCTGGCTGGATCCTCTGAAGTCTCAAAGATTCACCAGGCTGTCACCTCTGCAAGGTGGCCTTCCCAGCCTTCACTGTCACCCTTCCTCTGTGTTTCCATAGCTCCATTGTAGTCCACAGATGTGAAGATGGATATGCTGTGCCTTACAGTCAGGAGAGCCCCGAAGGTCTTTCTTTGATTCCCAGAGGACATGAGGACATGTTTCATTTGGGAAGTATTTTCTGAATCTCTGTCTAGTTGCCTTCCCCAGGTCCCAGAATATTCAAGGAATACCCAGTATTCAGTCTTTTTTCTTTCCTTTTCTTTTTCTTCCTCTCTCCTTCTATCTGGGGTCAGGACGACTAAGTTCAAATCCAAGCTCCACCACTTACTAGCTATGTGACCCCAGAAGAGCTTCATAACTTCTCTGAGCATTATTTCTCCCATTCAGAAAATGGGACTAGTCCTGTTCCCCCAGAGATATTAATTTCACCGGATTGTTTTAAGAATTAAATATAGGTACATATAAAATACTTAGAGGGGCACTTGGGTGGCTCAGTCTGTTGAGCATCTGACTTCGGCTCAGGTCATGATCTCACCGCTTATGAGTTCGAGCCCCATGTTCAGGCTCTGTGCTGACAGCTCAGAATCTGAGCCCGCTTCAGATTCTGTATCTCCCTCTCTCTCTGTCCCCTCCCACTTGCTGTGTCTCTCTCTCAAAAAAAAGAAAATTAAAATATTTAGAGCAATGCCTGTTACGAGGTAAGTACTCAAGTATTTGCTGATATTATTCCTGTTTGAGCTGTCCAATGACTAACTAAATAATAATCAACATATCATAGCAATTCCTAACCCTGGAATCTGAGTTCAGCTTTAAATTAGAGACTTAGCTTCAGCTTAACTTATTTTTGGATTTGGGCCCAACCCCTCCCCCCCACTCACTTGCCCAGATCCCTCTGTCAAGGGCGCTGCAACCAGCATTCCATACCAGAGTTTTTTAGTCACTTGACTTCAGACTTGTTCCCCCTTAAAGCACAAATACCACATAAAGTCTTATCAATCATTTATAATGCCCGCATTGAAGTAGTCCCAGATGACCCCAGCTGGAAATAATAATAACTCATATCTGTGTGCCACTTTACAATTTACAAAGCCCTCTCACGTATTCTCGTTCTTTGATCCTTGGAACAATGCTGTCTGTTGGGAGGAGCAGGCAGGACTGACTTTGTCAACCATTTCGGGGAAGAGAATACTGAGACCCGCTGAGCCGAGGGGCTCAGGTTCCCACAGCCAGCGTGACATGGAGATGAGGCTCATTTTCGAGTTTTGCGGTGTCTGGGTCCAAGTCCCTCCCATTCTACTCCAGTGATATCACCTCTGAAACCCTCTTGCAGCAGAACAGGACCTAGACGCCCTAAGCTGTGGAGGCCCGCGGCGACACTTCCACGTTAACAAGTTTGGAGACCCGGGATGTCGAAGTGACATGAAACGTAAGAGATGCTTTGTGAAGGAGGACAGGATTGCAACCAGATTTGCCGAGTTCTTACCCCGCACTGTCACTAGCTGAGTAATTGAGAAAGGCATTCAACTTCTATGTGCTTTAACTTTATCACGTATACAACAGGGATAACAACAGTAGTCATCCAGTAGATGTTCTGGGAGATCAAATGAAAGCACTCATTTACAGTGCTTAATTAATGACTGTTAGCCATCATCGCTAACATATTCAAGTCGTAGGTGGGAAGGTGATAAGTTCATTGCCCTTTATTTTTATTTATTTATTTATTTTTTTATTTCTAGGAGAGAGAGACAGCGTGAGCAGGGGAGGGTCAGAGAGAGAGGGAGTCACAGACTGAAACAGGCTCCAGGCTCTGAGCTGGCAGTCAGCACAGAGCCCGACGCGGGGCTCGAACCCACGAACCGCGAGATCATGACCTAAACGAAAGTCGGACGCTTAACCGACTAAGCCACCCAGGTGCCCCTCATTGCCCTTTAAGATGAGTAGGAAGCAGACTAGGAAATCACCTGGGGCCACCTCCACACTCTTTAGGCAAGGACACTAAGATGCGGGGCACCATGGTAATTTACACAGCTCGGAAAAGAAGAGACTAGAACTCAGAGCCCGGAATCCCTAAATGGGACCTTCCACCATCTACTGTGAACTGCGTCCTCTACTAGGTCTGTGGGAAGATATTTCAGTCTTTCAACAAATATTTATGCTTAGCCCTGAAATAGCCACTATGGAGGATTACAGACATTTATAATCTGTTTGGATTGGCAAGTGTCAAGTAATAACAGCATTTAAACCAGCATTTAATTGGTAGAACAATGTGTACGAGGCCATCAGTGGAATGCGTGAAGCATGTGGGAAAGGAAAGAGCTTCACTAATTACATAATTTAGTGATTAACCAGCATTTTATTGAGCTCCTGATTTGTCAAGACTTTACTTCCATCAGAGATCTGTGGTTTCTACTCTTAAGGACCCACAGTTTACATGGAATGATAAATGTGTAAATAAGTAATCGCAACATGCTATTTTCTTTAATTTTTTAAAGGTTTACTTATTTTTGAGAGAGACAGAGTATGAGTGGGGGAGGGGCAGAGAGAGAGGGAGACACAGAATCTGAAGCAGGCTCTAGGCACGGAGCTGTTAACATAGAGCTCGATGTGACACTCGAACTCATGAGCTGCAAAATCATGACCTGAGCCCAAGTTGGATGCTCAACCAACTGAGCCACCCAGGCACCCCAACATGATGTTTTCAAGAAATCCACAAGAAAGATACAAGAACTGTGAAAGCATAAATGACTAGGATCACTAAGCATATTATTTCTAAGACCGCCTTGGGAAGCAAAGGTCCAGGAAGTAACATTGGAATCGGGTTCTCTAGTACAAATAGGAGTTTGTTAGTACAGAGAAACCAGTTAAGGAAAAAGAAGACAAAGGCTTTGCAAAGGCCTGGACAAAGAACATGGCCCCTTACATAGGGAACCAGAAGACTGTTGTACGGCTCGAGTTTGGGGTACTAGCCAGACTGTGTCAGGCAGAATAGGAGAAGCAGGTGAGGCCAGATCACAGGGCTCTGGACTACTCAGTCTTGGAGGTTGGATCCTACTGTGAAGAAAATGAGAAACTGGCACGAATTTTGAGTGGAAAAATAACCAGGGAAGATTGGAATGTTTTTCTTTGTTAGCTATGGAGTTTTCTGATATTTCTACAATGAACATGGATTACTATGATCATCAGAGGAAACATGGTATTTTGAAAGAACACAGGGACCACTCTGGTATCAGTGTGGGGGGGTGGGTGGGGGGATAGCATTCAGAATCAAGAATGGAAACAGGAAGCCAAGTTAGGAAGTTGTTGCAATTTCTCAGACACAAATGGTTGAGAAAATGGACCAGAATTAGAGATGGATGGAGAGAAATAAAGGTACCAGAGAGAATGTGAAAGGGAGAGACCGGTGGGGAGGTGAATGAGTGGATATCAATCAGACCACCGGTGAGGAAGAGGCCCAGCATGACTTGCTGGTTTGAGACTCAAGACAAATGTCTCACAGCTGCCTTTGGAGATTTCTCTATTTTCAGCTGGACTGAGAATACCCCTAGGACCAAGACTTCTGTGTTCTGGAGTCTCTTCCGATGTCTCATCCAGTGCCCTGCTCTTCTCTGTGCTGACAGATTGAAGGCTGGGATGCACAGGGATATTGGTGCTGGTTAGATATTGATACTGATTCTGGTTAGATATTGATTCTGGTTAGATTTGACTTATCAGATAAAATAAAAAACACCCAACTACATTTGAACTTCCCATAAACAATAACCCATTTTTAAATATTAGTATGTCCTATGCAACATATGAAACATACTTATATTTTAAAATAATCATTGTTTATATGTAATTCAAATTTAACTGGACATCCTGTATTTTTATTTGGTAAATCTGGCACCCCTCATTCTGGGGTGTGGGATATGGGCGTGTATGTACAGTAGTCAGTGGGCACAGAGAGTTGTAATGAAGTTATGGGATATATGAAAGATGAAAATAACCATAAGGAGACTTCATTCTCACAGCTGGGGCAGGAAAGGCACAAGAGACAAAAATCGGAGAGTCACTAACAGTGATAAGAGAGACCTATGACTCTTGGTTTCGGCTCTGGTCATGATTTCGTGAGTTCAAGTTCACATCAAACCCCGTGCTGCCAGTGTGGAACCTGCTTGGGATTCTCTGTCTCCCTCTCTCTCTGTCCCTCCCCTGCTTGTTCTCTTTCTGTCTCTCTGTCTCTCTCTCTCTCTCAAAATAAATAAATAAACTTTTTTTAAAAAAAAAGCAAGACCTTAAGGCTTCTTAATGCCTTCATTCCATCTCTCAAAGAAACAATCTGGCTTCCTGTGTAATTTGCTCATGGACAGAGAATGTGCTGATCGGAGGACAAGCCCTTTCTGACCCACATGAACAGGAAGTAGAGGACATTATTTAATGCATGAGTTTTGTGTTCAGTCTGGGTTCAAATTCTAGCTAATGGCCTTAAGCAAATCACATATCCTTTTAATTTGTTTTCTTCATATGCGAAATGAAAAGGATAAAACCTACCTCAAGAACCCTTTTAGAATTAAATGGATGTCCATGCGATGCCTAGAACCTATTAAGGAAATATTATCATTGTTTTCTCATAATAATAGTATCTCACCTTCAGAGACCTCTTCAATATTTTCACATTCATGTTCTAAAGTCATGTCTACACAATAGCTCTGTAACACAGATAATATACTACATGTGGATCCCATAGGACAGATTTTATTAAAAAATTAGCCATCTGGCCAAAGTCAAGGTGGGGTTCTCAGTACCTGAACCAGGACCCCTAAACATACAATATTAGGACTAGAAGGGAAATGAGATCATCCAGTGATTCTCAGCTCAGGCTGTCTGGAAATGTGAGGACATCTGTGACTGTCTCAAGCCTCTGCTGTCATCTAGTGTCCTGGGTACAGGTGCTAAACATTCTCTAAGCGCAGGACTGTCCGAGCCCCTGATGCCAATAACTCCCTATTGAAAGACACTGGCACTTCCGCCCCCTCAACTTGCAGTGAAGAAAACCTGAGGCCCAGTGTAGTTAAATGACAGATTCTTGGTGGCTTTCATATGGGGGATGATCAAAAACTATTTGTTGGGTGAGAGATTAAACAGGGAAATTAAAGAGGGCTCATTAAAGGAACTTTCTGCTTTCACTGCTCTACACGGGGGACTGTGGTACAGTAGCAGGGCCCTGGAACGCCAGGCCATTGGGGGCCAGCCTGTGATGCACTGCTGGCCAGGTGGCCCAGAGCAGTTCCCTCCTTAACCCCCAGCACTCAGGCCTTCATGAGGCCTGTGGTCTCCCACCCAGCACCCTGTGGTGGCTCTCACACAGATGTGATGAGGACACAGAAGGAGCCTTCCAAATGCCTCGGAAGTAAGGCATCCATCCAAAGCAGTTCGACCTCCCAGACCTAAGGATCCTTAAGGTAAATGTGAGCAGGAGACCGGAGGCGGGGGTGGGGTGAAGGGAGGGCCTGTGTCTGGAGTTGCATCCGGTACACAGCTAACAGCTAGAAGCGGCCTTAGAGGGCGTCCAGTCCAAGTCCAGCATACTTGCAGAAATAATAAAAACGCAACACCTTTTCACGATTTTACCCCGTGCGGCCCCACGCTAGGCCGTGTGCCCTGGCTGCGTCACTGAGCCGCCACGCCCGCGCCGTGGGGTAGGTGTCCGTCCTGCCGCGGACACGCGAGGAAAGCGGCGGTACAGAACACAAGTAAATGCGCCCAGTCCAGGCGCAGCAGGCGGCCGAGGTCCGTCACATTCCACCAGCAGGACCACTCTGCTGCTTACGGAAGAAACTGAACGCGGGAAAGAGTCTTTTACCCAAGAGGGCCCCTGGCCTAGAGGGACTGGCCCCCAAGTCCCGCACTCCAGTGTCAGGGTGCTTTGGGGTCAGGCACGGATGTGCCGTGGTGCGCAATCGCACCCCACCCCAGCCCAGCCCCCGCCCCCACTGCCTCCCCTGGTGCGATGGGAGGCCGCCCAGAAACTTCCTTCCTAGCTTTCATTCCTCCCAGAGAAGTTGCCCTGAGGAGGCGATGTGAATACTAAAACAACTCCACCCCCCTGCCCCTCCAACCCCAGCCCCCACCCCCTCCCCGGGCCCGAGGTCGCCTCCCCACCCTGATCCCCCCCACCCAGCCCGACATCAAAGCAGCGGGAAGCGCGTGCGGGGGGGGGGGGGAGGGGAGGGGCGGCTGGGCCCGCGACCCCTCTGAGCTGTGAACATTCGCCGAGCCCCCCCATCCCGCCCGCGCCGCGCCCCCTGCAGGAGCCTGTGGTCCCGGCACGCCCCGCCCCGCGCCCCGCCCCGCCCCCCGCGGCGGCTTTCATGTGGATCAAGGCCGCGAAGATGACAAGCCTCCTGACTGAGAGATACACGGAGACTTTGCTGGTGATTTATTGGCTTTCTGCACCTGACGGGAACCACTAGGCCTATCCGAGGAGGGAAATATATGGGCTTTCCTGACTCCAAATGGCAGCCGCAGGGCGAGCATGTGATCTCAAGCTGGGCAGGGAACGCGGGGCCGCGCACCGGCCTGTGTGTTGTAAGCGGGCCCAGGTCATAAAAGTGTCAGCACGCGATATATTTCTTGCGGGGGATCCTCTCTGGGCTCTTGCCAACGCCTTCTCTCCGTGGCTGGCAGCCCGAGCCGGGTGAGGGTGTCCCAGCCGCCTTAGCCCCCCCTTATATAGTGTAGCCGGGAGCCCCGGGGTCGCAGTCCCTCCGCACTGACCCCCCACCCGCCAGCGCGATGCTGGGGTGAGGGCTGGTGGCAGCCTCCTCACACCAGTGTGAGGTCTCTCATGGGTCACATCTGGAGCTGGGGACGTCGGAGCCGGGAGTCAGACCTGCATGGGAATTCTGGAACTCTCCATTCATTAGAGGGGGGCGGCTCCAGCCAGTTACCCAATTCCCCTCTATGCTCATCTGTGATCATTGTACACACTGAATCGGATGACTGTGATTCATCTAGGATGATGTTAGTGGGAAGCAGCTAGGAAAAGGTAGAAAGGACCACGTGGCTGGGCCACAGAGAGTGAGCAGGAAAGGGCTGGAGATGAGGCTGGGAGCCCAAGGTAGGGATTTTTCTGCTCTCTAATTGTTCTATCACCCAATATCACATTAGTGTATGTGACTGGGCCTCTGTTAAGGTAAAGGTAAGAATCTACCTTGCCTCATGTGTAGAAGTAGAGACTCCCAGCCATCTGGAGGATTTAGGGGTTTTTTTTTTTGAGGGGAGGTAGTAATTTAAAGGTCATTCTTGGTTATGTAAACAAAGATGCCTGTCATGTTCTGACCTTAGGCAATAAGAACTTTCTGCTACAAGGGTGAGGTTGCCAGTCTGTAAACCCTTTGGTATGCAAAGCCTTGAAGAGGAGGTGCATCCGGTGGCGTATCCAGTGGTCACACTGGCCAATCCAATGCAATCGGAACATTACAGAATGTTCCACTTTGTAGGGGAAAAAAGCACAAAAACCTTCTGGGAGGGAAGATGATTTGAAAAGAGGAAGACTCAAGAGAGTGGACTGGGGTGCTCCCGACCAAGGTCATGGACAGAGAGGGACACTTGAGTCACAGAAATAAAATTCACTTAAGGAAAAGGGAGGCCTGGGTTCGTAACCCCAGCTCAGTACAAGAACCAAAAGCTTTGCGGAGGAGAGTCTGGTGATGGTGGCCTGACATGGTGTGGCTGATGCTAGAAGATTTTCCAGAACCGCCTGCTTGGCAGAGTTGTTGTGTTTGGGGGGGAGATGGCTGAACACAAGGCTTGAACCAAAAATTTCTATAACCAGGATGGGCCTGTGGGGCAACCCCACCAAGTATATTTCACCAGCCAGACCCAAGTTCAATTCTTTTTTTTTTAATGTTTATTTATTTTGGAGAGAGTGGAGCAGGGGCAGAGAGAAGGGGCACAGAGGATCCAAAGCAGGCTCTGTGCTGAGAGCAGTGAGCCCAATGTGGGGCTCGAACTCACAAGCTACAAGATTGTGCCCTGAGCTAAAGTCAGATGCTTAACAGACTGACCCCAATCCCAAGTTAGCTTCTAAACTGGCAATTCCAAGTTCAAAAGCATCATCAAGAGCAGCAGAATGAACAGCAGTTCATCCAGTGATCCAGCTCCAGGCCTTAGATCTTTAAGCTGCAGGCCCTCAACCTTCTCACACAATTCAGGGTAAGAATGCGGCAAACAAGAGAATACTGGATTCACTGTTCCCATGGTAGGTGGGGAGGGGCTTGAAAAATAGGAGATTAACTGCATTTGGACCCCAAGTGGGTGAAGGAGGTTTATGATTCTGATTAATTCCAGTGCTTTTATTACTAATTATTCTGTCTGCAGTTGGAGTAGAGGGTTAATACTGGGCCCATGACACTCAAGAAATATCTGTTGGTTATTCTTTCTTAGAACTCCATTCTGCTGTGATATTTGGAAATGGGCTAACTCTAAATTGTATTTGCCACGTCTTTTTTTTTTTTATATTTTTATTTATTTCTAGGAGAGAGAGAGACAGCGTGAGCAGGGAGGGTCAGAGAGAGAAGGAGTCACAGACTGAAATAGGCTCCAGGCTCCGAGCTGGCAGTCAGCACAGAGCCCGACGCGGGGCTCGAACCCACGAACCGCGAGATCATGGCCTAAGCGAAAGTCAGACGCTTAACCGACTGAGCCACCCAGGCGCCCCTGCCACGTCTTTTTTAATATCTAAATTGACAAGAGGCTTTACTCATCTTCCCTCTTTCCTATCTCCTGCCTTGGTCTTGAAAAAAAAAAACATTTTTTGGGTAAATATTCTGCTGGATTGGTTCATATAGGCATTCAGGGATGAGGAGGAGAGACTGAAGCAGGTAAAGCCACAATAATAAAAGCTATAGTATGAAGTAGGTGTGTACAAGATCGGTCTATACCCCTCCCCACACCACGAAATAGGGGTAGATCTGCTGTCCCTCCCCACACCCCACCTCACTACATGTACACCCGCAAGACGGCCAGCACCGGCCCCCAATGCCCTTCTGGTTCATATTAGAAAAGGGAACTCTTCTCCAGAAGCCCAATACCTTGTCAGGGAACACGGCCTGGAGATCAGAACACAGGCTGAATTTCAGCCCCCACTGGTTCCCTCTGCTGGTGGGAGGAGGTTCCCTTCTTCGGTGGTTGGGTGATCAACTGCACAACTATGTGGAGGACTCAGCCCTCAAGCTGCCCTTCCGTGATCTGCCTTCCACTTCCCAGCTCCCTTGGGACTCATGGTAGACACCCAGGGGCCAGAGCTGTAGGATTCCCAGGTCTGCCATGTCTAAATCCTGTGTGATTGGGGGCTCATCAGTTACTCTCTGAATTACTGTCCCTTTTGTAATGTGAGAATAAGGTTACTTCCTTCAGGGCTCTTGCAAGGGAAACGTGATTCCCATGGGCAATGATCTGGAGAGTCTAAGCCCGCTCTTCATGATTTTAATGGCAACCCCATTTTACAAAATTGAGGATTCAGAGATAATTCTAAACCTTGAATTGGAAGGGGCTTTAAAAGTAAGGGATGATCGGACCACAAGGAGTCAGACCTAGACTGCAAGACGGCTGCACGTACCCAACAGAGCCCTGGCGTTGCCTCGGATCTTCCTGCCACAGGCTTCTTGCTACGTCTGCCCCCCCGGCTGGGGGGGCCAAGGCCAGTGGCCTCCAGTGAAGCCCCCAAAACAAGGCTAAGGGCTTGTTCCTCCTAGATTTCCCAACACTCAACACTCTACGTGGGCTCGTCACCAACAAGCCCCTCAGTAGAGTGTGCTGTGCAGGGCTGAGCTGAACTGGAATTGTTCCTTCGTTCCACTGCAGACCCCACTGTCAGCTTGGAAAATTTCCCAGGAGATTTATTATGATGCCTCTTCTTTGACTCTCATGAGTTGTGTGAACACAGTGACCCTCCTCATCTCTGTCCAACCCGTCCCTCCTGGACCGTGGTGTGTGCAGTCCAAGAAGACAGGGATCCAGGAGAAGGCGCCAAAGCATACTCAGTTCTGGCAAATTCTTGGATAGTCTAAAACTCTCACTTAGCATTCAAACAAGAATGGGAAAAAGATCTGGGATGCGGAAATGAGTCGAGGGAATGGTTTCATGTGTGATTTGAGGACACAGGCATCTGGGAGAGTGGCCTGGGAGAGTCTTCATGAACTCAGTTCATCAGCCTTGGGCCACGTCATCAGCCTTGACTTTCCAAGGCACCGAGTTCCCCCCACTCTCCCCAGAAAAGCAAATTTGTAGAGTAGAATGTTTGAGTTGTGGGCTTTCCAGTGAGGCTGACTTGGGTTAGCCAGACTGAGGGTAATGCTACCCTGTGCAAGAAACCAAACACCTCTGACCTACGTTCTCCAATGGCCACTTGTCTCCAAAAGTCCCGCCAGTGTCACAAAAATATCTGGTTTTGCCCAGATGATAATAAGACTGAGTATTTACATAATACTTAATAGTTCCCAAAAGACATTTTTAGATTATCACAATATCAGAAAGGTTTGCTTTGTTTGTGCATGTTGTACAGACCTCTGTGGGTGGTAAATATCAATAAATCAATACATAAATACTTCTCAAGTCTAAAATAAATGGGTATAAGTTACCTGGCTTTTGTGTGTTCCATGGATGGCCATCTAGACCCAACAGGATCACACTTTAGAACTCGGATCAGGCCCCATGAAGTCGGAGAGCCTGTAGTCTCCCCTGGTTTCCAAACTACCTTGTTGGGTCAGATTTCAAGACATCCTTTTTTTGTTTCCTGTCACAGCCACTTGATACTGTAAACATCTACCACCAGGGGGCAGGTATCACAAAGAATAAAGATATTAAAGACCAAACAAAAGAACTTCCTAATGAGGAGGCCAGTCTGTGGTTTAGGTCTCAGAGAAGAAAATTAGGAAATCTGAGCATCCCTCCTCTTTGACCACTGATTTTTTATATGGAAATGGCACATTTTTTTATACTGGGGCAAACTTTTCTTATAAAGGACCTCAGGGTAAATATTTTAGGATGTGAAGGCTGTACAGTCCGTGTCTCAGCTACTTCACTCCGTTGGTGCAGCATTAAGGCAACCATGGACAGTACTATAGCAAATGGGTACAGCTCTGCTCCAATACAACTATTTACTAAAACAGCTAGGAGGCCAGATTTGTCCCCTGCCCTCTACCATCTGTGACTCTGAGTACGAAAACGGGCATACTAAAATCTTCCTTGGAGTAGAAGCTGACTACCACTAAAGAGCCACTCTAGTGCCTGTCCAACCCCAAGGTCATGTCTTAGAGGCCTGGGGGATGGAGGGGCAAAGAATGAGACCAAGTCAGGCCAAGCCCCTAGGTGAGGCCTGGGGTAGGTGCGACCAGCGTAGCCCACTTCCAGCACAGTGCCTGGGGCACGCAACCAGCACTTTATTTATTTTCTGAATAAATAATGTTTTCATTCATTGATTATTTTTAGGGATTTTGAGTTTGTTATTTCGCTGTCCCAGAGTACTCTTTGGTGTCTCAGTCAGCCACCAGCTTCACCATCCTATCCTGCAATTGACCTTCTTGGCCAAAGCCAATAGCGAAAGCAATTATATGATCATTTCAAATAGCAAACACAAACGACTTTGGGGACCCATGTGCCCCAAACACAAACCGAATTCCTCATTTCCCTGTGGTGATCCTTTCCTCTCACCAGCCTTCTCCCCTCCCTTGGGGCCAGCGACCTTTGGGGAACTAGAGGCCACGTGATGCTGATGGTTTCTGAGACAGATGGAGGACTGGCCTGCCTTTGAGCATCTTAGAACATCTTCTTGTTGTCCCCGCTGGTCAGTCCTGTTGCAGCTGTACTCCTGGTGCCTAAGCCAGGTTCGGAACTGAGCAGAAGAGGCCAATGAACTGAAGAAAGAGGTACCTCACTGTCTTCCATGACCCCTTTATCACCTTTGTCTGAAAGGGAAGTCTAGCTCAAAGGCCGGTGGGGCAGACAGATTTCTGCTGCTGCCACATATTTCCAGCATTACTTACTGCCATGACTTATCAGCTGCAATTTGACATGTTCTACACACATGGGCATGTTGTACACATTAAGACATGCTTCCTGCATTAGGAGACTTTCCCGGACCGAGGCTGTTTTCCTCGTGCAAGATTGAAGACTGGATGGAGGTATTCAGATTGACCTCAACACCTGCGGGTCTAGAGTAGGTCTGGAATGTTTTCTTCTCTTTAAGGGTCCAGCCCTGTTCTAAAGAACAGCAGGATTGACAATGAGGGCCCAATCCGGCCCAGGACATGCAACAAGGAGAGCTCGCTGTCCCCGTAGTGGGTGCTCGCTGACTTCCTGATCGGCCCTGGCCTCAAGCCTGCCCTCCCCCTCCCCCTCCCCCTCCCGCATGGGCAGAGCCTGCGGGCTGGGCCTTAGCGGGCTGCTCACCTGGCATGCCTCCGGTTGCTCAAGGGCTGGATGGAGACTCTGAGACAACCTGATGGATCATCTCATAAACAGAGCCCGCAGGAAGGAAAGGAAAATTATGCCAGCAGAATGCACTTATGAGAAATAGATATGTGCGGGGCAGGGAGAAATGCTTTGATATTAAAATTTTTGTAACTTAAAAAGGCATGAAAAATGATACCGACCACTAACTAATCAACATTCCTTTGCGAATGCAGCTTCAGTTCCTAACCAAAAACACATCCCCGCTATTGTCTTGTCTGGATCCAGATGCAAACATGATTAATTAAGTTTCAGGCGAGGAGTGGAAGGGGGCTGGTCAGGACGGATGGTTTGCTGAGGATCATTTTTATGCATGGGCCCTGGGAGAAGCCCCAAGGCTGGGTGCTTTACCCCATATGGCAAGGGTGCTGTGAGGTTGCGCCCGGAACTGCAGGGTCTCCTTAGAGCCAGAGAAGGTCTATAGCTCGTAAGGACCCATTGCCGCTGCCCAGCACACACAGCGTGACAGCTTAACAAAACCACACAGGCCGTCTTGTGCGGTGGCCTGCGCTCCACTTCTCACCCTGCTACCAAGCAGTGTGGGACTCTGAGCAAGCCTCCTCAGTGTCTTCACTTGTGAAATGAAGGGTTAGATTAAACCTTCCTTGAAGTCTCTTCCTTTTCTGGCTTTGTATCTGGTGCTTGAGCTCCCTCACTCACAGCGGGTGTTTATCGGTTGGCCACCTTAGGGCAAAAAAAAAGCCTGCTGATGGGGGGCTGGGAAGTGTCCTCCGTTGGGGGGTCTCTGGTGCAGGTGGCCAGACTGAAGAGACCCAATCTCATGACAAAGGCCAGCGGACTTGCTTTCTGATCACTGCTCTACCACACAGAGCCTAGGGAAAACGGTGGAGACACCTGATTGCCCTGCATCTCAGTATCCCCATTAGAGAAGAGAAACACCACGCTCAATTTACCCTGGATGTCATGATGCTGAGTGGTGCTCGCTGGCCCCAGAGCACAGTGACACGGTGCACAGCAGTGCCTTCTCCAGGAGGGTGCTCCCCAGAAGGAGCTATGGCTCGATGCACACTGCAGCTGAGTAGTTAAGGGGGCAAGATCTAGAATGGGGCCGTCTACATCCAGACAACCTCCCCCAGCCTCCTAACCATTAGGCAAATTACAAACCTGTGTTGGGCCACATTGACCTCACCTAGAAAAGTGGGAATAATGATCCTAGAACATACCTCCTAGGATTGTTGTGAATATTGAGTTAAAATGTATAAAATGCTTATAATCGTAACTGTCACATTCAGCAAGCACTAAATAGGTGTTCACATTATTACTGAGGGCCCCTGCCCAGCTTTGGGAACCCATCAAATGTCCCTTTAGTATGCATTCTGTTGTGTCTACTCTCAGGGAACAGTCACTGGATCTGCCCTAACCTTCAGCTGCATAGGGCTGGCATAGTCATTCATTCATTTGACAGATGGCACTGGGTACCCAAGATGTATCAGGCCCTTAGCTAGACTTTGAAGAGACTACATTACATGTAGCTCCCAGCTTGGCTGAGCCCTAGGCTGACCAGCCGAGCAAACAGTGAGTCCAATCCTTCTGTGGTGAGCAGGAGCCACCTTGTAAATGGATATAGGGTTTTATAAGACCTGCTGGCTCCCAAGGTGGTGCTGCTTCCAAATGTAACAGCAAAAATGTCTCATCAGACTTTAAAGCCCTAGTGTGGAGATTTGAGCAAGAGCCAAGGCTAGGGTTTAATGAGTTATTTTTCTGGGGGCTTTACTGCCTCCTTCCAAGGCCAACTGATTACACTAGTATTTACCCCTTTATTTTTTTTTATGTTTATTTTTGAGAGAGACAGAACATGAGTTGGTGAGACAGAACATGAAAGAGAGGGAGGCACAGAATCTGAAGCAGACTCCAGGCTCTGAGCCATCAGCACAGAGCCTGATGCAAGGCTCAAACTCACAAACCGCGAGATCATGACCTGAGTTGAAGTCCGACACGTAACTGACTGAGCCACCGAGGCGCCCCAACCCCTTCTTGATGTTAGCTGGAAATGATCAGTCGGTTAGATGACTAGCCACAACCTCTCAAACATTAGAAGGATGAATTGCTCATTTCAAGTTCTACAATTCTTCTCAATTACAGGGGAAAGAAGAGGGCTTTCCCATGTGTGTGATTTTGTCCCTGGGAGCATCGATGAAATATGAAGCATTTCTTACCTGGCTGAGAACTCTCTTTGAAAATATCATCTCTAATCCATCTTCATGTTTTCCAAAGGGAGTTTTTTATTCCCATTTCCCAGATGGAGTAACTGAGAGCAGAGTCTGGAGAGAGCTTGCTCAGGGGCCCAGAACCACAGGCGTTGGTGGTGGGGCTGAGGATGATTTTTCATTTCCTGCCTCACAATCCCTTGTAATCCAAGAATGACCTTTCTGGGCAACGTTAGAAACACGAACATATGAAACGGAGAAGTTAGACTGCTGTCCCATGGACCGCATCCAGGACACTAAAACGAGTGTCCTGCTCCTATGAAATGCACTCAAAAAAATTATTTGCTGTTCTGAATGTAATTTGAAGGTCTTCCGTGGAGGCTCTGAGAGAATCCCAGCCCTGTGGACAATGACTTTCAGTCAATGTCAACTGAAAGTCAAAGGTTCAGTCCCTGCCATGTGCAGGGGTGGGGGGTTTATAAAGGAACCAAGATGAGAAGAAATTTCACTTGGAGGAAGAGCATGAGGATGGCTTCAGAGAGAACATTTCAGCCCCCAGCCCGTGCATGAAGCAGTCTGCCTGCGTGTCCCACACTCCGGCTGTCTCTGGACGCCTGAGGCTGTAGTGCCACCTGCGGCTGCTCCCTGAGCCTCCAGGCCTCATTCTGTAGCTGTGCTACCCCTTTCCAATTTCAAATGGTTCCTCATTTCAGCCTGCTTCCTCTGCCCTGGGCCCCGGCATTGGTGTTTGTGGTGTGGTTTCCTTGCTTTTTGTTCTCAAGGCTTTGGGTATGGACTCAACCTCTGGCACATGCATCCTCTCTGTCTCTGTCTCTCTTTCTCAAGAATCTGCTTCTTTATTTCCCTCTTTCATGACCATGCCCCAGCACTGAGCCTTTTGCCTGGGTGCCCAGAACTAAGGCCTGAAGCATGTGCAGGGCTGGAGAGGGACGAGGGACTCCCAAGCTCTGGAGTACAGCATTCTAGTATGATCTAGAAGATTCTTACCCTTAAGAGGCCTTGTAGAAGTGGCTTCAGGCTTCAAGCTGACCTCTTACTTATCTCCCTGATTCAAGGTCCCACTAGTCCCTGAGCATCCGTGACCCCTCAGTGCTCCCCTGGGGCTGGCTGTGCTCCCACCAAGTCCCGGCCTGTGTCTGCACAGGCTCTCGGAGCCTCCCAGCCCCTGGGGAACCCCGTTCCCTCTCACCAACTACACTGTCTGAGGTATAGATGCTCTGGGGCCGCCTTTTGGGGGTGGTACACCAGCGATGCCTTCCACACGTGGGTATGTTGAGAATCAAACCATGTGCTAAAGACTTTCCCATGCTCTCTTTAACACTCACACAAAGCCTGTGTGCTAGGCACATTTCCTACCTGATGAATGAGCAAACTGGGTGGCTCAGGGAGGTTATGGAAAAACTGAACTCATGCAACTGAGTGGTGGCACGACACCTGAAAAAGTAGGATGAAAACCCTGATAGGTCTGCTCTATAAGCTGCATATCATTCATTCAAAAAAAAGGGATGGTATTGTTGTCATTTTCAAAGAATTTATGATTTACCAGAGAGGATGAGAGAACTGGCTGGGTTTCTCCAAAAAAGGAGAAAGAAAGAAAGAATGAAAGAAAGAAAGAAAGAAAGAAAGGAAGGAAGGAAGGAAGGAAGGAAGGAAGGAAGGAAGGAAGGAAGGAAGGAAGGAAGGAAGGAAGGAAGAAAAAAGAAAGAAAGAAAAAGAGAAAAAGAAAAACACCTCTTTACCATATGCATACTAGAAAATGCAGAAGCTTGCACACATTCTTTCTATAAAAGACTTTAATGGTTGAAGGTGGATGTAAGAGTGTAAAATTGTGGTAAGTATTTGATGGATTTTAGTTCTATGGTGGAGGAAATGAAAGTGTGTACAGATGGGGATAAATGTTTGCTTACCTTTCCAATGTAGCAGACAGAAAGCTCTATAAACAAGCTTCGCCTAGGGCAGATGGGAGGGAACCAACCGTGAAGAAACAGAGGATTTATAAGGGTATTTGTATTAGTCAGTTCAGGTTGCTATAACAAAATACCACAGACGGGGTGGCTTAAACCACAGAAATTTATTTTCTCACTGTTCTAGAGTCTGGAAGTCTGAGATCCAAGTGCCAGCCTGGTCAGTTTCTGGTGCGATCTCTCTTCCTGGCTTGTAGATGTTTGCTTTCTCATTGTATCCTCACAAGAGGGAGAGAGAGAGAGAGAGATTGATTCCCACCCTCATGACTTCATCTACACCTAATTGTCTCCCAAAGCCCTCATCTCCAAATACCATCACATCAAGGGTTAGGGCTTCAACATATGAATTTCGGCAGGATGCAATTAGGTCCATAGCAAGTATATAAAATTATTTTGTCAAGTATCAGATCACAGTGTAGTTTCTCCAAGTTTGTCTAAGGGTCTGCTATTTATTATTGAAATCTTATTTGATATAGCTTTACACCCCAGAAACTCACAGGACTATTCTTCTTATGAATTACCTATTTGTGTTGGCTCCATTAACAGCCATTGTTTCAGCATCTATAATCACTTGAGAAATCTCATCAGGATGTCTGGAAGGACAGTTAACTTTTCTCTTCCCACTTCATTTGCATGACTTTCTATAGTAAGATAATTTAACTGTGTGGAGGATTGGGGGAAACTGTAGTTGAGATTTTAATGGGCTTTACAGATACTAAACCACCTTCAGAAACATTACCTAACAATTTTGGTCACAACCTTAAGAGGAAAGTATTATGATCCTTGTCTCTTTTGAAATGGGAAACCTTGGTGCAAAGGGATTAAGTGCTCAAGATCACCTGACGATGAAGAGGCAGTGACGGGACTCCATCCAGGTCATCTTAGGTCAAGACCAATGCTCTTCTCTACAATCCACAGTTACCTTTTAGCACAAACAAAACTCTTCTTCAGGATTACCGGGCAGCATGCTCCCCACTAGAACAAACAGCAACCAGATGCACAGGCCGTGATAGGAAACTGAGCATGGGGTGGCACGTCGAGTAGTAATGGATATGTTCTCCCATGCATATCCTCATATACATCATTCATTTGTATCCTCAATAGCTTCCATAATTCAGACACTGCAGGAAGGAAGCAAGGACACTGGGCTCCTTGGCTTCAGAAAAAATTATCCAGGCATAAGATAGGAAAGAAGCTGTGAGCAGGCAGCACCCATTTCTTCCTGCCTTCCCTCCATCTGCATCCTCCTCCACTTCCAAGCCAACAGAGGAAGGCCTCCAAGCTGAGTAGAAAGAGGAGAGCTGAAGACGAAATAGGAGGGCAGGTGCAGCATAGAAGCCGTGCATCCGTCCAACCTGTCCACTCCCCAAGTCACAGGTATGGGTGTGTCTGAGGCACACAAAGGAACCCTTTCTAAATCAGGGATCTGAGAATGGAGAAGACTTGTGTCTTGCTACCTGCATAAAGTCCAGAGAGACTGCAAGCATGATCCATTGTTATATATCAACAGTGAGGTAGAAGTGGTGGCCAAATACAATGGAGTCAAATGCTACCCTGAGTTTTTTGTATCCCCGAAGAGCTGTGGATGGCCATCTGAAAATATTCAAGTCTCCCAAGTTAAGACACAAAAGATGGGAGAGAGCAAGCCAGCTCTCTCCAAGTGGAAACTTGGGGCCAGCGCAAAAGAACACCCCATCAGTAGCAAGCAGCCCATGTACAGGACCGCTGAAGTTCTGGAAGGATGCAGCTGTATTTCAGCTTGCTGATATGTGGGAGAGTATCTTGGATGGATACAGGACAGGGCACATCTGAAGCAGCAGGTCATCAGAGCACCAAAGCAAACCACCGCTGAGAATCCATAGGTTACCCAGCCCACGACACCAGGTTGGCAAGTGTGACAACGGCCAGTCAGTGGTTGGACAGCCCTCTCCCTACTGGAACAAAGACCAACCAAGGATGAGAAGAAAGAGTGAGAAGGAATTCTTTACCGTGACTTGCTTATAACCGATAATGGCTGGGAGATCATTGAATTTAACTGGGTTTACCCCCCCCCCAAATAATCACATTAACTTTTCTGTATCTGTTTGAATGAGGACTCAAGATAGAAAGTAAGGCTAGACACAGGAAAAAAAAGAAAGATACTTTTTTTGTCCACCCGAGTCTTTGTTTTATGAAATGAATAGGTGTGGCATTAGCTTCTGTTTGTGGTTATTGACTGTTAATGTTATGCCAACTACTTTACACATATCATTTCATTTAATCATAATAGCTCTATGATGTCTGGGATTGGAGGGAAGAATTTATCCAGGGTAACATTTGTACTTTTGAATTTTAAGCCCTTTGACTGTATTGTTACCTATGTAACAATAAACATAATTAAAATAATAAAACTGAAGTTCATGTGTTTTTTTTCTGACATTTCCAGTCTCCATGCCTTTCTTGCACAAAAACATACTAATGTTCACAAACCATTGAATTCCTTTCCTAGCTCTTTGCTATAATTGTCCATAAAGCACGACCCCTGAGACCCAGACTCCTGGGCCACAGAGCTGTCCTTCCCTTTAACAGGTATGAGCAGGCAGTGTGGACTGGGATGGCCTCATGCCCTGATGAGCAAATAAGACCATTAAACTTTGAAGATACAGACCCTATCAGAAGTCTGATGGACCTGAATTTTTTTCTTTGCTGACTAAAAAATGTTGCTCATTAACCTACGTGACCCCAGACTTTGGACAGGGTGGGGCATGGGAGAGGTACCCTGGAAGACCCCACATACTAGGGAAAGGAGGGTGGTGCAGGCAGAAAAATATCCTTTCCTGTCCTTTTCTCCCTACCCAGCCAGCACCACCGGTTTCCCGTCAGCTCGCTCGGGGCCTTGTAGGAAGAACAAAGTCTTCATTTGAAAAAGGAACAAGAAAACCACTGCCCTATTTGAAAGAAGTCTTGGGGGCTAGATTTTTCATCACACACTTGACTGTGGGATATCTAGGAGGATTATCCTAAAACTGATTTTAGGAAGGTGAGGGAACACAATGATACTTCTAATTCCTCTCATCCACAACACTGATCATTTCCCAAAGAGCAATCATGACCCCTTCCTCAATATCTGTAACTATCTATAAACTTTGGGAAATTAGGAAGAAAATAAGAAAATGAAGGGAGGAAGAGGAGCATGGCAGGATGAATGAGGCAGATCCTTTAGTAAGTGGGTGTTTTCTTTTGTATATAAGTTATCTGCATCATCAATTCAGTGTACACTTATGACCTTATCTCTATTAATTTTCCAAGAGCTACTTGTTGCATGGTGTATTATCTGGGAGCCCAGAATCTTATTTTTCAGTCCTTCCCCCAACAGCTCACACACAAGAGTTCCAGGTGCTCACACAGTTGCAAAAATGTTTTTAAGTATTTTCTGGGATGAGAACCTAGCATCCACCACGGTGACTGGTGGCCCTTCATGACTTGATAGCTCCCCTTGACTTCTAATGCTGTGATAGCCTTGCCTTGGCCACTATTGTCTTCTATGTAAAGATTACAACTCTTTTGAGCTCACATTGCCTTGCTCATCCATCAGTCTCCAGATCACAAACATTGGTGCCCGGGCGCTGTGTCTGGAGATGCTCCCAGTATGAATCTTACCAGGCTGTGCCCGAACCAGCCCCCAACACTTATAGACAGTATCATTGGTGCCAATTCTCCACCTCTCCCGACATTCACATTCATGTCCTTTGCCATGTATCTTGGGAGTTTTCCCCACGAAAAGGGCAGAGTATATTTTCCTGCCTCTTAAATTTGGATTTGTCCGTGTGATTTGCCTTGGCCAATAAATAAAGAGCAAGTGATACTGTACCAATTCTAAGACTGGGCCACAGGAAGCCTCATGGGTTTTCACTTGTGGATCTGAGTTGAGCCACCCCAACCAAGGCCAGTCTAGGTTAGCTAAGCTCCAACAAACCAGTATATACTTGAACAAGCCTATCGGGGATCAGCAGAACCATGCAGCAGAGCCCAGCATAGATCATTAACCCTTAATCAACCAGCAGACTCCTGACCTAAATGGTGCTTATTGGTTTCTCCACCAATATTTTGTGGTTGTTACACAGAATTAGTGTGGTCCTTGTTTACTGACCCACGGACCACTGGCTTTATGTTAAGTTCAGGCCATCAACCTCATTCCTCCTTTCCTCAATATAGTTTCATTTTTAGGGACTTTGCAGACCTTCCTCACCCCTGGCTTTGGTTATGGCTAATCTGGTCCACCTCTGGTAGATCACTATCACTTTGATCCTTGGGACACAAGGTTGAGATCACAAGCTTTGTTTTCTCAGAAGGCCCCTGAGATCCTTTTGCAAATAATTCTAGACTCTTGCCAGAGCTTCCATTTCCAATGAGATAGGCAGTTTTATGAAGGCTCAAGAAAGATCCAATTATATCCTTCTCTCAGAAAATTATAACCTGATCGGCATCTGTTATGTAACTAACAGACATTCCTCAGGATCTGCCTATACAGAGCCCTGGAAACTTCTTTGGCTGGAAAAAATCTCTAACAGTGTATTATATAAACATAAGCCTTGGAGTGGCTTCCAATTTCACAGATAATTACGAGGTAATGATTTTATGAACTGGTTTCACATTCAATAAGACTGAAGCATTGACTGAAGCATCAATAGATCTGCCCAATTTCAAACACCTAAGGAGAGACAGAGCCGGAATCAGAACTAAATGTTCAAGTTCTCCTTCATGTTTCTGGACATTTAAATCATGCTGGGGTATCTGAGGGAGCCCGATGTATAGCACCCTCTTTTCTGTTCATGTTCTGTACAGATTAACTGGCAAATAGAGACAAAAATAGCCTTTGTTTCTAATAGAGGTCAGGTCTGGAGGATGTGGCTGTCTGTTAGCCAAGTAGACCTGCCAATGCTGGACCCCAGTGAGGAAAATGATCCCCTAGAAGAGCAGAATAAAGTGCTTCCTCTATGTGAACAACTCAGTCCCAAGAGGAACATGGGTGGGACTGACCTGAGCACATCCAGATATATCAGGCAGTTAAGAGACTCCATCTCCCTTGGGAATGTATGAGTAATGAACTGGAAGAACTCAGGAGTTACACTAAATGAGCTCCCTTTAACAAACAACAACACCGTGAGTTGAGCAAAAATGTTCCTGTAGTACATCAGATCTATCTGATATCAATGTAAGCTAGGTTTCATTCGAAAAGCCCATATCTTACCCCACATTCATAAAGCCAGATTGATACATCTTCTGTCTCTATGTTAACAAAGACAGTAGTAATATTTCAAACCTAGAACAAACCCTGAGGTACCATGGAGTAAGATGGAGTGTCTACTGAACTCATATCCTGAAATCACACCACTATATTCACCCATCAATTCTGCTTCCATATAAAGTCAGCCTGGCTGACTCTGTCTGACACATGAAAACCTTCTGTGTTTCATCAATTCGTTAGTTAATAAGACACTGTGTTAATTCTAGTAAAGTTGTCATTTTCCATCCCATCCCCACTTTCAAATGTAGTAATGTTCTTTTTCTTTTTTTTAAATTTTAGTTAGCCAACATACAGTACAATATTGGTTTCAGGAGTAGAAAATGGGTGATGGATAATAATGTTCTTTTAGGTCCAAACTGGTTCCTCTTTTTCTAGAAAAATCATCTGTTAGAAGAATCTGGATCTTAAATAACTTGCCATCTCTGCTTATTCACAGTACAATACCAATTCTAGCTGTTTATTAGATCCTTGCAGCCAATTCATCATGCACAATGAATGTTCAGAGAATACAAATTGATAGGTGGATTCCCCAAACCCTGGTAGAAAAGGCTACCAGTTGCCAAAGGCTTTTATAAAGTAGATGAAGAGCAGGAATGGTTCTCATCATATCCTGTCTCTGCCATCTTGATTCATCTGCAGTGAAAAAGGAGGAAGGAACGGTGTGGAAATGTGTGTTTGTGTGTGTGTGTGTGAGAGAGAGAAAGAGAGAGAGAGCGTGAGAAAGAGAGAGAAAGGAAGAGAGAGGGAGAAGGGGGGGATTCAAATTGCATTTTTTGGCTACATCTTGAGTAAGATGATTAAAGAACTTTAGCTCTTTGCAGCCATCTCAGCCAAAAGTTTGACTATGCTTTGCTTTACCAATATGGTTCTCATTTGCTTTCAACCTCATTCATTTCTTATTATTTGTCTTCTAGAGAAAAAGGCAGCAAGAAAAATCAACCTTGGGCTTCGTTAATTAAGGCTTGCATTCTTCAGAAAGACAATCGGTTCCTCTTGCCCCACTCTCTGGAGAACCTTATAATGTGGTTCTATTCATTTCTCAAGGCTCCGTACAGCTTTGGGGCCTGTGCAGGTTTAGTGGTCACTAAATTCATTTTCATGTGGAGTTGTGGGCATTGTATCAGTTTATAAAATTAATAATTCTTTCTGCAGCGCTCTAGCAAACAACCACTCAGATAACCTCATAACTTCACTGGGAAGAAGCAGAAACAAGGATTTTTATCTGACTTTGTGATTTCCATAATTAAGAAAAAGAAAAAAGGTAAGCATTAGATTTGTCATCCACTACCCCCAGCTGGTCCAAATACCAAACATTCTAGTTCTGATTCCCTGTTCATTTGTTATCTGAGGTCCTGGCCCATCGTAAGCTCAGTCTTATTTTACATGATAAACAAGCCCCAAAAAGGCAGAGAACTTTGGGGTTATCTTCCAGAATGTGGAGCCAGACAGAGTCAGGGAGAGAAGCCATATGTCTGCCTTCTCAAATCTCTTTTCTCTTTACATTAATGTTTTCTGGAAAGAAGGCTGATGTGGTTAAGTCATTTTACCCAAGCTCCTTTTGTAAATGACAAATGGACCCATTTTTGTCAAAGGACCCATTTTGTCAAAGGAATCCGGGCTGAAATTTACACCAAAATAAAACTTTCAGCCTGGATTCCATAGGCATCCTTAAAGAACGTTTTCTATTTAATCAATAGACACTATTCTGCTCAAGGCAGTGTTGTGAGTATTATAGGGAATGAGAGACGAACTCACTGTGCATACTAAGGGGTCCATAACAGCACAGCTATGGAACAGAGAAAGGAGAAGTCAAAAGGGACAAGAAGGAGAGCAGGTGAAACGTGCCCCCTTGTGAAGTTGAATCTCACTGTCCTTGGTTTAGTTGACTCTTTCCACACACATCATCATAATTCTAAAATGCTTCTCCTCTAGTTCAGGATTCTTCTACATTGCCTCATTGCTTCCTAGGAACAGGGGAGCAAACCAGCAAGTGGAAAAAAATTCACAAAAACTCATTGGCTGAAAACAAATGAGCCAAAAAATTCAGTTTTGTAAAATCATTAATTTGTTAAATGATCAATTTGCCAAACTAGTAATTATCAAAAAAAATTTTTTTTCCATTAGCTTCTCAGAGAATTTATTGCAATTCATGTTGCTTACATGAAGCTTCAACAGGCTTCATGGAATTTTCCTAAATTTGGTTTCCACAGCCGAGGCCACTAGGTATCATAGAAGATTTCTACATGTGTAGAAAGCTTTGTACATGTGTGCCCTTGATGAAAGAGTGGCCCCCCACTTTCTGGGCTATTTGCACAGCTTCAAGAAGGATGCCTAGGACTGCAAAGGAAACAATCAACAAAACTAACAAGCAACCAACATAATGGGAAAAGATAGTTGCAAATGACACATCAGATAAAGGTCTAGTATCCAAAATCTATAAGGAACTCACCAAACTCCACACCCAAAAAACAAACAATCCAGTGAAGAAATGGGCAGAAGATATGAACAGACACTTCTCCAAAGAGGACATTCAGATGGCCAACAGACACATGAAACGATGCTCAACGTCACTCATCACCAGGGAAATACAAATCAAAACCACACTGAGATACCACCTCTCGCTGGTCAGAGTGACTAAAATGGACAAATCAGGCGATTATGGATGCTGGTGAGGATGTGGAGAAACGGGCACCCTCCTACACTGTTGGTGGGAATGTAAACTGGTGCAGCTGCTCTGGAGAACAGTGTGGAGGTTCCTCAAAAAGTTAACAATAGAACTCCCCTAGGACCCAGCAATAGCACTGCTAGGAATTTACCCAAGGGATACAGGAGTGCTGATGCATAGGGGCACATGGACCCCAATGTTCATAGCAGCAGCACTTTCAACAACAGCCAAAACATGGAAAGAGCCTAAGTGTCCATCAATTGATAAGTGGATCAAGAAGATGTGGTTTTTCTATACAGTGGAATACGACATGGCAATGAGAAAGAATGAAATCTGGCCATGTGTAGCAACATGGATGGACCTTGAGGGTGTTATGCTGAGCGAAACAAGTGAGGCAGAGAAGGACAAATACCATATGTTTGCACGTATAGGAGGATTAGAAGGAGCTTAACGGAGGACCATATGTTTTCACTCATATGTGGAACAGGATAAACTTAACAGAGGACCATAGGGGAAGGGAAGGGGAAGAATCGTTAAGGAGAGGGAGGGAGGTAAACCAGAAGAGACTCTTAAATACTGAGAACAAACTGAGGGTTAATGAGGGGTGGAGGAGAGGGGAAAATAGGTGATGCGCATGGAGGAGGGCACTTGTTGGGATGAGCACTGGGTGTTACATGGAAACCAACTTAACAATAAACTATATTTAAAAAAAGAAGTATGCCTAGGAAGCAATGAGGGGGTGGCCATGTGACCAGGGAACAAAGCCAAATCAGCCAGGATCATGCTTGTAGGGACAGATGTGGCAACCCTCATTGGCAAGTCTGGGTTAAACATGAAGAATCCTAAGTGTCAGGTGAGTGATTGTGAAATTCCCAGGGGGCTCTGAAGAACCTCTGAGCACGAGAATGACAAGAGTGTAGATGACACTTGCAACAGTACATGCCACACAAAGGCATCCAAGACACACCCATTGAATGAATAGCTCACCTCAAGATGCTCCATGTTCTTTGGCTTCAACTTGAGCAACAAGGTTATCAACAACCCCCTCTTTAAAGCAAAAGCGAATTGCACTGGGGCACCTGGGGGGCTCAGTCAGTTATGCATCTGACTTTTGCTCAGGTGATAATCTCACAGCTCGTGTATTCAAGCCCCACATTGGGTTCTGTGCTGACAGCTCAGAGCCCAGAACCTGCTGCAGATTCTAGGTCTTCCTCTCTCTCTGCCCCTCCCCCACTTGCACTCTGTCTCTGTCTCTCAAAAAATAAATAAACATTTTATTAAAAAGCCAATTGCACTGATAATAGTTCTGTTTTGGTTAGGTAGGGGCATAGCTGCATCTTTCTAATTGGAATATGGGACTGTCAGTGGTTGTGATATTGTAATTTAATTAACATCATCATTATCATTTGATAAATAGTCACGCTTAGAATGGAGCCTGGAAGGTGCTGGGCCCATGGCTCAGCGGCTGACAGCTCAAAACTATCCTCTATTACTAATATTTAAAACCTAGGGAGAGGGGGCACCTCGGTGACTCAGTTAAGTGTCTGACTTCAGCTCAGGTCATGATCTTACAGTCAGTGAGTTCAAACCCCACATCTGGCTCTGTGCTGACAGCTCAGAGCCTGGAGCCTGCTTCAGATTCTGTGTCTCCCTCTCTCTCGGCCCCTCCCTGACTCATGCTCTGTCTCTCTGTCTCTCAAAAATGAATAAATGTTAAAAAAAAAATTTAAACCTAGGGGGAGGGGAGGGTTCAAGATGGCAGTGCAGGATCTTAAACTTACCTCATCCCAAGAACACAACAAATCTACAGGCACATATGCAACAATTCCCTCAGAAAAGGACCTGAAATATAGCTGAACAGTGTCTCACACAAAGGATAGAAGGGCCACAACGAGACGGGTAAAAGAAAGCCCACCCCAGGAATGGCCACCCACAGCTGGGAGGGATTTCCTAACACAGAGTTCAACTCTGAGGAGTGAGTAGTTTGTGTCCCATGTGAGGCATCCCAACCCTTGGGACCAGCACCAGAGAAATAAGCCTCCAAAGCGTCTGGCCTTGAAAACCAGTGGAGCTTACTTTGAGGAGTATCATAGGGCTATAGGAAACAAGAAATCTGCTCTTAAAGGGTGCATGAACAGACTCATCCACCCCAGAAGCCCAGTGCAAAAGAAACAGTTTGAAAGGCAACTAGACCATATGCAAAGGAGATTCATTTGCTTATCTGAAAGCATCTGCAAGACAAACAGGGACCTGTTGGGACTTCCTCCGGGGACTTAGACACTGATAGGTGCCAATTTTGCATTCCCCTCAACCTTGTTGATGCTGGCACTGGGAGGTACCATTTTCATATTCCTCACATCCACCCAGCCTGCTAGCTCCAGGGGTAGTGCCCAGCCCCCATGCATCACAGCCCTTGCTCTCTCCACCACAGGGATCAGCTGAGCTCCCCTCCCCCATGCACTGTGCTGTGGCCTGCCCTGCTACAGCCAGCAAGCACACGCAACCCATTGAGCCTGGTGGCCAGAGGGATTGTATTTCTGGGCCCCAGGGGTCTGAAGCAATCAGATAGACAATTTTTTGCAGGCTACCACACCCCAAGCACTGCACAAACAATGAAACACACCCCCATTTTTTAAGTGGAAAAGGTCTTAGAGCTCAGCCTGAGGGGCAGTTTCAGATTTGCCACATATCCAGACCATGGAGGTTCTTCCAGGGAATGTAAGTAGAAAGACACCCTATTAGGGGCGCCTGGGTGGCTCAGTCGGTTGGGCGTCCAACTTCGGCTCAGGCCATGATCTCACGGTTCATGGGTTCAAACCCCGCGTCGGGCTCTGTGCTGACAGCTAGCTCAGAGCCTGGAGACTGCTTCAGATTCTGTGTCTCCCTCTCGGACCCTCCCCTGCTCACGCTGTCTCTCTCTCTCAGAAATCAATAAAAAACATTTTTTTTAAAAAAAGACATCATATTAGTACCCTCCCCTGGCCTCACAACAGCTTGCTGATACCTCCCACAAGGAGTTTAGACATATGTGTAAAGCCATGATTTTTTCAACTGTCACCCAGCGGACACCTTCAGATATCCTGGTCTGGAAGTCAGCACGGTTTTTAATTATCAACCCACAGGGCATACTTTAAAAGCTTCTGCCTGAGGATCTGGATTACAATTAATCTGAAACGAGGCACGGTCTGTGATCCCTCCCTCTGGAACACTGACAGATCTTGGCATGTCTTCAACAACTGGAACCTACCTATCAAGGACAAATAAGGTGACTTAGATAATCACAAAAGTCCAAGAAACAAACAAAAGCTTGGAAATGGTTGAATGGTAAGTTTCATCTCCTACACAAGACCGTTCCTTCAAGACTAGAAGAGATAATGGTTTTGCATAATACATGGAAACATAGAGTCAAGCAAAATGAGTAAACAGAAAAATATGTTCCAAATGAAAACAAGACAAAACCTCAGAAAAAAGACAGAAAATAAGAAACAGAAATAAGTAATCTACCTGATAGAGGTTAAAGTAATGGTCATAACAATGCTTACTGAACTCAAGGAAAGAAAGAGTAAATACAGTCAGAACTTCAACAAAGAAATAGAAAACATAAAAAAGTGCCAAACAGAAATCACAGAACTGAGGAATATAATCACTGAACTGAAAACTATGCTATAGCAATTCAATAGCATATTGTTGTTAGATGGAGTAGAAGAATGGATTAGTGACCTGGACAACGGGGCAGTGTAAATCACCCAAACAGGGCAGAAAAAAAAAAAAAAAGAATTATGAAAAGTAAAGATACTTGAGGGACCTACGGGACAACTTAAAGCAGTATAACATCTGCATTATAAGGGCCCCAGAGGGAGAAGAAATAAAAGGGGTAAGAAATTTATTTGAGGACATAATGGCTAAGAGCTTCCCTAACTTGGGCAAGAAAACAGACATTCAGCTCTAGGAAGCACAGAAAGTTCCAAATAAGATGAACCCAAAAGATCTATATCAAGACACATTATAATTAAAATGTCAAAAATTAAAGAGAGAATATTAAAAGCACCAAGAGAAAAATACCCCCCCACACACACACACAAGACTACTAGCTCATTTTTCAGCAGAAATTTTGTAGGCCAGAGGGTATTTGGCATGAAATATTCAAAGTGCTGAAAGGAAAAAACTTCCAACCAAGAATACTCTACCTGGCAAAATCACTCAGAATTAAAGGAGAGATAAAAAGTTTTCTAGACAATGGGCACCTGGGTGGCTCATTGGGTTAAACATCTGACTTTTGATTTCAGCTCAGGTCATGATCTCACAGTTTGTGGGATCGACCCCACTTTGGGCTCTGTGCTGACAACATGGAGCCTCCTTAGGATTCTCTCTCTTCTTCTCTCTCTTCCCTTCCCCCACTCCTTCTATAAAAATAAATAAATAAGCTTTTTTAAAAAAAAAACTATTGTAGGAGAGTTTTCCAGAGAGGAAAAACTAAAGTTGTTCATCACTACTACTAAACCACCCTTAGAAATGTTAAAAGGACTTGTTTAAGCCTAAAAGAAAAGGCACTAACTAATAACAAGAAAATATATGAAAGTAAAAATCTCACTGGTAACGGTGAGTATATAATAAAGATAGTGGATTAACCACTGACAAAGCTACTAAGGAGATTAAAAACAAAAGTGATAAAATTAACTATATTTAAAAGATAAACAAAATAAAATGATGTCAAATATGATATCAAAAATAAAACATGCAGTGGAGAGGGTAGAAAACGTAAAGATTTTGGGGCACCTGGGTAGCTCTGTCGGTTAAGCATCCAACTTCAGCCAGGTCATGATCTCACAGTTCGTGGGTTTGAGCCCCACATCAGGCTCTGTGCTGATAGCTAGCTCAGAGCCTACAGCCTGTTTTGTATTTTGTGTCTCCCTCTCTCTCTGACCCTCCCCTGCTCATGCTTTCTCTCTCGCTCTCTCTCTCTCTCAGAAATAAATAAAACATTAAAAATTGTTTTAAATGTAAAGATTTTTGGAATGCATCAAACTTAAGGTGCTATCAACTTAAAATAGATACACATATATTATATAATGTTATATATGAACCTCATGGTAACCACAAAACAAAAGCCCATAGTAGATGCACAAAAGACAATGAGAATGAAATATAAACATAGCATTAAAGGAAATTACCAAACCACAAGGGAAGAGAGCAAAAGAAGGGAACAGAGAGGAACTACAACAGCCAGTAAACAAGCAATGACAACATAAGTATACACCTATCAAAAATTACTTTAAAATGTAAATGAACTAAATTCTCCACTCAAAAGACAGACAGTGGCTAAATGGATAAAAACAAACAAACAAAACAAAAAAACAAGGCTGATCTATATATTACCTGCAGGAGACTCACTTCAGACCCAAGGACACACACAGACTGAAAGTGAATGAATGAAAAAAGATATTCCATGCAAATGGAAGTGAAGAGAAAGCTATAATTATATTAAACAAAATCAACTTCAAAACAAAGACTGTAAGAATAAACAAAGGACATTATATAACGATAAACCAGTATATAACACTTGTATATATTTATGTGCCCAACATAAAAGCACCTAAATATATAGAGTCAATATTAACAGACCTAAAGGGAGAAATTGAGAGCAATACAATAATAGTAGGGGGCTTTAATACCTTATTTTCATCAATAGCTGAATCATCCAGAGAGAAAATCAATAATGAAATGTCAGCCATCTGACCCATTATACCAGATGGACCTGATAGATATACAGAAAATTTAATCCCCAAGTAGCAGACTACACATTCTTTTCAAGCGCATGCAGAACATTCTCCAGGATAGATCATGTTAGACCATAAAACACAACTCACTAAGTTCAAGAAGATTAAAATCATAACAAGCATCATTTCAGACCTCAATGGTGTAACACCAGAAATCAATTACAGAATGAAAAACTGGAAAAAAATTACAAATATGTGAAGATTAAACAACATGCTCCTAAACAACCATTAGGTCAACAAAAAAATCAAAGGAGAATTTTTTTTAATACTTCTTTTATTTTTGAGAGAGAGACAAAGACAGAGTGTGAGCAGGGAGGGGCATAGAGAGAGGGAGACACAAAATCCGAAGCAGGCTCCAGGCTCTGAGCTGTCAGCACAGAGACTGATGCGGGGCTCAAACCCATGAACCACAAGATCATGACCTGAGCTGAAGTTGGATGCTCAACTGACTGAGCCACCCAGGCGCCCCTCAAAGGAGAAATTTTTTAAATACCCAGAGACAAATGAAAATGGAAATTCAGCAATAGAAAATTTATGGGTTACAGCAAAAGCAGTTTTAAGAGGGAAGTTTATAGCAATACGGGTCTACCTCAAGAAACAGGAAAAATCTCAAATGAACAATCTAACTCTACACCTGAAAGAACTAAAAAAAGAAGAGACAAAGCCCAAAATTAACAGGAGGAAGAAAATATTAAAGATCAGAGTGGAGATAAATGAAATAGAGACTGAAAGAAAGTCATTGAAACTAAGAGTTGGTTCACTGAAAAGATAAAGCTTTTCTCTGAAAAGCAAAATTGACAAACTTTTAGCTACACTCACTAAGAGACTACTACAAGCAATTATATACCAACAAATTGGACAACTAGAAGAAATGGATACATTCCTAGAAACATGCAATCTTCTAAGATTGAATCAGGAAGAAATAGAAAATCTTAATATACTGATTACTAGTAAGGAGATTGAATCAGTAATCAAAAACATTCCCAAAACCCAAAGTCCAGGACCAGATAGCTTCACTGGTGAATTCTAACAAACATTCAAAGAAGATTTAATACCTATCCTTCTCAAACTCTTTCAAAAATTTAAAGAGGAGGGGAATGCTTCCAAAACTCAGTTTACAATGCCAGCATTACCCTGATATCAAAACCAGACAAGGAGAGTACAAAAGAAGAAAATTACAGGTCAATATCCCTGATGGATATAGATTGAAAAATCCTCAACAACAACAACAACAACAAAAAAAAACACAAAACATCACAACATTAAAAGAATAATATGTCATGATTAAGTGACATTTATTCCAGAAAGGTAAAGATGGTTCAACACCCACCAATTGATCAACATGGTACACCACATTAACAAATGAAGGATAAAAATCATATGGTCATCTGAATAGATGCAGAAAATGCATTTAAACAAAACTCAACATCGGTTTTTGAAAAAAATTCTCAACAAAGTACATATAAAGGGAAATGTTCCTTAATATAATAAAGACCATATATGACAAACCCACAACTAACATATACTCAATGGTGAAAAGCTTTTCCTCTAAGATCAGGAACAAGACATATATCTCACCATATTTATTTAACATAGTATTGAAGTCCTATCCATAGCAATTAGGCAAGAAAATCATCTAAATCAGAAAGGGAGAGTTAAAGTTGTCACTATTTGCAGATGACATGATACTACACATAGAATATCTTAAAGATTCCACCAAAAAATGATTAGAACTAATCAATGAATTCAGTAAAGTTGCAGGATACAAAATCAATATACAGAAATTTGTTGCATTTCTATACACTAGTAATGAACTATCAGAAAGTGAAATTAAGAAAATAATCCCATTAACAATTCCATCAAAGAACAAAATACCTAGGAACAAATTTAACCAAGGAGGTAAAAGACACTGAAAACTATAAAGCATTGATAAAAGAAATTGAAGAAGACACAAATAAGTGGAAAGATCTCCCGTGTTCATGGATTAAAAGAATTAATGTTGTTAAAATGTCTGTACTACCCAACGCAAACTACAGATTCAGTGCAACTCCTATCAATATCCCAATGGCATTTTTCAAAAAATCAGAACAAATAACTCTAAAATTTCAATGGAACAACAGAAAACCCCAAATGGCCAAAGAAATCTTAAGAACAAAATGACCAAAGAAATCTTAAGAAAGAACAAAGCTAGAAGTATTATGCTCCCTAATTTCGAATATACTATGAAGCTACAGTAATCAAAGCACTGGCGCTGGCATAGAAACAGACACATAGATCATGGGAACAGAATAGTGATTCCAGAAACAAACCCACACAAATACAGTAAATTCATTTACCAGAGCCCAGAACATGCAATGGGAAAAGAATAATCTCTTCAGTAAATGATGTTGAGAAAACTGAACAGCTACATGCAAAAGAATTAAACTAGACCACTACCCATACACCATACACAAAAATTAACTCAAAATGGATTTGACTTGAAGGTAAGACCTCAAACTATAAAAATCATAGAAGGAAACGAGTGGTAAGCTCAATGACATTGGTCTGAACAATGTTTTTTTGGATCGGACCCCAAAGGCAAAGGAAACCAAAGCAAAAATTAAAAAGTAGACTATGTCAAATGTAAAAGCTTCTGCACAGTGAAGGACAAATATAGACAAAACAAAAGGCAACCTACTGAATGAAAGAAGATATTTGCAAATTACATATCCAAACAGGGGATAATATCTAAAATATATAAAGAATTCATATAATTCAATAACAAAAACAAACAACCTGATTTAATAACGGGCAGAGGATCTGAATAGACATTTTTCCAAACAAGACATACAGATGGCCACCAGGCATGTGAAAAGATGTTCAACATCACTAATTATCAGGAAATGCAAATTGATCACAGATATCACCTCACAGTTGTTAAAAAGGCTATCATCAAAAAGACAAGAAATAAGTGTTGGAAGGAATGTGGAGAAAAGTGAGCCCTCTGAGGGTCAGGTTCTCATTTACAAATATTTAAATTATATACAAACCACACATATATACGTTACGTATGTATTATGTAAAATATGTACACCTATGCATATACACATCCAGCATAGCATATGACACTTTGGAGCCCCGTGATTTTACCTTTATCTCATCTCTACATGTTCAATACAGTAGCCACCAGTCACATATGGCTATTTAAATTTTAATTAATTAATATTGAATAAAATGTAAAATTCAGTTCTCGGTTACACGAGCTACACTGCAAGTGCCCAGGAGCCATATGTGGCTAGTGGCTCCCATAGGAGCATCACTAAAGTTCTATGAGACTGCACTCTTCTGTATCATTTGTCCGTTTCTTTCTGTGTCTCTGTGTCATATTATTATCACATCCTTAGTAACCCAGAGGGATGCATTTTTACTTCTAGAAAGTACTCATCCTTTTTCGGTTCCATCCAGCAAAACCCAAGGCCAAGATGGGTCTCAGCACAGACAGAGAGCCTCACCCCAAGATCTGACTGGGGGCAGAATGGAGAGGATTGCTTTCCAGCCCTTAGAAGGAACTTCAGGTTCCCTGTTTCCCCTCACCCAGCTTCAGCCCTGGCTTCTGAACGGTTGCTCTTGATTCTCCGAGTGAAGGGCAGCGATGACATGTTTAATGAAAGGTAAATATTCATGGCCAGTCTCCAGCAGATGTACTCTGTGGGTGGGTGAGGGAGCAGGTGGGTCAGCAAGACCATCGTTATAGATGCTGAGATCCCATCGGTGGTTAACCCTCTGGATCTCACCTGATTGGTGCTGTGTGCCTAACCTTGACTTCGTTGTTCTGGAACCAGAGCAGGTAGGGAACCAGGCAGTCGAGATGCTGTGAGCCCTCAGCCAGCTCCAGAAGGACAGCGGTGTGCTTGGTCCAACTTTTCTTGTGCTGTTTTGGAAACTCCCAGAGCGGCATGCCACAGCCATCCAGTCTCCTGGGGTGCTGCTGACATCTAGTGGAGAGATAAGGAAGTGGCTGGCATGCAAAACACCCGGCTTACAGAGGGTCCCAGCCAGACCTCACTCTGTACCGTGGGGTTCACATTTGACATCCCCTACTCTAACCAGAGCAGTTGCCACCAAAAAAGAGAAGCCATAGGCATGGAAAGATGTCGCTCCAGTTCACCCAAACACCCACAGCATTGGTGCTCAACAGTATCAGAACCAACGCCATCTTTTTGTAATTTATATTTGGTTTTGACCCCTTTTCACCATCTCATAATTTCATAGCTAATTTCATAGCTAATCTACCCACCTATGCACATTCTTATAAAAATCAATATGATGTCCTAACTGTTCGTAAAGATGAAAACATGGTAGTATGCGACTTGTACAACCCTGTTTTGATATGTGTATATTCACACACAAACAAACTAGAACACGTAATTGGGTCACATGCTTGCACCTACGTAAAATGATTGTGAATTTAAGAGAAGTAAGAATATCAGAAGCCACTTTCTACGAGAAGGGCAAGAAAATAAGAGAGCAGCAATACAGAACAAAACATTGTACTCACTAGAGTACAAAGGGTCACTTCTAGTGCCTACTAGAAAAAAACTTTGTACTTAGATAAGTAATAACAGACCCACCTGGTATTTGCATTTAATAAGATAAGAGGAAATAACTTTCATGGAAGACAAAAGGAGATGGGCTTTACGTTGGAATCAGTGATGAACAAAATGGGACCATTTCAAGATGGGAGACACAAGTGAAGGTTGAGAACTTGACAGAAGCCAGAACCAGAAAGAAATGGAAAGAAATGGAAAGGTGCTGAGAATCCAGGGAAGCAAGGAGGGGAGGGATGAGAATTCCCCACTCATGGAAGACAGGAGCCAAGCACATTTATCTACTATTTGATGTTGAAAAGAGGGTGACTGCATGTGGCTCGGGTTACACTTCACATCCCAGGCACTGCGGCTGTCACCCGTGAGCTTTCTCAGCCGGAATGAGTTGCCTTGAGGGGCAATGCCATTCGAGAAAGCTGCTGTCTGGTTGAGGGCACCCGTAGGCGGCTTAACAGTGAGGCTCCCATTTATGGAGCACCAAGTATGATAGGTGCTTTCCATATATCGCCTGATCCTTACAAGTACCTTGCAAGATAGTTACTTGTTCTCTTCACTCACAGAGATTAAAACCCAAATGTGGAAAGTTAACTAAATAACACAGTCACGCTTTTGGTAGGATGTGGCCGAGTCAGGGTTTGAATGCAGTTGTATCTCATTGGAATCTCACACCTGCCCTAGCAAGAAAGTGGGTAGAAATAGGAATCATCATTCCCACTTTGATTTTGAGTGACCTGACTTGCTAAATGCCACGCAGCTCACGTGCAACATCCCTGTCCTGACCGCAAAGTCTGTACCTTCCACAGCATGTACATACCATCTTGTGATCTTTACCTGATATCTTGTCTTAGGGACATCAGAAATCAGCCGCAAATTAAACAACTCTACTGGCAGGATTTGAGCACGGTGAATTATCAACGGTTTCATCACAAGACTAGAAATGTAAACGTCATTTAGGGCATTTTGTTAAGATCTATGCTTGGTATGGGAACAATTAGCTAATGGACTGCAAATAAATTTCCCTGATTACTCAGGAATGGGATAGTGACTGTGGCAAAGCCACTCTTGAATCTGAGGATGATCTGGCTTGAACATCTGTCAGCAAGTTAGTTGTTGGGTTTGATCCTGCATGGTGGGCTACACTGTATTGCCTTCCTCCTTTATTCATCCTTGGAGAGCCTTCCTAATTTTGCAGGCTGCGTCTAAGGTCTAAAACAGTGGCAAGCCCTTTTCCTAACACGTATGAAGCATCTCGTGGGGACAGAACACTCTGAAATCTGTTTGTAAGAACCAACGCTATGGTTCTTTGAATGGTTTGAAGTGGTGACTGCTCTAGCAGAACAAAGTCTACGTGAAGCCAAAGAACAGAAAATTTCATAACTGTGGGGTCAGGAATGTGAAATGGTATAACCACATAGAAGAAGTTTTAAAGTTTTTCTAACAAAGTTAAAAATACACCTACTCTGTTACTCAGCAACTTTACTTGCGGGCATCTATGTAAGAGAAATGAAAATATGTTCACAAAAAGAATTGTATGGGGGGGAGGGGCACCTGGGTGGCTCAGTCGGTTAAGTGTCCGACTTTCACTCAGGTCATGATCTCATGGTACATGCGTTCGAGCCCCGCGTTGGGCTCTGTGCTGACAGCTCAGAGCCTAGAGCCTGCCTCAGATTCTGTGTCTCCCTCTCTGTCCCTCCCCCCACTCACACTGTGTTTCTCTCTCTCTCAAAAATAAACATTAAAAAAAATTTTTAAAAAGAATTGTATAGAAAAAAAATTAAAAAAATAAAAAGAATCGTATAGCACTTCCATTCATAATAACCCCCGAAACAGGTCACAACCCAAATGCCCACCTACAGGGTCATGGACAAACACGTGTGAGGTATGCTGATAGAACAACACTAAGCAACAACACAAAAATAAGCCACTCAGACAAGCAACTACAGAGATGAATCTCCAAAGCGTTTTGTTGAGTGAAAGAAGCAAAACATCCGTAAATAATTGTTTTGCTGATTCCAATAACTGAAAGTTCCAGAACAGGCAAAAGTCTCAGCCAGGGTGTTAGAAATCAGAGCAGAGCCCATGGCTATGGGCGGGAGGGCACTGACGGGGAAGAGACAAGACATCTTCTGTGGTGACAAAAATACCCAACATCTTGATTGTGTCAGTGGTTACACCAGTGTGGTCACTTTTCTCATGCCTTAGGCTTTAAGTGACCGAGATTGACAGTCAGTCCTTAATGGAAATCGTTGCGGCGAGGGCCTGGGGCACTGGAGCAGAACTGCAACTTAATGTGTCACATGACAACCAGCCCATGATTCTACGAAGTAGATGCAGCTTGTGGACCGAAGAGATTCAAAGCCCCACAAATGCTTGCTGTCACTGTTATGCCCAGATCGCGACCTCCCCAAAATCCCAAGACCGCCAAGGAGTCCGAGTCACGTATGCAAAGGCAAAGGGCTTTATTACGGCTTAAGCTCGGGCTCCCAGACCTCACCAATGCAATGAATCCATGCTGAGAGCCCCGAACAAGGGCAGAGTAGGGTTTTTATGGGGTTTGAGACGGGGGAGTTACAGAAGTTGTGACATGGGAACAGTGATCCAATCATAATTATTCAACATCATTGACAGCGGGTTTGACCATACATTGTCTAGAGTATTCGTTACTTTTGGCGGGATCCAATTACAACATTTAGAGTACCTTTAAATTTAACCACAGAGCGAGCCTAGGGTCTTACTCGGCGACTAACGGGTTAACTTTAACATTAGGTAACAGGGTCCTGTCTATAGTTTCTATCTCCAGGCCTCTCCCTTAACAATGTGGAGGGTGGTCTCTGGCCTTTCCTGACTGGGTGTTGCAAGGGTGGTTACTCCTGCCTTGGGCAATGCGTAACTGCCTGATAGTTTCGGGGAAGCTGAAACTCAGGCCTTCTAGTTTAGAGGGGAAACTTAAAGCCTGTCATGGAGTCAGTTTGGTTTAGACGTTTAAACTTGTGGCCTTACATCACCTCCCAGCAGAATAGAAGAAGAGCCTTTCCTTGCTTCAAGCCCGGATCCCCCTACTCCTGAGAATGAACCATGAGCACGCACAGGACACTTTCAGGGAAAGAGGACTTGCAAATTCAGTGTAGCAAGGGGCAAGGAGAAGGGCAGTCTCGGGCACCTGCTTTCCAGACGCCCTGAAGACTCCTCCTACCCACAGTGGCACGGCAGCCCTAATGCGGCTCATTCAGCATTCACCATGGTGGGTGTCAGTGGTGTGGTGGCATGTGGGCGAGGGGCTGGGGGGCCGATCAGAATCTTAGGACTTAATAAAGCTACCTCCCGGAAACTGATTGCATCAACAAAACCTGGTGTGCTCTCTTGGACTTTGGCCCCTGGATCTACTGAGGTCATTGCAAGTTCAGGAATGTGAACATCAGTCAGCAGTCCGGGGGCCAAAGATACCCTGCCCTGGGCGTGAGACTGGCCATACTCTTCCAGGGAGACCCACAGTAGGAAGGAGGAAGAGGAGGGCGAAGTGGGTAGAAATGGGAATGAATGACACTGGCTGCCTTCTTTGCCTGCATCCTTGAGAATTCAGGCTGTGATATCTGTTCCTGATTCTACAACACATAATTGTCACATGCCTACCATGTGCCAGGCTCTGTGCTGGGCATTGGGACTCAGAAATGAGTACAACAAGGTTTCTGGCCTCAAGGAACTCAAAATCCTGCAAAAGCCACCACCAGAGTGGACCAACTGGAGCACAGTGTGACAAATTTCACACACACACACACACACACACACGTACTTGCATGTGCAGCCAACTCTGGACGCTCTGGGGAAGGCTTCATGGATAGGTAGGCACATCAACTCAGTCTTTGTGTTTTAATGTTTATTTATTTTTGAGAGAGATAATTGAGAGCAGGAGAGGGGCAGAGAGAGAGGGAGACAAAGGATCTGAGGCAAGCTCCAGGCTCTGCACTGACAGCAGCAAGCCCCATGTGGAGCTCGAACTCACAAACCATGAAATCATGACCTGAGCTGAAGTCGGACACTTAACTGACTGAGCCACCCAGGCACCCCCACCACTCAATCTCAAGGACAGATAGGAGTAATGAGAATATTCCAGGAAGAAGGAATAGCAGAGGAATGAAAACAATGTGTTTTTGTGTAAGTCGAGGCCAAAGTTAGCCAGGGAGGTACGAACCTTTTCCTGATAACCCTGGCAGTCTCTGAGAGTCCCTCACTAGCGGGGCCACGGTCCCCAGTCCCAATTAGCTCTGGTTCAGTAGATCTGAGGCCTCAGCTGAATACCTCTGCCCCCATTTATGTAGGAGTAAGACCCGTGGGCTCAACTTCAGGCCCAAGGACTGGGGTTGGAAGCAGAAAATAGATCTGAATGTATGTTAAAGGGCCAGCTGAGGGGCACCTGGGTGGCTCAGTTGGTTTAAGCGTTTGGCTCTTGATTTCAGCTCAGGTCATGATCTCACAGTCGTGAGACTGAGCCCCACATTGGGCTCTGTGCTGACAACACGATGCCTGCTTGGGATTCTTTCTCTCTTTCTCTTTCTCTCTCTCTGCCCCCTCCCCCCTTTTTCTCTCAATAAATAAAAACTAAAAAATAAAATAAAAAAAAAATAAAGTGCCAGCTGAAACTTCTGATTATTCAGGTCACTCACTTCCTTGGTCACCCCAGCCAGAACCTCTCTCTTTCTCCTCCAGCCTCTCCTCAGCTTCTGTCTTTAGGCAAATTAACATCATGATAGTTACCAGTGTGAACCGTGGGGCCAGACTGCCTAGCTTTGGATCCTGGCTCTGCGGCTTGTAAGCTATGTGATCTTGGACAACTTATTTTACCTCTGTGTACCTCAGTGTTCTCATCTGTCAAATGGGGATAAAGATGATCCCTACCTCATGAGTTAATACCTTAGAACACTGACACATAGTAAATATTCTGTGAATGTTTTATTATTATTATTATTGACAATAATACTAACTACCATTTACTGGGCATTTACTGGTACTAAGCACAGTGCCGGACCCTTGGCACACCGTATTACAGGTCAGCTATGAGGCCCCCTGGTGGTCTCAGCCAGGAGATGTCACAGTAGGAGGTGACTTTAGGGAGGACATTGTTTCTTTCTCAATAGAAGAAACTTCCTGACTCCAACCATCCTTCCTCTGGCATCTAGCTCATATGTAAGTTATGGTTGGCCTTTGACCAACATAAACCTTCCCAAGGATACAAACCCTCTTCAAGATGCCTTTGGCTGTCCATCGACAGGCTGTTGGTAGAAGCCTGCATCTTCTCACATGTGGCCCTCAGTGCCTCCACTGAGATTAATGCCTTAGGCTAAAGCAGTGAAAGCTGATGTGACTGTGTGTCACTTTGGGAAAGAGGATGCTCCCTAGCTCAGTGATCAAATTCAAAATGTCCCCAAGACACTCTTTTAGGTTCAAACTTGAAAATCCACCTTCCACTAGACTCAAACTATGAATCTAGTTATGAGGCCTGTATGTCGTATCTTATCACCAGACCCTGAAAAACATTCACTCGCTTACTTCTTACTAAAGTGTGGGAGATGTTGTGAGGAAACTGAAACACAGAGAAATTAAGGAAGAGGCCATAGATTTGAGCTCGGGTATTATTTTCCAGCGTCTATGTGTCAAACCACTACGCTAATATCTCCTGGAAGTTAGGGACGCAATCCAAGACTGGAAAACGGCAGTGGAAAGTCTGGATCAGGGGACAATGAGCAGACCAGGTGTCAGGAGAGCTGACTGTGGGCATGGCCTGCAGGCTGACTGTGGAGGAGTGAAAATTGCTGTGGAATTTCCAGATCCCAGGGTGTGGGCTCTTTGAAAAGCATTTCTGAGGTAACACTGCCATCTAGTGGTAATACAACAGATAGCAATGCCTCTCCGAGCAAGTATAGTCAAGAGCTCGTGGAGAAGGTATATCAAATCAGCAGGGGAATTATTTTTTGCTCTAACTACAGATCCTAAGAGACAGACAAATCCCACTGTCCTGGTCCGCAGGATTGCCCACCCTTTCCACATGTCACTGAATGCTGGCTGCAGGCTACAGTCAAATCCCAACTCTGCTCCCTATGGATGAAAGGGCAAGGTAAATAACTTCATTTTCTCCTCTGAAAAAACAGGGAAAATAACATCTGTCCATATGGCTGTGGTGAGGATCAAGGGAAATAATGCAGGCAACATGTCAGGCACATTATAAGTACTTAATAAATGTTCATTGTTGTTCCAGTGCTAAGGAGATGTGACCAGGAGATGGGAACTGGCATAAAGGGAAGGACCTGGACAAACTACACCTTAATTATTGACCTTCAGTAAACCTCCCCAAACAAGCCTTTCCTTTACGAACACAGAGGCTTTTATAAGTCTCCACCAGAAAGCAACCGTTCCCTTTCTTGAACCATCTTTGACAAATCAGGAACATACATGGCTTGGGAGCAAACAGGCAACTATTTTATTTTGAAGTTTAGTTTTGTAACGAACTCACTTAAATTGGAAGTGACTTTGCAAAGCCCACAAAATTCATTTCAAGATTAACCTCGGTCTGGCCTAGTTGCTCATTTACTTCCAAGCTGGAAGATTAACTCGTAGCCTTGAACCTCTTCTGAATTCATAGAGTTGTAGGTAGTGACCTACTTACTGTTCCCTACCACATCCAGCAGCAAGCCTGGCTTCCAGCAGCTTCCTTTGGATACCACTCTTCCCCAGGACTGGGAGACGCTAACATCAGGTTTGTGACTGGGTGTCTTGTATGCTTGGATCAGAAGAAGGAGGTGAGATGGCAGGAGGTCTAGGAGAGAGGTCAGAGACTATATGAGCATCGTAGGTGCTGACTGTGAGTTTCCAAGGTGAGCAATCCAGCATAAAGGGGGTGTGTAGAGACAGATAGAGGGACCCCAGGGGACTGTCAAAGGAAGGCTTTTCTTCAAGACACTACAGAGAAGGTTATGTTTAGCAAAGTTAAGTCTTCGAACCACTCAATGGAATATTTATGGGTGTCCTTAAGAGGGAAAAGTCTCAGCCCTTAGGCAAGTACTTTGTAACTTGACCATTGCTTCCTGACCACCAGCAGAGGAAACCAGTGACATAGCTATCACTTCTAAAAGCAAAGAAGTCAACTTTTCTCAAACAATTAGACTGGGGTAGTTTCTTTGAGAAATAAGCTTACATGAAAATAGATACCAACTCCCTCCAATGCAGGGCTTTCTGGGATTGCAATTGGATCAATTTGGAAGGAACTGCCCAAGAACAGCAATCAAGTCAGCTTGGTATTGGTATAAAGATGGACAAATAGATCAGTGGAACAAAATAGAGAGTCTAGAAATGGAATCAGAGGAGACACATCTTTTTGTAATCTTCTACCTCCAGTTTTACAGGAAGAAAAACTCCCAAAATTTGACTCTTAATCACTAGGTTATTCTGCATTTTATAAGATCCTTCTAGTCATACAAGATCTCTATAAGATAGTCACATCCTCATCTTATGGATAGCTGAGAATTGGAGTTTGTCTAAACTAGGTGGAGTAGAGTATCATCTGTGAGACGTTACTTGAGAAACAATGGGAATATTCCTAAATCCCCAGGAAAAGGGGATTCTCCACCCCAGGAAAGGACTCCTGTCACCCTCTATACCATAGCAACTAAGAGAAAATGAGCTATTGAAATCTGTCTCCTTCAACTCTAAGCTTCTTGAGAGCAGAGATTGACATAATATAAGTTTGTTTTTTTTTTAATTCTGTTGTTCAGCACAATGCCTGGATATATTAGTTAGGCTTGGCCGTGCTTTCATAGAGAATAAACCCTGAAATCTTAGTGGGTTAGCACACAAATATTTATGTCTTGCTCATATAAAACCAGCTGATCTCCAGGACTACTCCTGTCCAAATGATGATTCAGAGACCCAAGCTGCCTTTATTTTATAGCTATGCCTTCTGGAGAACATGGCCTCCACATTGTTGTAGAAGAAGAGAAAGATGAAGGGGCATGCATCAGTTCTTAAATTCCTGGCCCAGGATTTAACACATGTCACTTCCACCCCAACCTAATGGCCAGAATTAGTCGTATAGCCTTGCCCATCTTTTAGCAACTGGGGAGGAAATATCAGGGAACAAACGAAGATATGATGAGTCGTAAATGTCTCTGCCTTCCTGACGGGTAGCATGTACTCCGTGTATCTTGTTGGATGAACTAATGAGTAAACATGACACAGGGTTTAAATTATGCTATCACAGAACTGAAGGAACTTTCAACCTCCAGAGCCCCAGATGAGAATGCACACGTCATCAACAAGGGGAATAATGCACTTGAATCTACCATTATAATGGTGACTTCTCTACACAAGGAACTGTGTAGATCATTGGTGTGGTTTCTGATGTCTGTTTTGCACACTCCATCCTGTTTAAGCAAACAAAGAGGCGAGAGCAGTCACCTCCACCCAGGACACCTTTCCCAGTAGCCTAGATTGTGTGGGAACTGGCCAAGCTCACTTTATGCAGCTCTCCTAACCCACCCCTGCAAGGCAGAGACCTGAATGTCTCCTAATGCACCACTAACCCTCCACACCAGCTCAACTATATCCACAGCAAGTCAGAAGGATTCCTGGTCAGGCTTTGTTCTTCTCATTGTGTGAGCATGGATAATTCACCTGGATCCTCTTGGTTTTCACTTTTTCATCTATAAAATGGGATTGTTGCACATCTACCCTGTGATCATGATCTCACTGGGTTATTGTGAGCATCCATTGGAATCGGATATGTAAGAGTGCTTTTAGATTGCTAAGACTATAACTACTTAACTGGTTGTTGTTTATGACCAGCTAAATAATGAAAATTTCCTTTCTTTTTTCTTTTTCTTTGCTTTCTTTCCTTTTCTTTTTCTTTTTCTTTTTTCTTTTTTTTTTTTTTTTGGATTTTTTTAAACTTTCTGATTGAATTGCATCTTGTTGAGGGAAGGAAGCAAAGCTACCTATGCCCATGGCATTTAAATGCCAACTCTCTCGTTCTATAAACCACACTTGGATGTACGCATTTGCTTCTCTTCATGATGCTTAAGGCCCAGGCCATGGAAGTCAGAACATATTACTACGTGCGTGATTTTGGGCAAAGTATTAACTCACTAATCTCTCTGAGCTTCAAGTCTCTCATCTGTGAAGTGGGGATAATGACATTTGTGTTTGGGAATTATCATAAGGGCTGAAATACTAATGCAAACAAAACAATCTACATAGTGCATGACATCATGAAGCATGTGATAAATGGTTGCAATTTTATCATCATTTTATTATCTTGGAGCCATCTTGCTGTCTCCAAGGGTCTTTGTGTAATCAAATGATTCTACCGCTTAATAGAAATAGAAAATCCCCAACCTTTCAAAACATCAGATGAACACTTGGATCAATGTCTCCCGCGTGCTCTCAACAGTCTCCATCACCCCCAGAGAAAGCACACAACTGGCTGTGCTCCAAAACTCTACTTGGAAGTCATTTCTTTGCGACACAACACATATTTTCCCATAGAAAGAATGTTATTAAAATAGTGGTTGGGTTCCCAGATCACTGGAAACACCGACTTGATTCACAAAGTAGCAGACAATGGGCATATTTGCAATGCAAATGAGTAGAAAGCAAGGCTGTGGCATTGCTTGTCATTGGCCAAAAATGAAAACTAACAAAATTATGTAATAGATGGTTTATTTTATTTTTCATAAATGATGACAATGAAGAAATGCAGGCTTAATTAGAGGAAGAAGAAGGTGTTTTCAAAGACTTTGGAGGTTCTTTACCTGGTCTAATGTGACTTTGAAAATTTTTAATTTTTAAAAAATTTTTTAAATGTTTATTTTTTGAAAGAGAAAGAGACAGAGCTTGAGCGAGGGAAGGGCAGAGAGAAAGGCACAGACACAGAATCCAAAGCAGGCTCCACTCTATGAGCTGTCAAGCACAGAGCCTAACACAGGGCTCGAACTCATAGACTTCAAGATCATGAACAGAGCTGAAGTCAGATGCTTAACCGACTGAGCCACCCAGGTGCCCCAAACTTTTTTGTTCTTGATCCAAGGGAATATGTAGCAGCGTTAATCTCATCGACAGCAATGGAGTTATTTTTGGTTTTGCAAACAAAGAAGTGAAGGAAATGGGAAAGATCAGGGAAAGGGAAGAAGTGAAAAAGACTTCCGGGAAAAACAATCAGCCAATAGTTTGGATAAACTGAGGAAGGAGGAAGAGGCATATGGAGTATGGAGTAAAATGGATCATGAGGTCTGTGAGCAGGGAACACATGTTGGGTGAGAACACATACCCTCTTGCAGAAGCGCAATGGTGCTGTGACTGGTCAAACAGATCCCCACTGACGTCATAAGGAAGTGCCCCAGGGCCAGAACAGCTTCTAAAAAGAGAGAGGCACCAAGGCTGACGGGCAAGAGGGAAGGAAGGCTGCGAGTGCCCAGCTCCTTGGTGTTAGGGCTTAATCCCAAATGCTGTGCTGGGTCCCTGTCCTGTACTTCACTGCCACGAAGTAAATGGTGAACCAGAATGTTAACACAGCTGCGTCTAGGAGACCTAGGTTCTTTTTCAATTCAGTTTTCACCAATTCATTCTGCTCTGGTGTAAGCACATCTCTCCCTGCCTCGGAAGTCCCTCTCGGCTCTAACTGTCTTCTAATCCTCACCAGGCAGGATGTGGTCCTTGTGGCCTGGGGAGGTGGGCCAAGTGAGTCGCTAATGACCTAATTAGGTGACAATAGCTCCGGGCTGAGCATATCCCTAATATAAATGTGCTTCCCCTCAGAACCTCAAAAACTCCTTCAGCTCCTGCTACACAAAGCTGCTGGGGTGAAACAAAGACAGGCATCATTCCCCATCATTCCTGCAGAATTGGTTCTGAAGAACCTCAACATTCTACTCCTCAAGGTAGAACATGATTAGAGGCCAAGAGAAGATGAACTGCTGAAAAGCAAGACCGGCTAATGGGAGTGGTTGTGGGCCGGTAGGCTGAAGAGGAGAGATGATTATGACACAAAACAGAATAAAACAAAGCAAAAAGTGGCCACCATGGCCTGGAAGGGGTCCTGAGTCCTCAAGTCATGCTGTGTGAGGGCTCTGGGGAAAGGCCAGAACTGATCCTGGGCTGATGGAAACGACAAGGCTGGCGTCTGTCAGACCCACACTCGACCCCTTGTTCCCTCGCTCCCACGCAGATATAATCCTTGGTTCCTTAGGCCCCTCCAGTGTTAGGGACACTCTGCTATCTTGACCAGATATGCCTGAATTCCAACTCCTATACCCGACCTTTCCTTCCCATTTGGAGGACTCCCTGGGGGCTCATGTGCCTCAGAACCTCAGAACTGGCATTGCTAATTCATGTCATCTCTGGTCCTGACATTGGCTGTGGCCCCAGCCTGTGCTCCCCCTTCCCATTGCCACCACACATTCCACTACCAGGGCCTCTTCTTGCCACTCCCCTCCAAGGGCTGCCGTTGCTATGGTGATGGCTGTAGGCTTTGTAGCCACTCGCCTTGAGGCTGTCACACCATACACAGTGATTAAAGCACTTGCAGCCAACCTTGAATGGTGTAATCTCTCAGGCAAGGTTTCCAAAGTTAGCCTTGATGCTATCTCTACCACTCCATTGAAAAACTTGGCTTAAGTTCCCAGGGGACCAAGCCAGAGGGCCTTGAAGGACACCACCTTTCGGCATGAAGCACTTGCACCTGGAGCTGGGACCTCAGAGGCAGCCTTTGCTCCCCTCTTATATCTCAATGACCTGCCCTGTGAATTCTGCCCTGAGATTTCTCTTAAAGGAACATCTAGGAGTTTCTCACACAAATAGAAGCTCTGATATCCCAGATTCCTCAAGTGACATCAACATGTATTATGAATCATATAAAATCTTCAAAGAAAGACAACTTGTTTATCTAGCCTAACTGTAGATCAAATGGCAATTTAAAAAAAAAAGAAGAAGAAGAAGAAAAAGGTCTGCCTTGAAATGCCTACTGATTATAGTCTATGTCATTCTTTCTTCCCCTTTCAGGGAAAGCTATTTGAACTTTGTGTCATTAGCAGCAGGTACTGCTGAATGTCCTTGCTTTTACATTTGAGCTTTCTCATGACTCTTATACTAGTTGTACCTCACGATTGTTTACCAGGCGACAAAAAGCCTGAAGAAATTACATGATATATACAATGAGCTAAGGTTCTTGGTCAGAACACCAGAGACTTTTACCCTCTTTATGCTTTCCTCCACTTTCTCTTCCTCTTGGGCCGTTGCGCTAGAGGAGAAAAGAAGAAAAGATACTGCAGTGGCGACCAAATAAAATGGGAATACAAGAAAACCATTAGATAACTTGGATCCTCCTTGAATTCCTGGTGGCTTTAAGTCTGGTATGGATCAAACTGAGATACATAAAAACATAGAGGGCTAAGTCTTTCTTCCAAATCTGGGGAAAGCTTTGAACAATGACATTGTCCTTCTGTTCAACTAAAGGCCTTATATTGGACCTCTAATAAAAATAATGGGCTCAGTACTTTACTAAGCTATAAAAAATCTCACCCTACAAAATTCTTTTCAATTCAATAAAACAAGTGATTTATGTGAACCAACTATTTTTCTCTGTACCATGAAAGCAAAAAAAGGAGACTGTCTATCTTTAGGGGCTACCAGGAGATATGACTCTGAGCCTTCCTTTGTCATAATTTACTGCCTGATCTTTCAGAAGTTACTCCATATCCTAGGCCTCATTCTCTTCAAATGCAAAACAAAGACACTAATACCTTCTCTATCTACTTCACAGGGAAGTAGAAAGAAAACAGTAGATAGAAAAAGAAACAGCAAACAGAAATAAAGTATTTGGTATATATAAAGATGCTATGTTATTTCTTAATTTCCAAGCAGTCTCCAGAGGCTTTAATTCCCACTATTCCAGGCAAGTAATTCTGAGTGAGTCTGAGCCATTTCTCTTGGATTAGACTCAAGTGTTGTCGGGATTTTATACTAGAAAGCTGCAGAAGAGCATTTCTGTGAGTGTGTGGGAATAGGATATGGGGATTTGTTGAGACATCAGGAGTAGAAACCTGGTAGATAATTCTCATCCAACAAGGCAGAGAGATGACAGACAGGGGAATGTTAAATTCAAATAATGAACATTTGTGTCACATACTATCCTAATGCCTGGGGATTCAAAGCATGTTGGGGGGTGGGGGGGTTGATCCCAATCCAGTGATTCACTAGGAAGTACCATAGGCCACAACATGTAGTTGAGGCTATGATTAGTTACAGAGAAGGAGTGAGAAGCAAAATTAGCAAGGAGAAAAGGCTCATGGGGCAAAATCTAGAGGGAAACAGGGATAAGGTTGCAAGAGTTGGCTCCCAGTGGAATTACAGAGGGTGCTCTTATTTCATCCAGTGTGAGTTGTGACAACATGTGTGAAGCATTGACCACCAGGAGGCTCATTTTGGAGACTCATTGCCCAAAGCGTTTTGTTGGGGGCTGGTCATATTGACACTCTCTGCCAGTCTCATGCCAAAACTCTAGACTCTCAGAGAGAAAGCAGATGTTCAGCATAAACCGTGTTGATTGTACAATTTAGACATTGTGAACCATGCCATTCTTGTCAGGGAGTACTGGGAACCTCCCTGAAATCCAAGTTCCCAGATTCCAACCAAGGCCCGGCTTTGCAATCAGGCCTTTCGAGGAATAGCATTCTGGAGCCTGCTACATTAACTGTTGTGCACAGAGAGGTTTAAATCAGTGATCACAGCACAGATGGACAAATACAATGATTAATTCATTTGACCAAAGTCACTGAGTCTTTGAAGGGTAGGACAAGGATGAGATAATTAGATATGGTGGCTGCGCTTTGTCAAACTCAACTCAGTACCTCAATCGCTCCCTGCCCCACCTCCCACCCCCCCGATAAAGTGTGTTGCTTATAAAAAGCTCAATGGCTGTGCTCCAAATTCCTCCTGCTAGCCTCCATCCAGAACCTACTGCACACTGCAGGGTTTTTGTTTCCTGTCTGCCATAACCACTTTCTGCTTAGCCCCTTGGGTAGGTGTTTGGGGCGACTTCTCTGTTTGCCTTGACTAGATTCTGCTGCAGCTAGTTCTGCTCCATCCCCACCCCACCAGGATCTCCAACACTCTACATTTCATCCGGTCTCTTTGGCCCTCTTGTCTACTAGAGGAGCCACTTCCTTCATGGGTTTTTTTGTTTTTGTTTTTGTTTTTTATTTATTTCTAGGAGAGAGAGAGAGACAGCATGAGCAGGGGAGGTCAGAGAGAGAGGGAGATACAGACTCTGAAATTGGCTCCAGGCTCTGAGCTGGCAGTCAGCACAGAGCCCGATGCGGGGCTTGAACCCACGAACCGTGAGATCATGACCTAAGCCAAAGTCGGACGCTTAACCGACTAAGCCACCCAGGCGCCCCGACTTCATTCATGTTTGAAGCCCTAGCTCCTGGAGGTAATCCCTATCCCTCAGTCAATGATGTAAAAGCCATTCCGTTTCTACTCACAGACTTTGGCTCATTTTTACCCACTGCCAGCTGCCAGGGAGATACCCAGGACTATGAACTACAGATTTCTCAGCCTTTCCTACTGGAACCCTCTTATGTAGGAGATCCTGACCACAACCAGGGCTTTTAGCATCTCTGCAGCTAGAGTTCCCACTGTCCTAGCCCCTCCTAGAGGAGTTTATCTTCAAACTCTACCTTCTTTCCTCTTTCAGTGGGTGGGGGGTTTATCAGAAGCACCAAGCTCCAGGTTTGCTTCAGATTGGAGGTGAGGATGAATATAAGTCACATAGGTTATTTTCTTGGTCTCAAAGTGAACATGTTCAATGACCCAGCCAAGGAGTCAAAACCAGTCAGCTCTCTCCATGATATCAAGCAGAGCCCCCAAACAATTCATTCGCCCAGAGATGCCTGGGAACTCCCAGGTGGTAGTTATCAGTTCAGCCCCAATTTTCCCCAGCCTGATGGATCTCCTCCCACAAAGGCGCAGATCAGAAACAGCCCTTGGGCACATCCAGGAAATGCTCATAGTGACTTGGATGACAGGGAAAAGCCACGGAGAAATGAAGTTGGTGAGACAGTTAGGAGCTGGTCCAAGAAAACTATGAATTCCATCATAGGGGCACTTGATCAGACTTGCGTTTCAGAAAGATCCTAGAAGCTGGAGGAAGACAAGATAAAGAATGAATATGGAGGCTAGGAGACAAAGATAAGACATTTCTGTAATAATCTTACAAGAAACAGCAGGGCCTCAAATGGACCTGAGGTGGCAGGTGTAGAGATGAGGGGACAGATATGAGGGATATTTAGAAGGCCAGACAACCAGCAGCTGGGAACAGGGGTGAGGGGATGGAAGCATGGAGAGCTGCATCTTTGGCAGTTACTCCCATTGGAATAAGGAATCTGGGGGAGTTAATATTGAATCTAAATAGCACCAGGCCAAGGGGACCCCTCCCCCCCCCATTCACCTTCTCCTCTACGTTTGACATATTCTGACTGGGTCTTTGTTTGCCTTTGGTTTTTCCTCTGAAGGTTCAGAAATGCCCTTGGCATGTTTGACAGACTTTCAGGCTTATGCCCGGGAGCGTCTGTCCAAGGTAACTTGGGATTTTATTGAAGGAGGAGCTGATGACACCTTCACACGGGATGACAACATCGCAGCCTTTAAGAGGTCTGGTCTTCTTATCCTTTCTATTGTTAAGTTAAGGTGCACTGGTTGAGAGGCCCTTGGAAAGAGCAGCCCTTCTCTTTGCCTCCAGAGGACACCAAGTGCTCAAGATATATTAATGTTTTTTGTTATTATTGTTTTGGGCTTTGCTACACGCTGTGTGTGTGTGTATGTGTGTGTGTGTGTGTGTGTGCAGGCACGTGGCTGGGGAGAGGATGGATGGAGAGAGTGCTTATCTTAGTGTCTCTGCAGAACTAGCATGAGTCACTCTCCCTCTATATCCCAAAAACTTTGCCACCTAACAAGATAGGAGAAGATTCCAGGGTCATCAGCTACCTGGGCCAGGAGGCCGAAATCTCCTGAGTTCCTAAACTTCCAGCTTGAAGGAGAGACTGTACATCAGGAGAGAGGCCATAAGAAACATGGAGACCCAGAGAGTCTTAGGGGGTAGAAAGACATTGATTTCAAGGGGAAAGAGCCGGTCTGGAACAGCAGCAGGTACAACACGGGGCAGGAAACAGCCCACAGGCCACATCGGGCCCACCACCTAATTTTGGACGGTCCACAAGTTAAGAATTTTTGTTTTCCATTTTTAAATGGTTGCAAAAAAATCAAAAGAAGAATGATAATTTGTTACATGTAAAAATTATATGAAATTCAAATTTCAGTGTTTATAAATAAAGTTTTATTAGAACCAACCATTTAATTTACATCTGTCATTGAGGTATTGTCTAGGGCTGCTTTTGCATTACAACAGCAGAGCTGAATAACTGTGACAGACTGCATGGTCCACAAAACCTAAAGTACTTACTATCTGGCCTTTTATAGCAAAAGTTTGCTGACCCTTGTAATAGACGTCAGGAGAAAACAGAAAAATGGGATACAAGATGAACGCTATGTACTGTATTTTCATACTTGTTTCGTACTATACTGAGGTCCTGTCCTTGCTTTATTTCATTTTGCTTCCATGAGACAATGATGAAATTTGGATTATCATTCCCATTTCACAAAGTAACACAAGTTTGTACGATTGGTAGTTCTAGCAAAACCTTTCTACATTTGTGTATAATATTTGGTGAGAAATCAGCATTTTTGGACCCTGAGGCTAAGTATCTATTGGACTTAAAAGTGTACTTTATATATTTATGATTTGCAAATTTCCCTACCCTTTTCTAAAGAAGTAGTCAAGCCAATTCTTCAAATGAATTAGCCCCTAGCAAAAAAAAAAAAAAAAAAAAAATAGAAACAAGCAAAACAAAACCTCCACCATGGTCATTCTCTGGGATTCTTCCTCCTTTGGTGACCTTTTCTTAGTTTATAGAGGCTTGATGAGGGAAGAGCCTCGAACTCCTTCCTGCTTATTCTTTTACCTTCTAACTCTTGTTGTGGTAAATTGATCAAAGCAACCAAGTGTTGAGAGTCTTCTCACACAGGCAAAACTCAAAGACACAGACTGGTGCTGGAGCAAGGCCAGAGGCACTGTGGACCATAGGTGCCCTGGGGGGTTAGAGAAAGCGGGTTAAATGTGGGCCCAGGTGTTGGGAAAAGCTTTCTGGAGGAAAGTTGGTCTATGTGGCCTAATCAGCCCACTGATCCCACCAGAGGTTCCTCGGGTTCCAGTCTGGTGTAGACCTGCACGGGAATCTGGAGCCCAGCACTGGGCAACACCTGCATTTAACCCCACCAATAGAAAACTCTTTGTCTCTGAGCACAGAATCCGCCTCCGTCCCCGGTACCTGAAAAACGTGGCAAACGTGGACACCCGGACCACAATCCAGGGGGAGGAGATCACTGCCCCCATTTGCATTGCACCCACGGGTTTCCACTGCCTTGTCTGGCCCGATGGAGAAATGAGCACAGCCAGAGGTATGAAACAACCACACCTTGAGGCTCCCTTCCAGTGGGTGGGGACCAGAAGCATGCAAGTGTCCTTCAGAGCAGTAGCAGGATTTCTCTTAGAAGGAGTTCAGGGACATCAATCTGGCCAGATTTAAGGAGGGTGTGAAAAAGGGATGCTTAAAGCTATTTTTGCATAACATTTCACCCAAGATTGAGAAAACATCCATTTTCATAATAATGGGTGGTCAGAGAGGGGGCTACGGATGAATGGTTGTGGAAATCAAGCAAACTGTCCTTCAAAGGAGGGGGACAGGCCACCTGTAGTCTGTGGGGAAAGGGGTTCTCACTGTGGCTTCAAAGATAGGGCTCTCTTTGACCCCTCATGGGCTAGGGCTGGAGCTGACTGGTGAATCTGAATTTAGGATGAGGAGGGATTCGTGACATGAGATCCTAACAAAAGCCCTGACAGGCGCTTCTGCCCAATGTTGTGTTTCCGTTCTCCTTGATCATCTCATATGACAAAAAGGCTTTTACTGGGTATGTCTTCTTCCTAGGAGCCTCTTATTCTCTTCCCTCATCCCTCTCCACCAAAAAGAGAGACAGAGTGAGAGAGAGAGAGAGAGAGAGAGAGAGAGAGAGAGAGAGAGAAGAGAAGGAAGAGGGGAGGTGAGAGGCTAAAAATAGTCTTATGACCCCTTTAGAATCTTTACTGTAGGTCAAACCTAGGAAATATTTTATTTGCAGTTTGCCCAGGGCCTCCCTGGGATCTTTTCTTTGACTCTGTGATATAGAAAGTAACGAATCCAAGGATTCTAGAGCAGCAGGTGACATCTGTCTGGTTAGGAACCAAGTCTGGCTAGGCTGAAATATGAATATCCCACAGGACTATGACTGCTTTACAAATTCTTCCTGCTTCAACGTGTGGTGTTTTTAGAGTGGGGCAAAAGAATGGGGTATCTCCTGTTGATATTAGGGATTGAAATTATTAAATCTTTTTTTTACAAAGTTAGTAAGCTAGTTAGTTAGTTATTTTGAGGGTGGGAAAGGGCAGAGAGAAGGAAAGAGAATCCCAAGCAGGCTCCAAGCTGTCAGCGCAGAGCCCAACATGGGACTCAAATTCACCAACCCTAAGATCATGACCGGAGTTGAACTTGGGAGTTGGCCCCTGAACCAACTTGAGCCACCCAGGTGCCCCAAAATATTAAATCTTGATGAGGCCAGACTCTCTGCCTCTGGGTTGCTGAATGGTAGGGACATTAACCTGCTGGAGAATCTGCCTGAAAACAACGATTAAAGTAGGAAATGAGAAATCTGCCGCAGTGCCACCATTTTTGTCACCACCATCCCTGCCAACCTCGTGATCACTAGCATTTGTACAGCACATCGCTTAGTAATTTTAAAAATGCTTCCACATCTAGTATCTTGTTTAATATTCCAGCAACCCTGTAAGAGAGATTATTAGCATGCCCACCCACCCCCACCCCCACCATACAGATGAAGAAAATAAGACTCAAGGTCATCCAGCTAAGAAGGAGAGACACCAACGTTCTTCTAACTCGGATAGCATGCTTTTTCCAGTACGAATCTCAGCATTCCCCATTGGAATTTCCTCAGCCTTGGTCCTCTTAGTTCCCTTCTGCTTCCTTAACAAGTTCGCTGGCAACCCATTCTCCTGTCTGAAAGCCACAGCAGGTCCAAAGTGGTTCTGGGGACTAAGGAGCACTCTGGGAATATTGACCATGGACAACAGGGTTTGGAAGACAGGTTATACAGCAGGGGACCCAGACAGGATTGGAACTCCCAGCCTGATCCAATGCCTCCTATCTGTCCTGCCTTAGCAGGAAGCAGAATGAAGTCAAGCTTTCTCTTCATTGTCAGGGGGAGCTAGTCAGAGGCAGCACAGACTCCGAGGGCTTCTCACCTCCGTCCAGAATCCTGCCCTCTAACCCGACCTGCCCGTTTGCTTTGCAGCAGCCCAAGCAGCCGGGGTCGGCTACGTCACCAGCATGTTTGCTACCTGTGCCCTGGAAGACATCGCTGCCACTGCCCCCACGGGCCTCAAGTGGTTTCAACTCTATGTGCATCCAGACCGGCAGCTCAACAAAAATCTGGTCCAGAAAGTTGAATCCCTGGGTTTCAGAGCTCTGGTCATCACTGTGGATGTGCCCAAACTGGGCAACAGGCGACATGACATTCGAAACCAACTGGATTTAAAGCTGACCTTACTGCTCAAAGACCTTCACTTCCCTAAAGAGGTAGGAAAGTCACCAGATTCGACGCGCAGGCATTACAGGAGGCAAATTTCCTCTCCACCTTCCTCTTCTCTCTTTCCACAAAAATTCACTGAGTGCCTGCTCTTGCCAGACACGGCAGGCGCCACGATTCAAAAAGCAGACCTAGTTCCTGTTGTCCAGAGCTTCCGGGCAAACAGAATATGACACAAATTGTCTTCACTGCTGGAGCTTTCAACCTGTCACCAGAGAGGAGTGCTCTGGCCAGGGCTCGGTGCTAAGAAATAGGAAAGCATTGGAAAGGACTTTTTCCTGGAACAGGAGAGAAAATTAAATAAGTTCCTCATAGATTTTCCACTTTATGGGACACTTAGAAAATGATACTGTGGGGGGCGCCTGAGTGGCTCAGTTGGCTGAGTGTCTGACTTTGGCTCAGGTCTTGATCTCGCAGTCTGTGAGTTCAAGCCTCACATCAGGCTCTGTGCTGACAGCTCAGAGCCTGGGTCTTGCTTTGGATTCTGTGTCTCCCTCTCTCTCTGCCCCTCCATCACCTCTCAAAAATAAACATTAAAATAATAATTTAAAAAAAGAACATGATAATTTTGGGTAGCACATTTAGGTTAACTGACCCCCTGAAGAGGATGCTCACAGACAGGGTGACTGGCCCATGGAGTGTAGCCAGCCCAGGCCCCACCCTGCTGCCTTGAGAACCAAAGGTCAGTATCTCTATGTGTGGAACTCATTTCTGGAGCTGCAGAAGCACACTTGTTTGGAATCTCTGAAATAGGTGACTGCAAAGGCCACTTCCCCATTAAAATTCTACAGACAGGTGGGGCATGGGTGGCTCAGGTGGTTAAGCATCTGACTTTTGGTTTCAGCTCAGATCATGCTCTCATGGTTCTTGGGTTCAAAGCCCCGCATTGGGCTGTTCACTGACAGTGTGGAGCCTGCTTGCGATCCTCTTTCTCTCTTTCTTTCTCTCTCTCTATCAAAATTAAATAAACATTTTTAAAAAATCTTTATGTCAGATGCAGTGGAGTGCCCCAGAGAGAGAAAATCATGGTAAGACTGGAGTTGCCTTGGCTCATTAGAGATAAAGACACCAGCCTTTTCAGGTAATGAATGGCTGTGACACACAGCCAAGTGAGTCAACTGTTCTACTCATTCATCACAAATTAGCCTTGGAGTTTTCTGGAATCCTTATCTCAGATCCCAGAGACACATTGGGATTGATGGATATTTTATTTACATGGCGAGCCAAGGTTAAATATGAGGTAGTATCTGATTTAGGATAATTGAAGTATTTCTTAGCTCTTATAACCTTGTGCCTCTCGCAAACATAACATGTTACATGGCCAAGTAAAAAACGTGCTTTTGCTTATCCACCTCACTACTATAATTTCCAGTTCTTTTAAAGTAGGGATTATGTCTTGTTTGTCTTTGTATCCACAGATACTGGCATAGTTATTGAGCAGGGACACAATTAATGGTTAATGAATAAGCAGTTGAAATAGCAGTTCTTTTGCACAAAGTTTGTCACGAAAAGGAGTTGGAAGTGTTGTTGATTCTGTTGCTCCTCTTTTAAGGCCTTTGAAAGGTAGCCATCTGACTGCACCTCATTTTGGAATGGATTAAACAATCTTAAAGGAGCTCAGGTCTAAAGTTCTTTTCTTTCGGGGCACCTGGATGGCTCAGTCGGTTAAACGGCCTATGTCAGCTCAGGTCATGATCTCCTGGTTCGTGAGTTCATGCCCCACATTAGGCTTTGTGCTGACAGCTCAGAGCCTGGGGCCTGCTTTGGATTCTGTGTTCTCCTCTCTATGCTCCTCCCCCATGCACACACCCTCTCACTCTCTCTCAAAAAAATTAAAATTAAAAAAATCATAAAGTTCTCTTTTCTTTCCCACAGAGAACTCCAATGCCCTATTTCCAGATGTCTCCCATTAACTCATCCATGTCCTGGAATGATCTCTCCTGGCTTCAGAGCATAACTCGATTGCCCATTATCCTTAAAGGGATCTTGACAAAAGAGGATGCAGAGTTAGCCGTGAAACACAATGTCAATGGCATCATTGTTTCCAATCATGGTGGAAGACAGCTTGATGATGTTCCTGCTTCTGTAAGTAGGATAACTTCAGAGGCATCAGTGGGGGTGGGGCGCCCACAGCAAGGTACTCCGTGAAGTTTGGCCTATGCTCTTGTCTCCCTTACTACTCATGTCCGTATATACCTGTGAACTGCAAGGACTTTTCATCATTAACAGCCTACTGTGTGCCAAGTTGTTTTTAAAAATGTCACATCCAACATCTCTAAATGTCCAATCTCACAATGGTCCCACAAGAATAGTATCATTATCGCTCTTTTAATGGATGGGGATCTTGGAAGTTAGGGATGTTGAGTAACTTGTCCAAGTTCACACAGTTAAACAGTGGTTCAGGTGGAAGTCAATAGGAGAGTCAAAGGCACTGAGGTCTTCTACCTTCTGGAAGAAGTGTTCAGCTCAAAGATCAGCTGTGTACATGGAATGTAATGACATATTTTCTTACATGACACATCCTAGGAAGGAAAGGTACCTCACTTATACTAACAAATAACCATCTTTCACAGTAAAACTAAAAAAAGCCATATGAGTCCTCTTCTAAAAATCTATGACAGTCTGTAATTTCCCTCCTATCTTTTGAATTTATGCCCATTACATATGAAGAGGAGGCAGGCAAAGAAAGAATCTTTTAAAAAAAAATTTTTTTAACGTTTATTTATTATTGAGAGACAGAGAGATACAGAGCATGAGCATGGGAGGGGCAGAGAGAGGGGGAGACACAGAATCCGAAGCAGGCTCCAGGCTCTGAGCTGTCAGCACAGAGCCCGACGCGGGCCTCAAACTCACAAACCTCAGATCGTGACCTGAGCTGAAGTCGGACGCTTAACTGACTGAGTCACCCAGGAACCCTAGAAAATCTTTAAATGGGAATTAATTGTTGATTTGTTTTCATGGACATATATCGCTTATATTTTTCAAGAGGTTCTTCTATTACTACTTGATTCATTTTAACCTTTCTTCTCCCCCATGGTCCTCCGTTAAGATAAGAAAGGGAAGTGGATTTTCTCTCTCTCTTTTGGGCCTTTTTATTATGTAAGTAAAACATGTTCTCTGCTGATAAATTATAAAATATACATATGCAAAAAGAAGAAGATAAAAATCACCCCTAATTTCATCATTCTCATTAGTGACAATATTTTGGTAATTGTTTTTATCTACTTCTTAATGCAAAGGTGACCTTTTGGATTTAAAAACACACATACTATTTTGTAATTTTTCCCTTATCACTTACCAGTATGTTAAGAGCATCACTTCATTTCAATATATATGCTTCTCTCATTTTTAACGGTATATAGTAGGAATGGACAATTTATATAACCAACTGCCTATTGTTAAAACACCCAATGACTTCCAAGCTTTCTCTATTCTAAACAACAGCATCAATGATCGTCCTGAAATCTTTAGCACATCCTCAGTCTTTAAGATGAATTCCAGGAAACGGAGAGGGTACATCAGCCAGTCTGCACGTTTCAAGGTTTGTGAAGCTTGGAGGTTTCAGGTGCCAATCACTCACCCCTTCTTCCCTTCCAGGCTCTAACTGAGAAAGAACAGATACAGAATGACAAACCCACATAAAGAGCAAGAGACACAGTTTACACTGACTCTCAATAGAGCTGATTGAAGGGAACAGTCAGGCCTCCTACCTCTCATCCCAAATCGTGACCTATGTCCCCAGGAGAAAGTAGATCTGCAGAGCACATGCTAGCTCTCTCACCCAATTCCTGTAAGAATGTCCACAGGTTACCTCCCACACATCCAAGAACCAGCGAAACAGGATACCAAAGATTACTACAGCAGGTCCTGAGCAGTCCCAATTGTGTCTATAGATAGGAACAGAAAGCCCCTATTACCAGCAAGCAGCAAACAGAGTCGAACGTTGACCCTCGAAATAACTCTAATAAAGCATTATGCAATAGGCTCCCTCTCATGAATCATTTAGCTACTCTTGCTCCCTTGGGGAGGACTGAGTAATACGTGGTGAAAGAGGCTGCACTTCCTCAATAGAGAATGACTGTTGGTAAAGGTAGGAGCCAGAGAAAGAAATTTCTCCTTCCCCCTCATGCTGATCAACGCGTCCTTCTCCCTAGACATCTGACTTAACAACCAAAACCAAGGTCATCTGGAGACAGTGCCGAGATTAGTGTGAGGTTCTAATGCTCAAAATTTGAGAAGATGCCAAGAAAATGTAGTACGATAAATAATAGTTTAATGCACTATTTAAAAATTTTAAATTAATGCCCCAAAATCTATGGTGAATAAAATATCAACCTTTATTTTACTACTTATTTTTGAGAGAGAGAGAGAAACAGAGAGTGAGCAGGGGAGGGCGAAAGAGAGGGAGACACAGAATCCAAAGCAGGCTCCAGACTCTGAGCTGTCAGCACAGAGCCCGACACGGGGCTCAAACCCATGTACTGTGAGATCATGACCTAAGCCAAAGTCAGATGCTCAACTGACTGAGCCACCCAGGTGTCCCTAAAATAACAACATTTTAAATAAAGGTAAGATCTGTCCCTCCACTTGCATAACCTGCCTCCGCTCATCTCACCACCATCCCGGCCCGGATCCAATAAATTTTATTTATTAAAAAAAAGCAGCTCCCACCTCTCAGCTCACAGGTCGAAGTTTGCCATTGATATTTTAAATATTGCATTCGAATGTTATTTATCTGAGTGTTTGGGCACCCTTAAGTTTTGCACCTGAGGCCAGTGCCTCACCATGAGAGGTATGACTCTTTGAAGTTCCCATTTATAGAAGGTCCCATATCTAACACTCCTTGTATTTCTTCCTGGGACCCGGGGAAAGGGTAAGCTAGCTGTTGTCCCCAGAAAGCTCTACTGAGTGTCCCATCGTGACCTATCAAAAGTAACTCTAAAGAAATACTGTACCCTCGGCTAAAATTTACTCCCTGTCCTGTTTCTCAAATCCCATCACCCCACTGTCCAATATAGCTCACTGGAAGAGTTTGCACATACAGATTTATTTATTTTCCCTAACATCATAGAAATATTCCAAATAATACCATGCAGGAACTATAAAAATACCCCTTATTTGGACATACATTCTTGCCAGTTAGCACAGGTAAGTCCTTTCCTCCCAGATTTCATATTCTGCTCAGTCTAGGCCAAAGGAGTGCATTGAGTTAGAATTCCCGCTGATTTCTTCGTCAGCAGAAGTCCCCCGAGGGCCCAAGTTCTCCTCCTCTCCAATTTTCCCTCAAAGAGGCACAGAACAGGAGCTCTGAGGCAGCTCCAGAACTCTGTCCTCCAGGACCCTTCTCCCAGACTCTCCTATCACCCCTTCTCTTAGATGTGTCCCTGGCCTGGGACACGATGGGTGGGTGAGGCCTGCCATCTGCAGAGCCTGGAGCTGAGGAGCCGAGGTAGGAGAGGAAGTCTGGGTGGAACCCATGCCAAGTAATAAGCTGCTTTAGTTTTGCCTTTCAGAGTCTTCAACCCTACTTCTTACACACTGCTGCTTCCACCCCCACCCCAAGTCTCAGATAACCCACACGGGAGCCAGGAACAACTTGTAGCCCAGTTATATAAGAAAGGCCCAGACATCTGGGCCCAGGCTGGTCACTTTCGCTTTGCCAAAGAGACTCAGTGCTGTAGCGATGGAGAACACTCCTACCTGTGCCACCCTAGAAACAGAGAAGAAAATCAGAAGTCACAATGTTCTTTAAAAACAAGAACATTACAGACCCATAACTAGTGAGGAAATCGAATCAGTAATCAAAATTCTCCTAACAAATAAGAGCCCTGGGCCAGATGGCTTCCCTGGGGAATTCTACCAGACATTTAAAACAATTAATACCCGTTCTTCTCAAACTATTCCAAAACATAGAAATCAAAGGAAAATTTCCAGACTCATTTTATGAAGCCAGCATCACTTTGATTCCCAAGCCAGACAAAGACCCAGCAAAAAAAGAGAACTACAGGCCAATATCCTTGATGAATACAGATGCAAAAATCCTCAACAAGATACTTGCAAGTCAAATTCAACAGCACATAAAAAGAATTATCCACCAAGATCAAGTGGGATTCATTACTGGGTTACAGGGCTGGTTCAATATTCGCAAATCAATCAATGTGATCCATCACATCAACAAAAGAAAAGATAAAAACCATATGTTCTTGTCGATAGATGCATAAAAAAACATTTGACAAAATACAAAATTCTTAATAAAGACCCTCGAGAAAGTCGGGATAGAAGGAACTTACTTAAACATCACAAAAGCCATCTATGAGGAGCCCTCAGCTACCATCATCCTCAATGGGGAAAAACTGAGAGCTTTCCCCCTGAGATCAGGAACACGACAGGGATGTCCACTCTCACCACCGTTGTTTAACATAGTGCTGGAAGTCCTAGCATCAGCCATCAGACAACAAAAGGAAATCAAAGGCATCAGAATTGGCAAAGAGGAAGTCAAACTTTCACTCTTCGCAGATGACATGATACTCTACACAGAAAACCCAGCAGACTCCACCAGACACCTGCTAGAACTGATCCAAGAATTCAGCCAAGTTGCAGGGTACAAAATCAACGTACAGAAATCGGTTGCATTCTTATACACCAACAATGAAGCAACAGAAAGAGAAATCAAGAAGCTGATCCCATTCACAATTGCACAAAAAACCATAAAATACCTAGGAATAAACCTAACCAAACATATAGGAGATCTGTATGATGAAAACTATAGAAAATTTATGAAGGAAATTGAAGAAGACACAAAGAAATGGAAAAACATTCCATGCTCATGGATAGGAAGAATAAATATAGTTAAGATGTCATTACTACC
>NW_024081169.1:626835-845439 GCF_003009895.1 Hyaena hyaena
ATGTGGTTTATCTATACAATGGAATACTACATGGCAATGAGAAAGAATGAAATCTGGCCATGTGTAGCAACGTGGATGGACCTTGAGGGTGTTATGCTGAGGGAAATAAGTCAGGCAGAGAAGGACAGATACCATATGTTTGCACGTATAAGGGGATTAGGAGGAACTTAACGGAGGACTGTGGGGGAGAAGAAGGGGGGAAAATAGTTGGGGAGAGGGAGGGAGGCAAATCATGAGAGACACTTGAATGCTGAGAACAAACTGAGGACTAATGGGGGTGGGGGGAGGGGAAGGGAGGTGATGGGCATGGAAGAGGGCACTTGTGGGGATGAGCACTGGGTGTTATATGGAAACCAACTTGACAATAAGCTATTTAAAAAAACAAGAACATTAAAGGGGCACCTGGGTAGCTCAGTTGGTTAAAAGTCCGACTTTGGTTCAGGTCATGATCTCACAGTTTGTGGGTTTGAGCCCTGCCTTGGGCTCTCTGCGGTTGGTGCAGAGCCTGCTTTAGATCCTCTGTCTCCCTCTCTCTGCCCCTGCTATGCTCCCTCTTTCAAAAGAAATAAACATTAAAAAAAAAAAAAAAAGAACATTAAACTGAACACCATAAATGGAAAATTTCCCCTTTAGGATGTGAAGAATAACCAAGAGTTTCTTCCAAGCTATAGACAGCTGAATAAGTGCGTCAGAGCGGAGCTACGTTCTGTCAGTATAGAAAAGGACAAGAGGGAGCACCCGTAGGAAGTCCCTGGGGCCTGGGGACACAGCTGCACTGCTCTGGAAGGGGAGGGGAAGCACAGCTAGGGCATGGGAAGGGAAGAAACCGGTAGACCTTCCCCACACTTGGACTTCCAGTTCCTAAGCCACGTTGAGGGGGCATCTCTGTCCCATGATCCCCAGGAGTGAAAATAGAAGCCCTTCGAGGCCTGCATGTCTCTTTTTCAGATCGATGCCTTGGCAGAAGTGGTGGCCGCTGTGAAAGGGAAAATGGAAGTGTACCTGGATGGTGGGATCCGAACTGGCAACGATGTGCTCAAGGCTCTGGCCCTTGGGGCTAAGTGTGTGTTTCTTGGGAGACCAGTACTGTGGGGTCTTGCCTACAAGGTGAGAGTGGCAAAGTGAGACCCAACTGGAAGATACTGGGCTTCTTGTTTGTTTCCATGCTTTCCTGTGGTTTGCCCTCCAAGCTTAGCCATTTCTCAAGGGCCCCAGATTCCTGAGGGCCAGTCACCCCCTGCCCAAATCTCCACACTTCCTCCGCAGCACGTTGCATATTCTCAGGCACTCTCGCCCCCATCTCTACCTCTTTGCTGCCCCGTATTCCCAGCATAGTTCCAATTCCACGGACATCCCCATCCTACACCCCCGCAGCTGTGAGCATGCCCAGACCTGATGCTCAGCCCACGGTCAGAATGTTCCTTCACGCTTCTTTTTGTGTCCCTCCCCATCCCCCCATTCTTGGGAGCAGGGTGAACATGGTGTTGAGGAAGTTTTGAACATCATAAAAAACGAGTTCCACACTTCCATGGCCCTCACTGGTAAGTTTTGACAATTCTTCTTCTTATTGTTGTTTATTTATTTATTTTTAATTTACATTCAAGTTAGTTAGCATATAGTACAATAATGATTTCAGGAGTAGATTCCAGTGATTCATCCCGGATGTATAACACCCATTGCTCATCCCAACAAGTGTCCTCTCTAATACCCCTTACCCATTTAGCCCATCCCCCCACCCACAACCCCTCCAGCAACCCTCAGTTTGTTCTCTGTATTTAAGAGTCTCTTATGTTTTGTCCCCCTCCCTGTTTTTATATTATTTTTGCTTCCCTTCCCTTATGTTCATCTGTTTTGTATCTTAAATTCCACATATGAGTGAAGTTATATATTTGTCTTTCTCTGACTTGTTTCACTTAGCTTAATACTCCCTAGTTTCATCCATTGTTGCAAGTGGCAAGATTTCATTCTTTTTGATTGCCAAATAATATTTCATTGTACACATGTACCACGTCTTCTTTATCCATTCATCTGTCAGTGGACATTTGGGCTCCTTCCATACTTCGGCTTTTGTCGATAACGCTGCTATGAACATTGGGGTGCATGTGCCCCTTTGAAACAGGATACCTGTATCCCTTAGATATATAGCTAGCAGTGCAATTTCTGGGTCGTAAGGTAGTTCTATCTTTAACTTTTTGAGGAATCTCCAAACTGTTTTCCAAAGTGGCTGCACCAGTTTACATTCCTACCAGCAGTGCAAAAGAGATCCTCTTTCTCCGCATCCTCAGCAACATCTGTTGTTGCCTGAGTTGTTAATAGCCATTCTGACAGGTGTGAGTGGTATCTCATTGTGGTTTTAATTTGTATTTCCCTGATGGTGAGTGATGTTGAGCATGTTTTCATGTGTCTGTTGGCCATCTGGCTGTCTTCTTTGGAAAAGTGTCTATTTGTGTCTTCTGCCCATTTCTTCACTGGATTATTTGGTTTTTTTTGGGTGTTGAGTTTGATAAGTTCTTTATAGATTTTGGATACTAACCCTTTATGTGATATGTCATTTGCAAATATCTTCTCCCATTCCATTGATTGTCTTTTCATTTTGCTGATTGTTTCCTTCGCTGTACAGGAGCTTTTTATTTTGATGAGGTCCCAATAGTTCATTTTTGCTTGTTTCCCTTGTCTCCAGAGACATGTTGAGTAAGAAATTGCTGTGGCCAAGGTCAAAAAGGTTTTTGCCTGCTTTCTCCTCTAGGATTTTGATGGCTTCCTATCTTACATTTAGGTCTTTTATCCATTTTGAGTTTATTTTTGTGTATGGTATAAAAAAGTGGTCCAGGTTCATTTTTCGGCTTGTCCCTGTCCAGTTTTCCCAGCACCATTTGCTGAAGAGCCTGTCTTTATTCCATTGGATATTCTTTCCTGCTTCGTCAAAGATTAGTCGGCCATATGTTTGTGGGCCCATTTCTGTTCTCTATTCTGTTCCATTGATCGAAGTGTCTGTTTTTGTGCCAAAACTTTTACAGTTCTTTTCCTGATTTGGAGCAGAAAGCATGAGGCCTGCAGAACAGGAGTGGTGGCTCCTCCTTCTGGCTTATCTTTCCCTGGCCCGGTGGCCACCCAGAAGAGAGAGAAGGGAAGAGATGTTCCAAAGATTGAGCACAAACTTGGAATGCGATACTTTTGCTACAAAAGCAGATGCAATTTCAGATTATGGGAGAGAGAGTCCCATTATACTCTGGCCTGTTCAGATCATATCAGGCTTGTTGGGTGTGGTTCTGTGCGTCATCTTTTAAGTAATATTCATGGACGGTGAGGAGTTGAGAAATGATTTCAAGGAGGAAGCATGGAGGAACTGGGGAAATAGATACAACAGGAGGAGAGAAGGGGGGAGAAGGAGACATGTCGTCCTGTGTGACCACAACTGGACAAACGTGCATGTCTCAAAGTTACATGTGGGTGGATTTCACTCAAAAATGAAGTTATTGTAAAGCAGCGTTCATAACAATTTATACGTTTTTAGCAAAGCCTGGGGATCCCAGTGACCTGTAAAATAGAAGTTCTCAACTAAGATCGTGACTGCTCTCACCAGAAAGATTTGGTTTGGAGTTTTTAGTTTATTTTTTTTTCTAGGTGGCACAAGATGGTGGGGTGGGTACTGCAGGTAGTTAGTGTTGGGGGCTAGATGCGCTAAATGTCCTAAAATGCTTGGAACAGTCTCACAGAAGGGAGCCACCTACCCAGTGCCAATGGCCAATGGCTCTGTCTTTGACTCTCTTTGTCTGCTGTAGACACTAACTGATTATGATGTGAAAGGACAGACAAGATGAACCCCAATAAGACCTCCATTTACTCCTCAATTCTAAAATTTTATAATAACAGATATCTTCTCCAGAAGTAAGGAAACAATGAATCAACCTCTGACGTGAAGTCAAGACCATTTTCTTGCCATTAATATATCATCATAAATGTTACAGAGAATCTGTCATGTGCCACGCACAAGGCAAGGTGTTCAGGTTGTTCTCAAGTCTGGTTTGGGTCTGATATTTAGACAAGTGTCTTGTACTCCGTGTCCAAGTTGTATTATTAGTGTCCATTGGGGCTACGGACTCAACCTTTTGGGCTTGAGTGAGAAAACTTAGATCAGCATTAATGCCAGTACCAGCCTCCTCTCCAAGGAGCAGATTAATCAAAGAGAAAAAAAGGGAGGGGGAAATGGGCCAGGGCATGGAGGATAAGGGCCATCAGCTTTGGACCAGAGCCATTCAAAGTCTATGAAGATAAGTCATTAAATGACCCAGAGTCACCAAGACCCTTCCTCATAGGATGGCACGAGTGTGAACACATATCATATTGGTGTGTTTTGCCCCTGGGAGGGAGGGGGGCAAAGGATGGGAAGACCCATGAGCTTCTAAAGGTTCCAGGAGGTTGAGACGAGTTTCACTGCTCCCCCAAATATTTCCTCCCATCCTTGCCAAATGATGCCTTATCTTCTTTTAATGGAAAGAAGCCTGTTGGGAGAATTCACAGTAACAAACCTCTTTTATTCTGCCAAAAGTTCATACTTAACAATCACTGGGGTAGAAACGGTGGCTGGGAAATCTGGTGGAGAGCTCCTTTTTTTAAAGGGGGGCAAAGAAAAAAACCAAACTGGGAGCATATTTATGGCCGACAGTTTATTCTCCCCTCCTTCTACCTGTTCGGCAAGGAGAATGTATGTTTTCAGTGTAGATGTGGAAAAATCAGTAATTGCAACCAAATGCAGGACAGGGCAGAAGGAAGAAAAAACTGAGGGAGAAGGGCTTCTTTGGGGATCCTCTGCATAGGAGTATCTCCCCCAGAGAAGAACCCCAGGCTAGTCCCTGGGGAGAAGGGATCTTGGCCAGGGGCCTATGCTTTGCATAGAACTCACTACAATGCAAAATCATAGTGTGAACCCCCTGAGATTCTGTCTCCCCTTAGCCATTCCGCACACAGTGCACATTAAGACACCTGACACAAAATCGGCACCCAGGAGGGATCAGTTAATATCATTTCTCTCTCTCAGTGCCCCTGGAGATGTATGATGTTTTCTCTTATGACCCTATAACATACAGCCCTGGGAGGAGAACCTTATTTGCTGATAGCAAAATAAATTTAAGAGTCATATTTTTCAGGGAGCTTGGGTGACTCAGTCCTTTAGGCGTCTGACTTCAGCTCGGGTCACTATCTCAAGGTTTGTGAGTTCGAGCCCCACCTCAGGCTCTGTGCTCACATCTCAGAGCCAGGAACCTGTTTTGGATTCTGTGACTCCTTCTCTCTCCGACCCTCTCTCCCTTGCTCTCTGTCTCTCTCTATCTCTCTCAAAAATAAATATAAAAACGATTTTTAAGTCATTTTTTTTCACCATGAGACCAATTTCTGAAATTATCCTTACAGAAAGGTTAGAATCAGAATCAGGATCTGTCTTGAAAAATGTCCACATATAAGTCACACCAGCACACAAGGCTGCAGGGATCTCACTAAGGTCTCGCCCTTCATAAGGGGAGGAGGCTGAATTAAAAAGTCTATGAACCTTCTTGAGGTTTATCGTTTGTCATTACCCACTTCATGTGAAAGTGGCCAGCACATTTTAGTGTAAATATCCTCCTAATTTACAGTAATGAAAGTGCAGGAAACAATTATAAATATGCATTCTCTCTCACACTTTTACGGAGTCTCTGCCAAGTGCAGGGTGGTGCCCTTTACTGCATGAGACCCAGAAGCCAACCTGAGGAGAGTCGAGTAAGCACAGATGCGTTCCCAAGGTGTATGTGCCAAACCGTCTCAAAATGGAATCACAGCATAACTCTAAGGCAACTACTGAGACATTTTACATCATTTCCATATCATTTTTACTACAACATGCACCCAACAACTCTATTTTGGTATCTCTGTGCTCCTTGAGTAGGTCTGCCTGCTGTGAAGACCCACTCTTCTCTGCCCCGGGGAAACCCTAAGCTCTTAAGATCACTGTCCACTCTGAGGAGCACCGCCTCTAGCACGGAGGTCTTGCTTCTGCTGTATGAGTTCAGTTAGTGGGTTCGTAGCCCACGCCTGACATCTCTGTCCACTACAATCAACCCAGGCATAAAACTCAACTATTCCCTCTGTTTCCTTTTTTAGGGGGGAAAACCCCTTTCTCTAGTTATATTTTTGTGAGTGATACACTTCGCGAAAGCAGTGTTTGGGGAGGTGAAGGTGCATACATCGCCACTGTGGAAAGAACTTAAATTAATCCTTCCACATCCTGACATTCAGGTCCATCTGCCTCATCAGCAGCAGGGATTCTCCTTCTACTCAAGCCCCCCCCCCCTTCCAGTCTGTACCAACGTGCTACCCCTTCTTTCTCCCCCTCTTCGTGCTTCTTAGCTGACGCTCTTCAATCCCTGTGTCTAACCTCAGCTACAGTTCCTAATTTTGCATTTTGATGAAGTTCCTCCACTAAAGAAGTGCGTTTCCTTTCGCAGAATTTTCTTGTCAAAAGCAAATTTACTGTATGAAATACTCAACGCACTTCTTATTCCTGACTCATATTTCTCCCTGACAAATACCTCCTGTATCCTTGAGTCTTATCAGCACTCAGATAAAGGTCAAGTGTATCGACGGCTCATATGAATTGGTTTTTTAAATGCTAAAATAGTGTTTCTGTATCTTTACTGTGCCATTTTGACATGGCTATGTTGAAAGAGGATATGGGCACAGGCTCACAAAACAATTCTCAAGGCAGTCAGAATCACATTATTCATCTGGTATCTTCATCCACCCTTTAATACAACTTTTGTTTAATCTTATTACTATTATTTATTTTTATATAGCATTTTTTTCGGGGTGAGCACAAAAATCAAGTCAGGCTTATTCTCATTGGATCATCCCATTACCCATGATGGGGTGGGCTGCTGGAGTTTCAGAGAAATAAGCTTTTTTATTATTTAAAAAATTTTTTATTTGAGAGAGGGAGAAAGAGCATGAGCAGGGGAGAGAGGGAAAATCTTAAGCAGACTCCATGCTCAGCATGGAGCCCAACATGGGGCTCGATCCCCACAACCCTGGGATCATGGCCTGAGTCCAAATCAAGAGTCAGACACTCAATCCACTGAGCCACCCAGATGCCCCATAGAGAAATAAGCTTTTTAACTGCATTGTTCTTTTAGGCTGTCGGTCAGTTGCGGAGATCAATCAGGACCTGATCCAGTTCCCCCGGTTGTAAGAAAGAGGGCTAATGACCAGACTGCTGAGGTGGCCCACAGGGAGAAGACAAACTCACAGCGTGGTGTGTGATGCCTTTCTGCCTTGCCCCTATCTTACCCAGAGGCTCATCCCCCGCACCTTCAACCACTCCACCCCTAGTTCTTCAGGCCTCCCAAACCCCACCTCTTCCTCAAATGTGACCTGCTCTTCTTTACCTCACTGTTACGTGTTCTTGCCTGCCCTTCTCTGAAAGAAAAAAATCTTAAAAACATGGATCAATAATGACTGAAATAGCTACCAGATTTATTTTTTTGCATATCCATTAACCAACTATGTAAACTTACACTCTGTACCAAAGAGCTATATGTATAAAATATCCTCCCACAAAAATACTACTCCCATGTGTAGATAATAGGGAAATAATAATAGTTAAAATCTAGACTTTGGAGCCATACAGGCATGGGTCTAACAGTCAAGACTGGTACTGGCAAGCTGTGCAATGGGAAAGTTTACCCAGTCTCTCTGTAAATGGGAATTGTACTACCTAGCCCACTAGGTCAAGAGAAAGATTAAATGAGATAATGTGTGTACACTTTAGAGCACAATGCTTAACACTCAGTAGAAGTTGAGGAAACAGTAGCTTTTATTGTTTGACGAAAATCTATTCATCTTTTAAGACCTTGTTCAAATGTCACCTATTCTTACCATGGCTACTTTCTAGGTTCTTCCTATTGCACTTTGCACATTACATTATTACAACACTTATTATAATACAATATGTTTGTTTGTTTATTTAGTTAATTAGTTGCATGTCTTTCTCCACAAATGGATTGTACATGGCTCCAGGCAAGAAACTGTACATTTGTTACTGGGCTTGGCATTTGGCAACCTCTTGATGAATACCTGTAACATAGAAGGATGGATGGATGGATAGATGGATGGATGGATGGATGGATGGATGGATGGATGAATGGATGAACAGCTGGATGGATATGTAAGGTGGACAGATGGATGAGTGGGTGGATGGGTGGATGGGTGGGTGAATGGATGGATGGATGGCTATGGGCGTAGACAGATGGATGGGTTGACAGACTAAAGATAAATGGATGAAAGGAGAGATGAGAAAAATGAATAAATGCTCTCTCAGGGTAAACACTCCCCAGGCCAGTAATCAGCTAAAATAAACTTCTAATGCAAAGGCACGTCACTGAATAAGATCTAACATTGTAGACTTCAAGGAAGTTAAGGGTGGAAATCAACGTTGTAAATAAATAGCCCCCAAACTCACTTCTCTGTGTTCTCACTTGCTCTTTTTTTACATTCTGTTCTCTATACAACAACTAGAGACTATACTTTCGAGTATAAGCAAAATCTTCTGTCTCACGGGTTCAAAGCCTTTCTGTGGCTTCCCATTCCATTTAGTGGAAATCCAAACTGATGCCCAGCTCTCCCTGGGCACTAGTTCTTGCAGACCTTTCCAGGTCATTTCTTCACCACTCTCCCATTTGCCTACCATGCCCCAGCCATACTGTATCCCTTCTCTTCCTTAAACAAGCAAAGCTCTTTCCTACCTCTGGACTTTCACACTTACTCTTCCCTCTGCATAAAATATCCTTCCCCAACCTCTTCCCAAGCCTGGCTCTTTCTTGACATCTAGATCTCAGCTTAAATATCACCCCTCAAGGAGGTGAGATTTCTCTGACCATGCAATGTAGAGCAGGCTCTACTTTACCCACGCCCCCCTGGCCTTCCCTTCTTAGCACTCACTGCAATCTGCCATTAACTTATTCTTTGTTCATGTGTTTACTGTTTATCTGCAGCAGCACAGGGACTTGGATCAGTCTTGCTCACCACGACATTCCCAGAGCCCCAACCATGCCCAATGCCACAGAAGGCTTTGAGTCAATATTTTTTAAAAGAATTCATTCAAAAAGACAAAACTGGATCAAACTGCATTGTCACCTCTGGAGAATGATAGCACTCCCGAAGGAAAAGAGTGAGCTAGGACAGAACCAAGCTGAATGGGTCACTACCTAATCCAGAAGATATGAAAAGTCTCCTTTCATTCCTGGGCTGGACACTTTTCTGCAGAAACTCATGTCATAGGACAGTCCCACTTTTGCCCAGCTTCTCCCACATACCCATGGGCTCAGTGATGGGAACATTAGATGGCAGGGAAAACACTGAAAGAGAGAGTGGTCCCATAGCACCCTCCCTGATCATAACTCCTAATGCTATAGCCATTGCTTAACCCATATGTATCAGGCATGTGCCACCTACATGTTTAGAAAGAAGATAAAGTGTGTGTTCTTAGACAGTCCTGCACTGGGCTGTACTCAGAACCCAGAATCAAGGGACGTGAACACCCAGACTCCCAAATCACCAATCCCTTTGATTCTTCTCAGAATAGAAGATCTTAAATGGGCAGATCAATATAATCTGTCAGTTATTCAATATAACCTGCTAGTTATTTCAGTAATTGCACACCCTCTATATCTCTATGAAATAACTATGAACATTTGTACTCTCGACAGAAGAGCTATCCATATAAAACATTCCTCAACAAAAATCATATGCTCCGCCTGTCAAGCAGGGCAAAACAGGCCAACTGGATGAAAGAAGGAAAGTAAAGCAAGTGTGGGGCGCCTGAGTGGCTCTGTCGATTAAGCATCTGACTTCAGCTCAGGTCATAATCTCATGGTTCGTGAGTTCAAGCCCCACATCGGGACCTCTGCTGTCAGCGCAGATCCCACTTTGGATACTCTGTCCCTCCTCTCTCTCTGCCCCTCTCCCATGCACACTATCTCTCTCTCAAAAATAAATAAAAACATTTTTAAAAAGAAAGTAGAGCAAGTATAGTTAGAATACTTAGAAGAGTTCTAGAAGGGTGCATGGGCGGCTCAGTCGGTTGAGTGGCCGACTTCAGCTCAGGTCATGATCTCACAGTTTATGGGTTTGAGCTCTGCGTTGGGCTCTGTGCTGACAGCTCAGAGCCTGGAGCTTGCTTTGGATTCTGTGTCTCCCTCTCTCTCTGCCCCTCCCCTCACTCACGCTCTGTGTGTCTGTCTCTCAAAAATAATAAACATTTAAAAATATATTTTTAAAAAGAGTACTAGGTATGTTACAGAATGTGGTCTTTGAAAAGATGGGGCGCCTGGGTGGCTTAGTCGGTTAAGCGTCCGACTTTCGCTTGGGTCATGATCTCGCGGTTCGTGGGTTCGAGCCCCGCGTCGGGCTCTGTGCTGACTGCCAGCTCAGAGCCTGGAGCCTGTTTCAGAGTCTGTGACTCCCTCTCTCTCTGACCCTCCCCTGCTCACGCTGTCTCTCTCTCTCTCCTAGAAAAAAAAAAAAAAAAAAAAAAAAACATTTGAAAAGAATCTCGAGCGGCTGGTTTAAATGTCATTAATGGGTTGATAAAAGGAAAAAGGTACTTGACCATGATCCTTGTGTTAGATCCTAACTTTTTATTCAGCTAAAAGTTTGAACTGGCTCCTGCACGGGTGTGCTGATGGCCAGTTTGAAGCCAAAGAGTGGTTTAATTTAGCAGCAAAGATGGGGTGCTTGCGTTGAAAGTTTAGAGACACACTAAGGAAGTACTGTGTCTGAAGGCAACTGCCAGGCTGATACAGCAGTCACAGTTTCACTATGTATGGGACAAGAAGCCAAGATTACCCTCAACACATGAGTCAGAATAGCACCGTGTGCCTCGAAAAAGATGGAAGTTTCATGAGATCAGACAAGCATATAGAGCAGGGGTGACCCTGGGGTAGCCCAACTCATTCACTACTACCAGCAGTCTCGGGAAATGTTTTTACTTTAGTTCACAGAGCAAAGCCAGGGGCATGAAAGAACCAAGGAGCAAACAAAAGCCTAAAATATCTGTGTTCGTGACCTACGATGCTACAGGATCTTCCAACCCATAAAATAATGTATTTCTTTTTTTTTTTTTAATTTTGTAATGTTTTATTTATTTTTGAGAGAGAGAGAGAGAGCAGGGGAGGGTCAGAGAGAGAGGGAGATACAGAATCTGAAAACAGGCTCCAGGCTCTGAGCTGTCAGCACAGAGCCCGATGCAGGGCTTGACCCCAGGAACCATGGGATCATGACCTGAGCCGAAGTTGGATACTTAACCGACTGAGCCACCCAGGCGCCCCTAAAATAATATCTTTCTGTGCAGCACACTGACCTCCAGGAGAAGTAGCAAAAATAGAGTTTTGACACAAGCGATCTGGGGACTCTGGAAGCAAATTTTAAAAAGACCATATAAGTCCTTTGCCAGTAAATGAAAGAGATCTTTACTTTAGTCATATTATATAATCCTACTGGACAGATGTAGGCTTTCTCAGTAAAGTACCAAAGAGCTAAACCACCTGAAGAGATTAAAGTCTGAGAAATATTCTGTTACTCAAGGGTCCCCAAGAACATGGACTCTGATGGTGGGCAGGCTCTAGGCAGACTCATTTGAGAACTGTATAACCCATGTTATACGTGGCTATAATCCACTTCATGGGTGACACTGTATAACCCTCTTCATGTAGCATGCGCGCTCACCCAGACAGATTTTTCTCTTCTCTGGCCTATTCCTCAGCCTTCACCCTTCTGTCACCCATTAGGACTCAGCATCAAATACAATGGGACTTAGTGCTAATGGCCCAGATCATCTCTTCAACCCTGAAATCACCTGCTGGGGGGTTGGCTGTGTCATTCCAGATTGGTTTGGGATAAGAGCAAAACAAATCACAATAACATGTGGCATTAAGGCCATTTGGTCTGCAGGTAATGGAGGTAGCTTCCTTTTCAAGAGAATCTAGTGCAAATTCTCCCTGTATATATCCATCTTGATGATAACTGTACACACATGTGTGTGCTATTTTTAAAGTTGTTTTTCCTTCTGGATTCAGAGAGCTAGATCCAAGATTCCAAGGGAAATGAGCAAGATAGTCTAGAGATAGTGCCAAAAGGCTGTTCTCACTGCCTCAGAAGTGTGGGCAGAGGAATGTCTATAGTCACCTGAAGAGATGCATATTCAGTCTCAGAAGGGACTCCTTGACCTCCAAAAAATGTCCTACATCAAAATGCATGGGTAAGGAAGACAAAGAAACCTTCTCACTGGAAAGCTTTGAACAGTTGAACAGAATACTGGCTATCTAAGAGATCACCACTGTGTTCTGATAAAGAGAATCAGCTTCTGGGTCATCCCGGGGTCAGGCTGCTCAGACTCACTATGGCTCCACTGTCCTCAAGATGTTTGGAAAGACTCAAAACATCTTTGTCTCTAACTATTAAATAATAATACTAATCTTCTTGGATTCTCACTGTGAAAGTAAATGACATGGGGGGACATCTGATTCTCAATCCGGGGTGTAAGGAGCTTGGAAGTCACCACTCCATTTTAGAAAAGTAAAAAGTTGAACAAACTGAAAAATCGACAATTCCTCTAGATAACTTACACGAGCGATATCATAAGGGAAACCACTGTCCCCAAAACTGGAGAGACAGGCAAGTACAGAGAAGCACAACTTATTTGAGCAGAAATCTCCATGAAGACCACAGTACCAGTGTCGGAAAACCTGAACTGTAATTCAGGAAATACTGGAGGCTCCGCGGGCAAATCCAAGAGTTAAAATAGGCCCCTTCCCTCATACTTTTGTTCTACCTGTAGGAATGCTACCTATTCTCACAGAAAACACCAGAGAAAAATCCCCTAGAGCTTCCAGCAGATGGAGGGGAAAAGTAACCATTTTGAAATAAGCCAGAACATTATGTTCTCAACAAGGCTACCCTCAAGAGAAACTATTTTTACCAGATCCTAACCTACTAGGATTTTATCAGAGCTTAACTGACCTGGAAGGTGCAAAACACCCAACTCTAGCCCCCTCTAGCCACCCTGCTCCACATTAAGGGAAGGTAGGAGACTGAGCAACACTAGTAAATGTCACAGTCCAGGGGCATAGGCCCATCAAAAGATTGAGGCCAGTCATAGAACTATAGAACACTCCCACCCACACACACACTCCTACCACCACATCACTATAGGCCTATTTACCAGAGTTCCATTTACCCATTACATCCATCATTACATCATATCTGGCATTAAACAAAAAAAAATTTTTTTCAAGACATACTGAAGGCACAAGATACCTTCTGAAGACACAGGACCAGACTCAGATATGGCAGGGATATTGGAACGATCAGACCAGAAATTTAAAATGACTAATATGCTAGGGACTCTGATGGACAAAGTAGACAACATGCAAGAACAGATGAGTTATTGAAGCAGAGAACTGAAAATTCTAAGAAAGAATCAAAAAGAAATGCTAGAGCTCAAAAACACTAACCAATATGGAGAATATCTTTGATGGGCTTATTAACAGACTGGACATGGCCAAGGAAAGAATCTCGGTGCTTGAAGATATGTCAACAGCAGCTTCCAAAACCAAAAACCAAAAACCAAAACAAAAACAAAAACAAAACAAAAACAAAAAAACAAAAAGAAATAAATGTTGAGAAAAGAACCCAGAGCAGAATATCTAGACACTGTGGGACAACTATAAAAGGTATACTGTATGAGTAATGGGACCACCAGAATAAAAAAAGAAAGAGGAAAAGGAAGCAATATTAGAAATAGAAATATTTGAATAGAAATATTTGAAGCAATGCTGACTAAGGATTTCTTCCCAGTTAATGTCAGACAGCAAACCACAGATCCAAGAAGCTCAGAGAACTACAAACAGGTATACTATCTTCCAATTTCCAAAAATCAAGGATTAAAAGAAAAATTCTTGAAAGAAGCCGAGGGGTGGGGGCACAAAATCATATCTCTAGAAGAGCAAAGTTCTTCAGGGGTGCCTGCCTGACTCAGTTGGTAGAGCATATGACTCTTGATCTCAGGACCATGAGTCCGAGCCCCACGTTGGGTGTAGAGATTACTTTTTTAAAAAAGTTCTTCAAAGAGAAGGAAAATGATATAGGTCAGAAACTCAGACCTAAACAAAGAAAGAAAGGACATTAGAGAAGGAGTTAGTGAATGTAAAATAAAAGCTTTTATTTTTCTTATTCTTAATTGATCTAATAGATAAGAGCTTGCTCAAAATGATAGTAGTAACAATGTATCCCATTGTTTTAATCTATATGCTTCTATACAAGTGAAATGAATGACAAAAGTGACATTGGGGCAGGAGGGAGGAATTGGGAATATTTGTTATTATGAAGTACTTGCACTACCCATGAAATGGTATGGTGTTATTTGAAATTGGACTTGGATTAGCTGTAAGTTAATGTATATTACAAACACTAGGGCAACCATTAAAACAAGAAATATAATTGATATGCTGAGAAAGTGGAATAATATGGATGTTCAGTTAAAACCACGAAAGGCAGAAAAAGAGTGGAAGACAAAAATAGTAACAAAGAACAAAGGCAATAAATATGGTACGTGTGTATATGTCTACACACACCCCCACACAGGCACACGGCTATTTTTATACTGGACAGTTGAGTAGGAATAGAATTACAAGTTGCCTAGGGCAATGGGATGATAACAACTAAGTTTTTTGTGTTAAACAGATATTACAAAGTCACATGAAATGACACCGACCATCATGGGCTCTTTACCATTCAACCTACTTTCTGTCAGAGGACTGTAAATTTGTGGGGCACTGAAAGCAATTGGATGGAGTTGAAAATTTGAGACCTTTGTTTACCAAGTGTAAAGAAGCCTTTTCTGAGTTTTTAAAAAACAATTTTCTTCCAAGATCACTATTATTTCAAAGATTATTATTAGTAAGATTAATATTATATATAATCAATTAATTAATTATATTATCAATAATTATATTATATAACAATTATATAAATTAATATATAAAAACTTACTATATAAGTAATAATTTATCTGTTATTATTAGATAGTATACACTATATTAATGATTTATTTATTAATAATCCATGTATTAATAATATTTAATATATTGATATATTCTATATTAAATATAATACATTGTATTATATTGATTATATATTAATAATTTGGAATTGATAATATATTTAATATATTAATTTGTATTATATCTTAAATACAATGTTTTTATATTTTTATATTTATTTATATATTATATTAAACATAATGTATTTAATATATAATTAATAATTTATTAACTATTATTAATTTAATGATTTTTTTAATAAAAACCTTGGCTATTCAAACACACAAAAATAACTACTCTGAGAGCAACATTCGACCTAATTTTTGGACTTCAGGAAGAATTCACAATTCCATTTCCATCTGTTATTAGCACTATGTGGACTTTGTATTCAAAGATTGCCATATAAGTAGTAATCATGTGCATGGACATCAAGAACTTGGCATAAACGTTGCCTCACAGAAGCCTACCACTCTCTTAAACAAGTTCTGTCTGGACCAAGGTCAGTACACTTCCCTCCAGAGGACCAGACTGTAAATATTTTAGGCTTCGTGGGCCATACAGTCTTGCATCCACTTAACCCTGCTGCTGTCGCCCAGAAGCAACCATGGACATAGACAGTTCATAAACAAATGGGTGTGGCTGTGTTCCAATAAAAGTTTACTCAAAAGACAGATGGTGGGCTGGACTTAGCTTGCAGGTTTCAGTTTGCAATCCAATTCAGACCACTGACTAATGATATAAAATATTAAGCATAATTACTCAGCGAACAAAAAGAATGAAATCTCGCCATTTGCAACTACGAGGATATAACGAGAGGATATTATGCTGAGCGAATAGCCAATCAGAGAAAAACAAATACCATGTGACTTCACTTATGTGAGGAAATTAAGATGAACATAAGGGAAGGGAAGCAAAAATAATATAAAAACAGGGAGGGGGACAAAGCCTAAGAGACTCTTAAATACAGAGAACAAACTGAGGGTTGCTGGAGGGGCTGTGGGGGGGATGGGCTAAGTGGGTAAGGGGCATTAGGGAGGACACTTGGGATGAGCACCGGGTGTTATACATAGGGGATGAATCACTAGATTCTACTCCAGAAATCATTAAAGCACTCTATGCTAACTATATTGGTTGTAAATTAAAAAACAAATAACGAATTAATTAGCTAATTAAAACATTAGGCATAACCCACAAAACATTTGTTCTCATGCTCTTTCTCCTCTTTCCTATCTGGTATCCCTGTAATACGAGATACTCCCCACCCCTCTCTCTTTATTATCACTACTTAGAGGATTATCAACACTGGACTTCGTGTTGAGCTGTGGGTGCTGCGTTTTAAGAGGTTCATGCATTCTTTTAAGGACACTGGGCATTCCATGGAACTGTTTATGGAAAGGTCTGACTGATTGATTGATTGATTGATTGATTGATTGGAATAGTCCTGACAAGTGGGAGATAGTGCTGCAGGTCTGGCAGATATATGCCCTTTCCCTCAAACGTGTGGCCTTGCTTGCAGTCAACAACCTTCCCACCACCTGACACGTCCTAACTCTGGGGGCAAAGTATACACATTGTGAAATATCACAAACAGCTCTTCTCCTGCCTCTTATGAAATCAACTGAGCACAGCATGGAATATGGGTGTGCATTTGAACCAGAAGGTTCTACTTACGACTAATAAGGTAGCCACGGGCTTTCAGGGGTATCATGCCCTGGACAGTGGCTGTAGGATCCATGTGCCTGGGATGCGGTCTGGAAAGAGGGCAATGTGATGTTTCCTTTTATTTCTCATGAGCCCATTATCTTCTCTCCATCTCCATACCATGACTTTAATGCAACTTACCATCTTTTCTTTTAGACTTTCAAACTCCTTTCTCTGAAGTTTCTAATCTATCTGACCTGTTCTCTGCACAGCATCTAGAGTGATCTTTTAAAAATGCAATTCTCCTCATGCCACTGCATGTCTTAAATTCCTTTCGGGGCCTCACTCTTCTCTTAGGGGAAAGCCAAAATTGTTGTGATGAAATCCTTCAGGTTTGTGCACGCTCTGGCCCCAGCTCCCACCTGCAATCTCATCTAACTCCACTCTCTCCACGCTCGGGCATTTCAGACCCACTTGCATGGTTTCGTTCCTTTAACTAATTCTCCAAACTGGCTCCCACTTAGGGCCCATTACTTCTTTCCACAGGCCATTGTACTACTGATCTTCTGTTTATAGTTTTGCTTCCCTGATTCTTTTTTTTTTTCACCTGTGAACCCTCTTCACCCATTTCTACCACCTCTTCTCCCACCTCTGGTACTCACTAACCTGTTCTCTCTCTCCATGAGCTTGGTTGCTTTGTTTTTATTTTTTAGATCCCATGTATTTGAGATATTATAGCAGTTGTCTCCCTCAATCTGACTGACTTCATTTAGATGATGCCTTTGAGGTCCATCCATGGTATTACAAATGGCAAGATATGGCTGAATAATGTTCGTGTGTGTGTGTGTGTGTGTGTGTGTGTGATGATGATGTCTTTATCCACTGTTTCCATAGATTGGCTCTGTGAACATGGGACACATCTATCTTTTGCAAGTTAATGTTCTCATTTTCTTTGGGTAAATACCCAGGATTGGAATTGCCGGATCATGTGGTAGTTCTACTTTTAATTTTTTGAGGGGTCTCCATGCTGTTTTCCATAGTGGCTGCACCAACATTACAGTCCCACCAACAGCACAGTTTTCTCCACATTCTTGCCAAACTAAATGGTATTTCTTGTAATATGGTGGATATTGATCCAACTATTATCAACACTCCCCGTAAGCAAAAATGGTCTGAACAAACCAATTAAAAAAGAGAGATTCTGAGTGAATCAAAAAACGAGGCCTGACGAAATGTCATCTGCAAGAAACCTACAATATTAAAAGAAGGATCCTGAACTCACTTTCTCCCATGGACACACCAAAGCAACAACTACATGTGTTCCATCTCACTCTGAAAACGGTCTGAAGACTGGCAGAACCGGTCTCCCATAGCGGAAGTCATAAAGAGAAGGCCTCATGGAGAAAGGTAAAAGGGGCAGAGGCACAGTCAGAAACCAAAGCCCTGGGGCACTGATCCACAGTGGGAGGGACATCACAAGCAGGGATCCACACCTCTGGGGACCTGAACCGGGAAGATAAGTCCCCATAGAGTCCAGCTTTGAAAATCAGTCAGGCTTAAACTCCTGGAGAGCAGAAGGGCTTTAGGAAACTGAGTCTTCCCCCTTAAAAAGCCAGTACGCCTTATCACTCAGCCCAAGACCCAGCACAAAGGCTGCAGTTTGAAAAGTGCTAGCTTGTACACAAAAGACTATCCATACTCATTTTAGGGGGTGTGCCACACAGCTAAGGGTCTGCAGATCTCTCTGGGAACCAAAGTGCTGGGAGGTGCCATTTTTCTTGCCCTCCCTTGCCCAGATACCTAGATACTTGTGGGAGGCAGTTTTGAAACTCCCCATCTATTTACCAGCACCACTTGCCCTACCCCCATGCTCCTTTGTGGACTCACGTCACCCAAACCACCCACACTTGCAGGTACCCCTCCAAAGCAGCTCCCATTCTGTCACACCAAGTTAGGTTTAGTCAGGACCAGCGCTCACCCCACCCCGAAGGGACTATGGCCCCACCACAACCAGTAGTCAGCTCTGGCCAGGACAGGCACACCTCCAAAAGCAACTCCTGCACCAAAGTGTGGATTGGCTAATTCCATATACCAGCATGCATGCAGTAGCTCCCCTTACACCTCTCAGCCAATCACCCCAGGAGCAAGTCCTGCATACAATGGCAGTCATTGCAGACAGCTAGGCTGAAGGCCAGCACACCCACCAGTATACCTGCAGTAGTCACAGCTCAGCCATAACAGGAGGGCACGTGCAGCCCACACAGAAGACAGCTGGTTCTGGTGATGAGGAGTATGGTACTACAGGGCACCCCAGGATTCCTTCTGCATCCAACCATCACTTTTGAGACCAGAAGACATAGCTGACCTACTGAATACATAGAAACAAACACAGAGACTCAGACAAAATGAGAAGACAGATATGCTCCAAGTAATATATTCCGAAAGAACAGAACAAAACCACAAGAAAAAGATAAATGAAACAGAGGTAAGCAATCTGCCTGATAAGGAGTCCAAAGTCATGGTCATAAGGATGTTCACTGAAGTTGAGAGGAGAATGGATAAAGTCTCTGAGAACTTCAACAAAACAACAGAAAATATAAAAAAGAACTAGTCGGAGCTGAAGAATACAATAATTGAAATTAAAAATTTCAATTTTTAGAGGGAATCAAAGACAGATTACAGGATGCAAAAGAATGGATCCATGATCTGGAAGACAGGCAATAGAAAGCAATCAGGCTGAACAGCAAAGTAACAACCCCCCCAAAAAATGAGAATAAGCTAAGGAATTTCTATAATGACATCAAGCACACTAACATCCATGTTATAAAATTTCCAGAGAAGAAGAGAGAGAGAAATGGACAGAAAATTTATTTGAAGAAATAATAGCTGAAAACTTCCTTAACCTGGAGAAAGAAACAGACAGGAAGAGGAAGGACAAGGAAGCACAGAAACAAGATGAACCCAAAGATGTCCACACCAAGACACATAATAATTAAATTGACAAACCTAGAAATAAAGAGAGAATCCTGAAAGCAGCAAGAGAAAAGCAAACAGTTTTTTACAAGGGAAACCCCAAAGGACTATAAGTTCATTTGTTAGCAGCAGTTTTGCAAGCCAGAAGGGAGAGGAACTATGCTGAGAAAAGGAAAGAGCCTACAACCAAGAACATCCTACCTGGCAAAGTTATCATTCAGAACTAAAAGAGAGATAAAGAGTTCCAAAGACAAAATTAAAGGAGCTTATCACCACTGAAGCAGCCTTATAAGAAGTATGAAAGGGACTTCTTGGGGTGTCTGGGTGTCTCAGTCTGTTAGGCATCTGACTCTTGATTTCTTCAGCTCAGGTCATGATCTCACAGTTCATGAGTTCAAGCCCCACAGCAGTTTCTGCACTGACAGCGTGGAGCCTGCCTGGGATTCTCTCCCTCTCCCTCTCTCTGCCCTTTCCCTACTCCCCCACCCCCACCCCACCAAAAATAAATAAATAAACTTTGAAATAATAAAGAATAAAAGGACTTCTTTAAGTGGAAAATGCTTAAATTTTAGGGTGATGGGGTGGGGAGGGTTCATGAGGTCTGGAGCTGATGACCAAGAAAGAATTCTTAAAGATGTCCTTGGTGCGAAAAGGTGGTTTTATTAAAGCACAGGAACAGGACCTGTGGACAGAAAAGCAGTACTGCAAGTGTGGGGGTGACAGTTTTATGGAGTGTGGGGAGATCAAGTCAAGAGGGAGTTTCCAAAGAGACTTTGGAATGCCAAAGACTTACTGGAGACCTAGCTATTATCAAGCTAAGGTTGATTTTCTCTCTAGCAAAGCATTAGTATTAAGACCATAAGGAGTTCCTGGACTTTAGGCTATTGATGGGATTGCCTTTTTCTTGTAAACTTGTGGAGACTCTTAATTATTTTATTTTATTTTTTGTCCTTTCTTGTAGCCAGGAGTGTCCAAAGCATTCATATATGTCCCACCTGGGTGTAGGGGCAGGGTGTGTGTGCTAGCTGGTGCTTTGCCCCTCAGCCTGCCTTATCCTCCCTCATCAGAAAAGAAAAAGGCATAACTAGAAGTAAGAAAATTATATGAAAGGAAACAATTTCACTAATAAAAGTGAACATATAGAAAAGGTATTAGATCAATCACTTATAAAGCTAGTATGAAGGTTAAAACATAAAAATAGTCAAATCAATTATATCTATAAAAATTAGTCAAGAAATACACAAAATAAAAATATGTAAAGCATGGCATCATATATATAAAACAGAGGGGTTGGTAAAAATGTAGTGCTTTTTGAATGCATTCGAGAACTTAAACAAATATCATTGTAAAGTTCATTGCTATATACATAGATGTCATATGTGAACCTCATGGTAACCACAAACCAAAAATGTATAATAGATACATTAAATATAAAGAGAAAGGAATGCCAGCATAACACTAAAGAAAGCTATAAGCCACAAAGGAAGAGAGCAAGAGAAAAATAAAGTAACAGAAAAACCACAAAAACAATCATAAAACAATGAACAAATAGGTAGTACATACCTATCAATAATTACTTTAAATGTAAATGCCCCAATCAAAAGTCCAATCAAAGACCAAAGGAATAAAAAAAACCAGACCCATCTCTATGCTGCCTACAAGAGATTCACTTCAGATATAAAGACACATACAGACTAAAAGTGAAGAGATGGAAAAAGATATTCCATGCAAATGGAAGCAAAACAAAACAAAACCCTAGGGTAGCAATACTTAGACAAAATAATGGTGGATTGGGGTTGGGGGGGGTGTTGTTTGTTTTTGTAAGACAGTGCATGTGAGAGCACTCCTGTGTGTGTGTGTTGTTGCATTGTTTTTGTTTTTGAGAGAGTGAGAGAGTGCACATGAGAGCACCAGCAGAAGAGGAGCAGAAGAAGAGGGAGGGAGAATTTTAAGCAGGCTCCACACCCAGCACAGGGCCCAATGTAGGGCTCAATGTGGGGCGCAGCATGGGGCCTGGACTGGGCCCTGATCTGACAACCATGAGATCATGACCTGAGCCAAAATCAAGAGTTAGACACTTAACTAATAACGCCTTAACCACCCAGGTGCCACATACAAAATAGAGTTTAAAACAGAAGATAACAAGAGGGAAAAAAAGGCAACACATAACAATAAAACAATCAATCTATGAAGAGGATATAACAATTAGAAATATTTATGCATCAGACACAGGAGCATCTAAATATATAAAATGTATTCATAGATATAGACAGAAATTGACAGTAATATAATAATAATAGGGGACTCTAACACCCCATTTACATCAATGGATAGATTACTTAGACAGAAAAATCAATAAGGAAACAGTTGTCCAATAAGAAAGTCAATAAGGGGGAATGTCTGGGTCGCTCAGTTGGTTAAGCATCTCACGTCAGTTCAGGTCATGATCTCCTGGTTTGTGAGTTCAAGCCCTGCACTGGGCTCTGCTGACAGCTCAGAGCCTGACACCTGCTTTGGATTCTGTGTATCCCTCTCTCTCTGCCCTTCCCCTGATTGATCTCTGTCTCTCTCTGTGTCTCTTTCTGTCTCTCTCTCCTCTCTCAAAAATAAAAATAAATATTTTTAAAATATTTTTAAAAAAGAAAGTCAATAAGGAAATAGTGGCTTTGAACAATGCATTAGACCAGATGGACTTAACAGGTATATATAGAAAACTCCATCCAAAAATAACAAAATACACATTCTTTTCAACATTGCCCAGGATGGACAGATCACACATCAGGCCACAAAACCAATCTCAATAAATTTTCAAAGACTAGAAATGCACACAGAGGCCAAGCATGTTACAAATGGCCTATGGGTCAATACAAAAGTCAAAAAGAAAATTTCAAAATACCTTGAGACAAAAGAAAATGGAAACATAACATTCCAAAATCTTTGGGGCATAGAAGTTGTAAGAGGAAAAGTTGACAATGATACAGGACTAACCATAAAAGAAGAAAAATCTCAAATAACCTAACCTTAGAGCTACAGAAAATAGAAAAAGAAGAGCAAACAAAGTCCAAAGTTAGCAGAAAGAAGGAAATAATACATATAAGAACAGAAATAAATAAAATAGAAACTAAGATTAAGAAAAGAAATAGAAAAGATCAATGAAACTAGCAGCCGGTTTTTTGAAAATACAAAGAAAATTGATAAAACTTTACCTTGACTCATCGAGAACAAAAGAGAGAACCCAAATAAATAAAATCAGCAATGAAAGAGAAGTCACAACCAAATCCACAGTGATACAAAGGATTATAAGAAATTACTATGAAAACTATATGCCAACAAATTGGACTACTTAGAAAAATGCATAAATTCCTAGAAATGTACAGCCTTCTGTAACTGAATCATGAAATAATAGAAAATCTTAAAAAACTGATCACTACCCACAAAATTGAATCGGTAAACAAGAAATTCAACAAACCAAAGTCCAGAACCAGATGGCTTCAGAAGTAAATTCTACCAAACATTTAAAGAAGAGTTAATACCTGACCTTCTCAAACTTTTCCAAAAAACAAAAGAGGAAGGAATTCTTCCAAATTCTATGGGCATGCTATGAGGTCAGCATTACTCTGATGCCAAAACCAAAAACACTACAAAAACGAAAATTTCAGACCAATATCCCTGATGAGGGATTATGATGCAAAAAAGTCTTCAACAAAATGTTAGCAAACTGAATTCAAAAATACATTTAAAGAATCATCCACCATGATCAGGGGAGACTTATTCTAGGGGTGGAAATATGTTCAATATACACAAGTCAATCAATGTGATACATCACATTAATAAAATAAAAGATAAAATTATATGAATATCTCAATAGATTCAGAAAAAGCATTTGAAAATATTCAACATCCATTTATGATAAAAACAATAAAGTGGGTATAGAAGGAACATACTTCAACATAATAAAGGCCAGATAGACCAACCCACAGCTTCTGTCCCCCTCTCTCTACCCCTCCACCACTTGCAATCTCCCCAAAACAATTTTTTTAAAAACCATAAAGACTCTAATGAGAAAAACCATTATAACTAATAAATGACTTCAGTAAAATTGCAGGATACAAAATCAATATACAGGAATCTTTTGCATTTTTATACGCTAATAACAATATAGCAGAAAGGGAAATTAAGAAAACAATCTTGTTTACAATTTCATCAAAAGGAATAAAATACCTAAGAATAAATTTAATAAAAGCAATGAAAGACTTATTCTCTGAAAACTATAAGATAATGATGAAAGAAACTGAAGACGACACAAGTAAATGGCAAGATTTACCACGTTCATGGATCGGAAGAATTAACGTTGTCTAAATGCCCATACTACCCAAAGTGATCTATAGATTCAATGTAATCCCTATCAAAATACCAATATTTTTCACACAACTAAAACAAAAAAATCCTAAAATTTGGAACCACAAAAGACTCCAAATAACCAAAGCAATCTTGAGAAACAAAAACAAAACTGGATGTTTCACACTGCCAGATTTCAAACTATACTACAAAGCTATCATAATCAAAACATTATGGTACTGGCACAAAATAGACACAATGGAGCTCAAGAGAACCCAGAAAGAAACTCATGTTTCTATGGCCAATTAATCTATGACAAAGAAAGCAAGAATATACAATGGGACAGAGACAATCTATTCAATAAATGGTTCTGGGAAAACTGTTCTGCTACATGCAAAAGAATGGAATAGGACCATTTTCTCATACCATTCACAAAAATAAACTCACAACAAAGTGAAGACTTAAATATAAGACCTGAATCCATAAAACTCCTAAGAGTAAACATAGGCAGTAAACTCACGGACATCAACCTTAGCAGTATTTTTCTGGATATGTCTCTCCAGGCAAGGGAAACAAGCAAAAATAAACAAACGGGACTACATCAAGCTAAAAAATATTTTGCACAGTGAAGGAAACCATCAACAAAACAAAAAAAGCAACCTACAGAATGGGAGAAAATATTTGCAAATGATATATTAATATCCAAAAGGTATAATGAACTCATACAGCCCAATACCAAAAAAGCAAATATTCTGATTTTAAAAATGGACAGGGGACTTGAATAGACATTCTTCCAAGAAGATATACAGACGGGCAACCAACAAATGAAAAAATGTCCAACATCACTAATCATCAGGGCAATGCAAGTTAAAACCATAGTAAGATATCACTTCACACCAGTCAGAATGGCTAGTAATAAAAATACAAGAAATAGTAAGTATTGGAAAGGATGTGGAGAAGAGGGTAACCTCTTACACTACTGATGGGAATATAATTTGGTGCATCCACTATGGAAAACAATATGGAGTTTCCTCAAAAAATTAAAAATTAAAGTATATTACACAATAATTTCACTACTGAGTATTTACCCAAAGAAAATAAAAACATGTATTTGAAAAAAATACATGTACCTCTACATTTACTGCAGCATTATTTACAATAGTCAAGATATAGAAGCAGCTTAAGGTGAATGCACAAAGAAGATGTGGTATATATACACAATGGAATGTTACTAAGCCATAAAAAAGAATGAATCATGCCATTCACAACATGGAAACCTAGAGGTTATTATGCTAAGTGAAATAAGTCAGACTGAGAAAGACAAATACTGTATGATTTCACTTATATGTGGAATCTAAAAAACAAAAGAAAAAACAAAATCAGAAATGACTCATAAATACAGAGAACAAACTGGTGGTTGCAGAGAGAAGGGGGTGGGGGGAGGGGCGAAATAGGTGAAGGAGATTAAATGGTACAAACTTCCAGTTACAAAATAAATAAGTCACAGGATGAAAAGTACAGCATAGGGAATATAGTCAATAATATTATAATAATTGTGTATGGTAACCGATGGTAACTACACTTATTGTGGTGATCATCACATGAATAGAATTGTCAAATCAGTATGTTGTACGCTTAAAACCAATACAACATTGTATGTCAACTATACTTCAATTTAAAAAAAAAAGCACAGCATGAAGGAGGGCACTTGTGGGGATGAGCACTGGGAGTTATATGGAAACCAACTTGACAATAAACTATTTGTAAAAAATAAAATAAAATAAAATTTAAAAAGGATAAAAAAACACACAATCTGTCAAAACTCACCCAAGAAAAAATAGATCATCTGAATAGGACTATATCTATTGAAGAAATTAAATCACTAATTCATAACCTTCCAAAACAGAAAGCACCAGGGGCGCCTGCGTGGCTCAGTCAGTTAAGCGCCCGACTTCGGCTCAGGTCATGATCTCACCGTTCGTGGGTTCGAGCCCCGCGTCGGGCTCCGTGCTGACAGCTCAGACCCTGGAGCCTGTGTCGGATTCTGTGTCCCTCTCTCGCTCTGCTTGTTCTCTGTCTCTCTCACTCTCTCAAGGATAAATAAACATTAAAAATTTAAAAAAAAAAACACAAAAAACCCAGAAAGCACCAGGTCCAGATGGGTTCACTGGTGAATTCTACCAAACACTTAAGGAAGAAATTATGTGAATTCTCTACAATCCCTTCCAGAAGATAGACACAAAAGGAATATATCCTAAGTCATTCTGAGACATGCATTACTCTAATACCAGGACCAGACAAAGACATCACAAGAAAAGGAAACTACAGCTCAATATCTCTCAAAACATAGATGCAAAAATCCTCAATAAAATATTAGCAAATGAACAATCAAATCAAATTCAAAAATGCCCAATAAAATATTAGCAAATCAAATTCAACCATTCAAATTCAAATCAAATTCAACAATGTATAAAAATAATTATACACCACAACCAAGTGGGATTTATCTCAAGTATGCAAGGCTGGTTCAATATTCAAAAATCATTTAATGTAATCCATCACATTTACAGGCTAAAGGAGAAAAATCACATAATCATGTAAATAGATGCAGAGAAAGCATCTGACAAAGTCTAATACCCATTCATAGTAAAAACTCTCAGCAAACTAGAAATAGAGGGGAACCTCCTCAGCTTGATAAAGAACCTACGGCTATGATCATACTTAATGGTGAGCAATTCAAAGCTTTCTCACTAAGATCGGGAGAAAGGAAAGGATGCCCCCTTTCACCATCCCTTTTCAACATGATATTGAAAGTCTTAAGTAATAAGCATGAAAAGGAAATAAAATGTGTACAGATTAGGAGGGAATAAATGAAACTGTCTTTGTTTGCAAATGACATGATTGTCTAAGTAGAAAATCCAAGAGAATACACAAAATAAGTCTCTTTAGAACTAATAAGCAATTGGGGTGCCTGGGTGGCTTAGTCGGTTAAGCGTCCGACTTTCACTTAGGTCATGATCTCGCGGTTTGTGGGTTCAAGCCCCGCGTCGGGCTCTGTGCTGACTGCCAGCTCAGAGCCTGGAGCCTATTTCAGAGTCTGTGTCTCCCTCTCTCTCTGACCCTCCCCTGCTCACGCTGTCTCTCTCTCTCTCCTAGAAATAAATAAAAATTAAAAAAAAAAAGAAAGAAAAAAAAAAGAACTAATAAGCAATTATAACAGGGCTGTTGGATATAAGGTTAACAACCAATCACCTTCTTATATACCAGTAATGAGCAAGTGGAATTTGGAAGTAAAAACACAATACCATTCACATTAGCACCCAAGAAAAGTAAATACTTAAGTATAAATCTAACAAAATGTGTACCAGATGTGAGAAAAATATTCTGAGTGAAGAAATCAGTGGAACTAAATAAATGAAGAGATGTTCCATGTTATACATAAGAAGACCCAATATGTCAAGAAATCAATTCTTTACAATTTACAGATTCAATACAACACCAATAAAAATCCCAGAAAGTTATTTTGTGGATATTGATAAACTGATTCTAAAGTTTATATGGAGTGCTCGCTTCGGCAGCACATATACTAAAGTTTATATGGAGAGTCAAAAGACCCAGAATAGCCAACACAACATTAATGGAGAAGAGGAGAAGAAAAAAGTTGTAGGATTTTCACTCTCCAACTTCAAGACTTACTATAAGTCTATAATAATCAAGACAGTGTACAGGGGCAAAAGAATAAGTAAATAGATTATCATGAAACCGAATAAAGATCCTAGATATAAACCCACTTAACTAAAGTCAACTGACCTTTGACAAAGGAGCAAAGATCATCTTTTAAACAAATAGTGACATAACAATTTGATATCCACATGCAAAACAACAAAAAAAAAAGGAATCTAGACACTGACTTTACACCTTTCACAGAAATGTTAATTAAAAATGGATCATAGACCTAAAATACAAAACTAAAAAATTCTTAGAACATAATATAGGAGAAAACCCAGGTGACTTTGGGTATAGAAATGATTTTGAGGTACAACACCAAAGGCACAATCCATGAAAGAAATAATTGATAATGTAGACTTCATTAAAATTAAAAACTTCTTCTCTGAGAAAGAAATTGTCAAGAAAGAATGAGAAGACAAGTCACAGGGGAGAAAACTTTACAAAATCCATATCTGATAAGGAATGTTTTCCAAAATTTACAAAGAACTCATATTTTTTAATGTTTATTTATTTTACTTTTGAGAGAGAGAGAGTATGAGTAGGGGAGAGGCAGAGAAAGAGGGAGAGAGAATGAGTAGGCTCCGTGCTCTCAGCACAGAGCCCAGTGTGAAGCTCAAACTCAGGAACCATGAGATCATGACCAGAGATGAAACCAAGAGTTGGATGTTTAACTGACTGAACCACCCAGGCACTCCACAAAGAACTGTTAAAACTGAACGAGAAGAACATGAATAACCTGAATTTAAAATGAGCAAAAGATCTGAACAGACACTTAACCAAAGAAGACATAGGGATAGCAAATAAACATATGAAAGGATGCTCCACATCATACATCATTAGGGAGCTCCCAATCAAAACAAAGACATACTACTTCATACTAATTAGATGGCAAAAAATCCCAAACACTGACAACACCAAATGTTGATGAGGATGTAGAGCAACAGGAATGCTCATCACTAGTGGTAGGAATGCAAAATGGTACTACCAATTGAAAGGGAGTTTGGCAGTTTCTTATAAAACCAAACATACTCTTATCATGAAACTCAGCAATTGTGCTCCTTGGTTTGTGCCCAGATAAGTAGAAAACTTACATCCACACAAAAAAAACCTGCATGTGAATATCTGCAGGAGCTTTATTAATAATTGACAAAATTTGGGAGCAACCAAGATGTTCTTTCTTGGTGAATGGGTAAAAAGAGGTACATCCACACAATGGAATGTTGTTCAGAGCTAAAAAGAAATGACTTATCAAGCCATGAAAAGACATGGAGAAATCTTAAGTGCATGTTACTAAATGAAAGAAGCCAATCCAAAAAGGTGCCTGTATTATTCCAACAACATGACATTCTGGGAAAGGCAAAACTATAAACACAGTAGAAAAAAATCAGTGATTGCCAAGCATTAGGGGAGAGGAAAGGATAACTAGGTGGAGCATAAAGAACTTTTAGGACAGTGAAACTGTTCTATATGATATTATAATAGTAGAAGCATGTCACTATGCATTTGTCATAAGCCATAGAATGGACAATGTCAAGAGTGAACTCTAATGTGAATTGTGGGCTTTACATGTTAACACAATATGCAGCTTCATTGATTGAAACAAATATGCCACTCTGGCACATGTAGGTTCCACATATAAGGAGTTTGGAAAGCACAACTCCATCCTAACAACAGGTGAAAAAGCTGAACAGACTGAAACATCAATAACTCTACTTGGATCTGTAAGAAGGGGAGCATGCAGGGCAAATTGTTACCTCTGACATTGGAGAGACAGACAAGCAAATACAGGGGATCACATTAATATGGGAAGCTTTCTAGTACATTTATTTCTGTGGTCACTGCTCTCTTCTATCTCCTTTTACCTGCTAGTCCGTAAGGTTTTCAAAAGCATGAAGACATTTCAGAGTCCCTGATTGTTCATGTATCCTTCCATTCATTCATTCATTCAGCAAACATAAATTAAGCTATCATGTGTTGGATATTGTGCTATTTCTTATGGGAACACAAAGATGTAAAAGGCATAGATACTTTATTCAGTTCAAACACTCAACAATTTTTGAACATTTGCTATGTACCATACACTGTGCTAGGTGTTAAGATTCAGCAATGAAGGGAGCAGCCCATTTTTAAGCAGCCCAAAAACTCCTTTTGGACTCAATGCACTTCAATTGGACTTTCAACACAACTCTTCATAGAAATTCCTCTTACCAAGTTAATTATGAACTCTATGTTGCCAAAACCAAAGGTCAATTCTTTTCATTATTGCATTTGATGCCATAGCAACATCCAATATAATGGACCACACTTTCCTTCTTGAAATACGTTCTACACTTGATTTTCATAGTGGCATACTCTTCAAATTCTCTTCCTGCTTCACACCCCTCTTGTTCAGTCTCCTTAGCTGGCTCCTTTTCTGTTCAACCTCTAAATGTTGTTACGTCTCTGTCCCAGGATTCAGTCCTGCGGCTTCCCCTTTTATCCATGAGTACACTCTCTTCCTATATTTCATCTAATCCTGTGACTCCAAAAACTACCTGATGCTTCCATTTCCCAAATTTACCTCTGTAGATGAAATAAGGAGTGTAACCAGTGTGCACCTCTTATGCATCAGTATAGGATGGTAGGATGGGGAAATTATGCCTTCTGTTTCTTTGCCAACCTTTGGCCTTTGTGAGTTTTCCTAAGATAGCATACTAGTTAACCCATGCTATGTCATATTGAGGAATTCTTGTCAAACTCTGATGTCAACTGGTAGTGACCTGATCTTCCCTGAGCATGTAGACTTTCCAAGTGTCCTAATGCCATATGCTTAAAAAATTTTTTTTGCCCTTCATTGAATTTACTCGGCATCTTTGTCGAAATCAATTGGCCATTCGAATTTAACCTGTGAACTCACACCACATGCAAAGATTCCCTCAAAATGGATCATAGACCTAAATGTAAAGGCTAAAACTATACAGCTCTTGGAAGAAACCATAGGTGAAATCTTTACAATCTTAGGTTGGACAAAAACGTGAGTGACAAAAGGAAAAAAATTTTAATGGGATTTTAATAAAATGAAAAATGTTCATAGAACATTACTAAGAAAATGAAAGGATAAGCCACAGACTGGATGAAATATTTTCAAATCATTTATCTGTGAAATTTAAGAAAAAGAAATTTTGTTTGCGATAGAGCGGGTAGGCCAGCGGGGGAGCTCCTACACCCTACCACTCATTGTCAATTGCAGACCCAACAGGAAGAGATGCACCTTGCAGGTAGATATGACTTTACTACCCCAAAGGCTTTCTTCCTTCCACACCAACAGCCCAGCTAATGAGAGACTGTCACAACTCAGCCAATGAAAATTTACTCTCCTTCAAAATGGCAGTTCATTCCAATGGACTTTTTGTTTATAACAGCCATCCCAACTTCCCCTTTTCCTCTATAAAAAAGCGTTCCTATTCTTTATTCTGTGCCCTTGCCTGTGGCTCTGTCACAGCTTGCCTGTCCAGGATTCCAATTCTCTACTGTTCCTGAATAAGCCCATTTTTGCTGGTTAAAAAAAAAAAGAACAAAAACAAACAAACAAAACTGTCAGTTTTATTTTTTAGGTTAACTTATCTATTAAAGAACTTGTATCCAGAATATGAAATACTCCTACAATTCACCAATAAGGAGATAAATAACCCAATTTAAAATGAGCAAAAGATTTTAATAGATATTTCACCCAGAAGGTATAGAAATGTCCAATACGCATGTGAAAAGATGACCAGTATCATTAGTCATTAGGGAAAGCAAATCAAAAGTATTATGAGACACCACTTCTTACCCACTAAGATGGCTATAATAAAAAATGTGCACAATAACAATTGGAGATATAAAGGAACAATGTGGAAAAAAAAAACATTCACTCAATACCGTCAGGAAGTGCAGCCATTTTGAAAAACAGTTTGGCACCTTCTTAAGTTAAAGATAAATTTACATATGTCTCAGTAATTTCACTCCTAACACTCAACAGAAATGAAAACATAGGTCTACACAAACCCTTTATGTTCATACCTGCTTTTTCTGTAATAGCCCAAAAAGTGGGAAAACTCTAATTATCCATCAACTGGTTAATTAATAAACAAAATGTGGTATATCTATACAGTGGAATCGTATTCAGCACCTGAAAAGAATGAAAGACTGATACACGCTACAAAAGAGATGAATCTCAAAAGTATATTATGCTAAGTTAAAATAAGCCAGATGCAAAAGACCATATATTGCAATGACTCCATTCATATGATGTCCTGAAAAGGCGAATTTATAGAGTCAGAAAGTTAATTACAAGTTTCTTTGAGCTGAGGAGTGGGAATGGGGCATGGCTGCTAATGGACACAAGAGATCTTCTGGGGTGATAGAAATGTTCCAAAATGGGACGAAGGTGATAGTTACACAAGCCCGTAATTTTATTTAAAATAGTTGAATTATACACTTAAAACAAGTGGATTTTATGGCTTGTAAATTATATCTCAATAAAGCTGTTGGGAAATAAAAGAAACGTGATATTGTGGCCCCCACCTGCCTTGCCCTTTATTTATTTCTCATTTTCTATACAAGTTATATTGGTTCCACTCAGAGACTCTAAACTCTTGCCCTATTGGCTCTTCAGCTGAAGGCAAATTTCCAGAGGACACTAGCTGAATCCTGCCAGCCTCCAGGCCTCCCAGCAGGTGGGGGAATGAATCCCCAGTCCTGAAGGGGATGGGGATGCATGTGGTTCACTTAGAGCATCACTCTGGCAGGCAAAGTGGTATGATGCACCTTGGTGGCCTCAAGTAGGGCTCCACAGGTTACAGCAAGACCAAGGGCTTTTAGCTAGTGCTGGCAGCTTCAGGGAATAAGCTGCTACAACTCAGTGACTACAGTCAAACTTCCATAGGCAAATGTGTTTCCAGCACATTTGGAAGGAGTCAGGTCTCAAGACTGAGTGAGAAGAGGAGAAAGTCCACAACACAAGGAAAAAGAGAGACTCAGAAGAGGGTGTCAAACCCAATCTTTGTAGATGTTTTACTCCCAACATCTTTTTTTAATTTTTTATTTATTTTTTAAATGTTTTATTTGTTTTTGAGAAAGAGAGAGACAACATGAGTAGGGGAGGGTCAGAGAGAGAGGGAGATACAGAATCTGAAACAGGCTCCAGACTCTGAGCTAGCTGTCAGCACAGAGCCCAACGTGGGGCTCAAACCCACGAACTGTGAGATCATGACCTGAGCCGAAGTCAGATGATTACCCGACTGAGCCACCCAGGTTCCCCAACATCTTTTTTTTTTTTTAACATTTTTCATATTTTTGAGAGAGAGAAACACACACACAGAGCACAAGCAGGAGAGGGACAGAGAGGGAGACACAGAATCCAAAGCAGGTTCCAGGCTCCGAGCTGTCAGCACAGAGTCCAATGTAGGGCTTGAACTCACAAATTGTGAGATCGTGACCTGAGCAGAAGTTGGAGCTGAAGTCAGACAAACAACTGAGCCACCCATGCACCCCACATTTCTCCCAACAACTTAAGAAAACATTCTTTTAAAGTGCATGTGGTGTTTTCACCAGGACCATTCGTTGGACTTCAAAAGACATTTCCATAAATATCTAAGAATGAAAATCATACCACAGTAGTATTAAATTAGAAGTCAATAAAAACAAGATATTTAGAAAATCCCCAGTTTTAGAAATTAAACAACATACTTTGGAACAACTCACGTGTTAAAGAGGAAATCAGAGATAAATTAGAAAATATTTTTCCCTGAATGATGATAAAAGTCTAATCCATCAAAATTGTTGTATGTGGCTAGCACAGTACTTAACAGAGAAATTTACTGCTTTAAGTGAAAAGTCACACATGAAAAAAGGGATAAAATCAATAATACAAGCTTTGACCTTAAGACCTTAAGAACCTTGAGGGGCGCCTGGTTGGCTTAGTCGGTTAAGTGTCCGACTTTAGCTTAGGTCATGATCTCACGGTTCGTGGGTTCGAGCCCCGCGTCGGGCTCTGTGCTGACTGCCAGCTCAGAGCCTGGAGCCTGTTTCAGTCTGTGACTCCCTCTCTCTCTGACCCTCCCCTGCTCACGCTGTCTCTCTCTCTCTCTCCTAGAAATAAATAAAAAACATTAAAAAAAATTTTTTTTAAATTTAAAAAAGACCTTAAGAACCTTGAAAAGCAAGAGTAAATTGAATCCAAGCAAACAAAATGAAGCAAATAAGTAAAATAAGCTGATGAAATAGAAAAGCGACAAATAATAGGGAAATACAACAATAAAGTTTTCTGAAATCCACACAGAAATTTAAGTTTCACATGGATTCTATATGTAAGTGTATATCCAGAACCATAAAGACCTTAGGAGAAGAAATAGGAGGGCATCTATTGAAACTAAAAATCAGAAAGTCATTGCTTCTGGGGTAGATTGTGGGCAGGGTGGAAGGTGGGAATTGACTAGAAAGGGGCAAGAAACAACTTTTTGAGGTGAAGGAAATGTTCTGTAGGTTTTCTTGGGTAGTGGTTATAGCGGTGTACATAACTGTCAAGCTTTATTGAACTCACACTTAAGATCTGGACATTTTCATGCATGTAATGTTTTTAACACCTCAACTTTTTAAAGTAGAGAAAAGGCAATGTGTTGAGGAGCTTATGGTAGGGGTAGTTGGCCACCTCTGAGGCACAGGTTTCAAAAGCAGCCATGGTGTCCTGAGTTTAGGACTCTGCCGAGACTGGTTTTGTGACCAAAATGTGGGATGACGGCTAACGTCCCTAAGATCCACTGTGGCCGCAGCTACAGATCCCTACTCTCATGATCCAGACCACAGAACTGGACAGTTATCACCAGATGGCTACCCTTCCATGGTGATCTTCCTCCATAAACCTCGATCCCTTCAAGGGGAAATCAAACTTGAGGTTCTGGATATGTGGGAGTGGAAAGAAAGTCATTTCCCATAGAACTCAGTGTCTGGTGCTGCCACCAATGCAAATGTCTACACTTTGCACTCTGAGAGAGGAGACAACGGCCTACAGTAGATTTTCTCTCCCTGTGTATTTGCTGCACAAGGCAAAAATGCCCATTGTGCTGGAGATTTCTTCTCTGCATTTAAATCTACAGCTTGTGGATCCCAGACAGCTGGCATGGAGTGCTGAATCTCTTGTTAGAGGGAAGACCAAGCCTTTATCACACTGTGGCCCTGAAGCTTGCTTCCTGTGCCTTGGAAGAATGAGAGCTATGTTAAAGGTCACACAGTTTTTAGGGAGGAGGGACCCTGCAGGAGGCATGAGCAATGGGTATGTGGTAAGAGTTCAAGGTGAAGAGGCTGAGCCAGAAACAAGAGTGCATAAAACTCCAATCCTGCCTTTGGGACATAAGGAGACCAGAACCCAGCCTCTTTCAACTGGCTTCCAACAATCTAACAGGTTAGAGCTTTCTCGTTTTCTTTCAACTATTGCCGGGCACAGAGGTTTTGCAGAAATAAAGTGGAGGGAACAAAATGGTTTTCGTAAACCTGTAACTACTTGACTTCTCTTTTTGACTTTCTCTAGGGTCACGCTGTCCTCTTATCTGCTCCCCAGTTCTTCTGATTCTTGGAGAGTGCTTCTTGGTACCCAGGTTTGACCATGGCTGGGTGGAGCTGCCTTGTCACGGGGGCAGGAGGGTTTCTGGGTCACAGGATCATTCGCTTGTTGTTGGAGGAGAAGGAGCTACAGGAGATCCGGGCACTGGACAAAGTCTTTAGACCAGAATTGCGGGAGGAATTTTCTAGTAAGTAAACTTGAGTTCGAGGGTGAGTAGCTCCATCTTGACCCCTGGGTAGGTATAGGGAGAGGGTAGTTGTCTGGCAAATCGAAGGTGGTTGTAGCCAAATCAAGGCTAATCCCGGGTCCAAAGTCATCAGAAGGGAAATCTGTAGTATATGTAGTATAAGACATATAAGGGTATGGGGAGACTGGGTCTGACCCTGATCCGGAGCTAGAGATGATGACCATAGGTCAGCCACTTTGGCCTCCAGGTCTCTTTTCTTCTCATTTATAAAATCACAGATCAGTTCTCTCCCTTATCAACAACTCTTTGATGTTCTGAAGATTTCAGACTTTGCAACATCTACAAAGGGCAGATTATCTTGGTCTTTCTCTGGCTTCATTTAGCATCTCCAGTGAAGGTGAAGTAAAAGTAAGTGAAGGTGAAGCTGAGTGTGTGTGTGTGTCTGTGTGTCTGTATGAGACAGACAGACAGACAGACAGTCAGACAGAGAGGGAGAGACGTGGGGAGGATACACAGCATAGAGTGAGGGAGCCAGAGACAGACTGCCAGGCTCCAGAGTGCGGACTCCCTGTATATCTCTTTCTACCATTTGTCTCTCCTCATCATCACGAGAAAAGGGGCTGCAGAATTTGCTAGAGTACTCGCTGCTCTGCTCTTTTCCCAGACTGCTGCCCCTGGTGCGGATGCAAAAGCTAGGTGTATAAGACCTGTTTCACCCCACCCCCACCCCCAGATCCTCAAAACATCCCTGTGAGGAAGGTAGGAAAGGGGTGTCACCCAACAAGACGATGAGGAAATTAAGGTGCACAAACGCAGAGAGACTTGCCAAGGCCCTCTGATTAATGAATGGCAGCGCTCAGGGTAGGGCCTCATTGCAGAGGCCCCAGGCCTATGGCTCCGGGGCTGCCTCTGGGCAAAGTGGGAGTTTGATCTCTCCCATTTCCCCACTGTGTGCGCCCAAACCAATTCCCTGTCCCCCTCCCCAGCCCCTGCGGACTGGGTGTCAAAATGCAGCCCCGCTGCCCAGAAGACTCCCCACACAGAGACCCTGTCCCCCTCCCCGCCCTCCCAGACCGTGCGTGTCACTCTCCTGTCTCTGCTGTGCTCTGAATGTCTCAAATGTCCTATTTCCTCTACCCTCGGTTTCGACGGCGTGTCTAATGCACACACATAAACATACATGGTCAACGTCGACCGTCTGTGACCTTCATGTCTCAGCAATATTTACAGTCTGACAGCTGATGCCCCAAGCAGGCAAAGCGGGTTTCCAGTGTGACAAGGCAGGTGGCATCAGGGACAGCCGGGGGCCTCCGTGCAGATCCCGGTGCAGAAGCCCTACAGCGGTTTTTCCATGCCAGGCATTGTGCTCAGGCTTCTACATGCCTCCACTTGCTTGCTCCTCATTGAGCTTCCGACTCTGGCTTCAACTCAGGTCATGATCCCACGGTTTCATGGGTTTGAGGCTCCACACTGTACTCTGTGCTGCCAGCACGGAGCCTGTTTGGGACTGTCTCTCACCCCCTCTCTCTTTGCTCCTCCCCACTCACTCTGTCTCTCTCAGAATCAATAAATAAGCTTTTAAAAAAATGAGAAAGTAGGCACAGAAAGGCATCTGTGTGTGTCAAGGCAGCAATAATATACCACAATATACCACAGGCTGGGTGGTTTAAACCCATCAGAAAACCCCCAGTTCTGGGGCTAGAAGTCCAAGAGCAAAGCAAGGTCATGTTCTGGTGGGCGCTCTCTTCCTGGCTCATAGTCTGTCTCATCTTGCCGCATTATCACATGGTTCAAAGGGTGAGGGCTCTCTCTGGGATCTCTTTTATAGGGATATTGATCCCGTTCATGCGAGTTAAACCCTCATGACCTGATCGCCTTCCAAAGACCCCATCTCCTAACAGCAACACAGTGACATTAATGTTATCAACACATGAATGTAGGAGACATAAACATTCAGACCACAGCAAAGGCTAAGGTGTTCAAGGTCCCACAGCTGAAAAACGGCAATGCTGAAACGGAACCCAGGAGGTCTAGCTGGAGCGACTGTGCTTTTAACCGCTAGTTTGTCTAGTAGCTTCTCTTTGGGCCTCTCTACAACCCAGACCACACCGCGTAAGCAAATGTCTATTCAGGCTACGCAAAATATTTCTCAAGTTCACAGAGCCTCAGAGGGGGCGGAGCTGTGCCGCTACCACCCGCACAGCGGCAGCGCCCTCTGCTGGTCTCTCCGCGCCCCACCAAGCTATAGGGTAATGCCCTTTCCTCTCCTGGCTTTGGGCTTCTGCTCCCTCAGCATATCAGTTCCTCCAAGCCAGTTGGCTGAAGTCAGCAGCAAAGAGGAGGCAGAGGAAAGGAGGGGGAAAGGCAGAGGTGAGGGCACAAAATTCCTACTGATCGCCAGCAGCTTTTCCTCTGCCTTTCTTCCACTTCCGGGCACCTTGGAGTTGCCTGAAAAGGGGCTTGGGGCGGGGGCGCAGGGGAGGGGGGGGTGGGGGGGGAGAAGGAGGTGGGACGGGTGCAGAGCAAATTTGGCAGAGGCTTAAGCAGAGCAGATGGTTTTTCCAAGTTGTTACCCAGGAAGGAAATTTCTCAGCCCCGAATTTCTCACTCTGGATTTCTCTCGCTGTTCTCTGGTCTCCATTGCCAATTTCAGTTAAATTGCCTTATCCTTTAAATACGTACGTACATACATACATACATACATACATACATACATACATACATAGACTTATCCTTAATCTGCCTCAGAAAAGAAACGTGCGAATCCTGCCCGTGGGTGACAGGGGAAAGACAGCAAAGCTCGAAGGCAGGGGGCAGGCTTGAGTCTTCACTACCTAGACCTGCCCCTTAACCTGTCTCAGCCTCAGTTTCCCTGCCTGTATAGTGGACATCAGAATACCTATGTCATGAGAGAGCTGGTAAGGAAAAGATCAGACAACTGTGCAAGCTGTGTACAAAGGAGAAAACACAAAGTAAGTGTAGGGAATTTCCCTAAACTGTATGTAGCGCCATGTTTATTCCATGGGCTAGGTGAGGTGATGATGTTACTGGTAATGCCACCTCCCGTGGATTTCAGAGGATCTGGGGACCTGGAGGTTGTATCCACTGCCCTTGGCTCAATGGTCGGAATCCTAGTCCCTTGAGGCTGACTCATTTTCAGCAACAACATCTGCTTTAGATGGTATCAGACAAGGCACTCCTTCCTGTCAGTGGCTCCACTATCCTTCTGGTCAACCAAAGCAGGAAATACTCAGGCTAACATTGACTCTACCAAAACCTCTTCCTCTTAACCTATCTCCAGTAAGAACCAGGACCCGTCTAGGTAAGGTCTGGGAAGTCAAGCCTGCGTATCTTTCCCTGTCTCTACTCCCTCTGAGGGAGCCCTGGTTCTGGTCCATCTCATCTGAAGTTTGGTGCACACATTCTGATTAATCTCTCGACTGGCCTGTTCTCTTTTAGATGCACCACATCCATCCATGTTATATACGGCAGCCGGGGTTACCTTCCTGCACCACAATTCTGTTTGTTTCTCTTCTTGTTCCAAGCCCATAGGTGATTCCTTATTCCCTACAGAGTTAAATTCAAATTCTCTCCTCATAAGAGGCGGAGTGGATGTAAATCCATTCTCAATAATCACCCTATTCCCACTTAATAAATTTTATGAATCTCTTTAATAATTTTTCTCCCAGGCACACTTGCACACTTGACCCCTCGCTGATCAAATGATTTTTTTTTTTTTTTTACTAAAATGGGGTGGAAACAGACTTTGCTCTTTCCCAATAAATGCTACACATCCTGATTCCCTTGCCTTTTTTTACTTGTTCCTTCCGTGGATTTGCCCCTATCCCCACCCTGCCTTCACTGTCCCTGTCCTTGAAGGCCTGGGTAAATACCACCTTTATCAGGAAATTTTCAGATCCAGAAAACCTTCCAATGACCTGACTCATGTCCACGCAGAGCTCCAGAGCAAGATCAAGCTGACCATGCTGGAAGGAGACATTCTGGATGAGCAGTGCCTGAAGAGAGCCTGCCAGGGCACCTCAGTTGTCATTCACACCGCCTCTGTCATTGACATCATCGGTGTCATTAACCGAGAAACCATCATGAATGTCAACCTGAAGGGTACAGTACCCCAGGGGGATGTGGGATGAGGTGGGCAAATGAGACTCATAAAACAGAAGAGGAAGGGAGGAGAAGCCCCCATCCCTGAGCACCTGCTAATCCTGTGCCAGCTGCTTTTTCTCATTACCGCTGAGAGATGCGAGGCTGGTATCCCCAGTCTTCTAGAGGAGGAAGTTCAGGCTGAGAAGGGCTGAGTAACTCGTCACGTCCCCCTGAGTTGGAGAGCTAGAATCTAAACCACACCTGGGCATCTCCAAAGGCCACAAAAGCTCTTTTCACCGCAGCTCTAATCAAGCATTGGCTCTGTTCCAACCTTCAACTCATGCTATCCAACCACATCCTGCCCCCCCTGGGCTAGAATCAGACCTTACCAGTGCCGCCTTTCTGTGTGCCTCTAAGCTGGTGGTCATCCAGTAAGGCCGAGAACTAAGAGCTCTGTGATATGAAGCCCCCCCCCAACATGTCCATTATGAGCGATGGGCCATAGCTCTGGGCCAGTTTCCTTCCGGCGGGACTCCTGTGCGGGATGGCCAAGCGTAATGAGAATATCTAGCACCGTCTTGCTCACCACTCAAGAGACCTAACAAAGCAAATTCACAGCAGTCTGGCAGGACAGAATTACCCAGCACTGTCTTAACGGGAACAGCTTCCTCTTATCCATAATGGTACTTCTTCAGCTCACGGCTGGGTGTCCTGTTGAAGAGTAGTTTCTAGCCAGGTCCCCAAAGTACACCTTCCTCAGATTCCCCATCCCCTAAATGCCTGGCTGGTAGCTCTTTCTGAATTGTGGCTTTCCAATCTACTTTAAATCTAGACACACTTATTTAAGGGATTAGCTTAAATCCCTTATTAGCCTGGCATGTAATATTATCCTTCTGACCCCGGAAGCAGTCTCTCTAGGGCCACAGCACCCCAATCCTCAGTCCTATCTGGCCTCCATGCCCTGCTCTACAAAGTTAGGCGTTAGTCTATTCAGAGGCTCTTTTTTCTAAAGCAACCCATTGCTGTAGAGTAGCACAATCTCAAAAAAGACCCTTTCTCTTCTACTTAGCCACAGCCTCACCACTCCCACACTGCAAAGAGGGTGCTAGATTAACCAACTTGCTCTTTTTAGCCCTTCTCTCCTAACTCCTGCTCCCCAGGGCTTCCAACAAGAGTGGTTTGAAATCCCCGAGAAGTGTTAGAGATATCAGTGGATTAAAACCAATGTCATTTCCAAGTTTAGAAAATACTTCACAGGAATGGTCATTTCACTCTCTACAGATAAATTTGCCCCCAATTTTCTCAGCCTCTAGAGTTGATTTTTGTAATGAGGCTGTGTCTCTAGAAAATTAAACTGCACTAAGGCCTTAAAAAGGATTTTTTTTATATCAAAAAAAGTGAAAAATCAAAACAATGCTTTGCCAGGAAAAATTCCTTCCTTATGGGGATGGTGCTCCGCATCACCTCCCCCAGCCAAAGGGATTTTGCAAGATCCACACGTTATAGGTACTAACCACCAGAGGGCACACTCCTCTTTCCGGTTCTCCACTAGGCTGACCAGAGAAAGCCTGTGCCGCCTCAGGAATGCTAAGTAAAAGGAAGGTTTATCACGTCCACTTTTCAGACCTGGGTAAAATTAGGAGTGGCCTTTGGAAGGAGCACTCAGTCAAGGTTAGGTAAAATTCTAGTCCATATTCTGAGAGTATGGCCTCCTAATAATATTATATTTAAAATAACCTGGTTTTAATGGGGTGGGAGGGATGAGTGACAATTTTTGTAATGTCTTTATGCAGCAAAATATAAAATGGCAACCTTCTGTCCTTTTCCAAAATTAAAAAAGTATACACATAGGTCCAGGAAATCCAAAAGCCTAGAAATTCTTGCTGTCCAGAACCCAAATGTTGTTTGCTTCTGTTTTCTTCATTTTTGCATTTTATCTATGGCTGTAGCATGGTCAGATCTTCACCAGAGACACAGAGGAATGCACTTCTGATCTACCACCACTACCTCACTTGTGGGTTAAGGGGTGGACACGGTCTGTGGGCACAGCCGGCCCTTTGGGTTAGTTGTTGACACTGACTGAGTGTTCCCCATGGGCAGGTACCCAGCTCCTTTTGGAAGCCTGTGCCCAGGCTAGTGTGCCGATCTTCATCTATACCAGCACCATGGAGGTGGCCGGGCCCAACTCCTACAGTGAGATCATCCAGAATGGCCACGAAGACGAGCATCTCGAATCCAGATGGACCACTTCATATCCATACAGCAAAAAGCTTGCAGAGAAGGCTGTGCTGGCTGCTAATGGGTGGGCTCTTAAAAATGGTGGCACCTTGCACACTTGTGCCTTAAGGCCCATGTATATCTATGGGGAAGGAAGTGTATTCCTTTATGGCCACGTATACAAGGCCCTGAAGAACAACGGCATCCTGAAACAGAGCAGCAAGTTCTCCGTAGCCAACCCGGTCTACGTTGGCAATGTGGCCTGGGCTCACATTCTGGCCTTGAGGGCCCTCCAGGACCCCAAGAAGGCCTCCAGCATTGGAGGGCAGTTCTATTATATCTCGGATGACACGCCTCATCAAAGCTACGATAACCTCAATTACAATCTTAGCAAAGAATGGGGCTTGGCCCTTGAATCCAGAATGAGCCTTCCTCTATGTCTGAAGTACTGGCTTGCCTTCTTGCTGGAAATAGTGAGCTTCCTGCTCAGTCCAATTTACAAATACGAACCCCCCTTCAACCGCCACATAGTGACGTTGTTAAATAGTGTGTTCACCTTCTCCTATAAGAAAGCTCAGCGGGATCTAGGGTATGAGCCACTCTTCAGCTGGGAGGAAGCCAAACAGAAAACCGCGGAGTGGATTGGGTCCATAGTGAAAGAGTATAAGGAGACCCTAAAAACAAAGACTCACTGATTTGGGGGTGCCAGGGATGGAGATGTAGGTGTTATTGGGAGATGTCTATCAGGTTCTCCCCCTCTGGCTTCACACAGAAAGAAACAAGGGCACAAGCCCAGGGCCTACTGCCTCTCGTTTACATGATGCTCACCTTCCTTTACAAGATGGTAAAGTCCCCGGCCCAACCAGAAGTTTCTGTCCTACTCACACTGCAGAGGACAGACCAGATCTACCATAGCTGCTGGTACTCAAGTCTCCACTGCCGACTCTGAGCTATTCTGGCCTCTTTAACTGAAGAGCTTTCCCTACCAGTTTCATTTCCTTTGTCCTGTGTGAGACATTTCTTACCTTTTAAAAATTCTTATTCCTACACACTGCCCAATGAAAAGAGTAATAAATGCTTTAATGCCTAATCTGGGGGACGCTGTGGTTGACATGAACACACACCTTCCTCCTTTCCCTTCTGTTTCCGGGTATCATCACCTCCTATTTAGAAAAGTAGCATGGAACTGAGGTGGGCAAAAGTTTTCGGAAAGGGGGCAATTAAGATCGACAAAGCACCTACTATGTTTCAGACGTATATCAATGCACTAATCCTTCTCCGGAAACCTATGGGGTAGGGATTAGTACTTCTTTTTATTGATAAGGAAACCTGATCATCATTACCACCAACTGCTAAGTGACCAATCCATTTAACCCAGATAGACTCATTTGAAAGCCCCTGTCCACCGACTCATGCAGCCTGAACTGCCTAAAATTACAGCCAAACGGGGGTGGGGTGGAGGGGTTTGTCAGCGGTGCCACGGAGGCCTGGAGTGTGTGCTGCACTCCTCCTTGGGAGAGCCCGGCCCCTCTGGGTCGCCTCCTTCTTGCCCAGCTCTGTGCAGGAGACTCCCTAGGACCCAGGAGAACCCTTGAGGGGTATCTGGGAGGGTTCACAAGCCCTTGCCAGATGGCCTGAGCAGGGAAAGGGGAAGCTGAGACGCAGCCAGCCTCTGCTGCCAATGCCAGTTTCCTTGGAGGCCCCCCCGGATGCACGAGGGCCACCCTGGCAATTCATAGCCACTCTCTAACCTTTCAAATCGTGCAATGAAATCACACCACGGGTTCTAGGAAAGTAAAGGGAACAGGTATAAACTCTCCTAAAACTGTATCTCCTACCCAGCCCAAGAGGTAGAGGTCTACTGCCCCACACATCCAGATTTAACTCCCCCCCCCCCTCCTTTCTCCCTCTCCCTGTCTCTCCCTCACACTGCCTGCTGGGAAGGAGGCTTATACCTCTGTGTCCTTGGTCTCTCTCCTTTCTCCCCATCTGCCCTGGCCCATGCAGCCTTCTTCCTCAGCAGCGGAGGTCACTCAAGGCAGGCTTGGGGACTTGAATGACGACACAGTCATGAACTAAACAGAGGACCAAGAGTCAAAAGAAGCACTGTCAGGGCCAGCGAGGACCATACTACCTGGGACAGGTGAGGAGGTGACCATGGGGCTTGGAGTCGGGGTGGGGAGAGCTGCCTCTCTCCAGACCCAGCTGTTGCTTGTCTTTATGAGCCAGAGTCACACCCAACACCCAGTGACTCCTTTCTTACGTAGAGAATGTACAGATTATGATTGCAGTTGACCTTGATTACCACAAGGAAGACAGTCTATGCCTTCATTCTAAGGACAGAGGGGGAAAAAAATCTGGCCCGGATGCAGGTTCCTAGTGCCTTCAAAACCCCAAGGGCAAAGGATCAGCATGAGGCTGAGTGGAGAGGCGGCGGGGTTAGGTGAGAAATGGAACATTCTGTCCTGCCTTGCTGCACTGCCCACAACACAAGAGACAGCACCCCTGCAAGCTCTTGTAAGGTGCACACCTTTATGTGTATGTCCCCAGGCGAGGCAGGGAAAGGATGGTTGGCTCTGGGACAAGGGCCCTCAGGTGTGTTTTTAGCCTAGTGAAATCCCACATCTATGAACCCAGCAGGGCAATTCTCACAGAGAAGGGAAGGGGCATCGTGGCTATAGGGCCAGAGGGCCTCCATGTGAGCAGAGGCAGCGGAGACGGGCTCTGACCAGCTGGTGGTCCCAGCTGAGTAAGCATAAAAGCCTTCGAATGTCTGGGCCCGTGAAGTTGGCCATTCTTATACTGGGCACAGAGCTGAGGGCTCTGGGCCTTTTGAGTTAATGCATAAGAGCTCTCTCTCCTCTCTGTCTCCCTCCCTCCGCCTCCCTCCTCTCTGTTCTCTCTCCACTCGCTCCTCTCCTCTTCCCTTGCCTGCTCCCACCCCCGCTGGGTGCAGCACAGAGTCGGGTGAATGAGTGAAGGAAGGTGCAGGTACACATTTAGCCACCAGGTTAAGTGCTAAGTGTGAGTCCAGGGACCAGAGCTCATCTCAACTTTTGGTGAACCCCCCCACACACAGCAGAGGGGCCTCAGCTAGGCCTTGAAGGATAAAGGGGACTTGGGTAGGAGAATGAGGTGGTCCAGGCAGGGGAGGAGCTTGAGCAGTGGTGCTAAGGAAGGGTGGAGGTGGGGAGTTGAGGAGGGTGAAGAGGAGCGAGGAAGGCTGGGCTGCCACGTGGAGAAGGGTTCTCCCCAGGGAGATTAGATAGCTTACGGTGTCAGATGGGACAGTGAACTTCATAAGGCTGGCCTCGGGGTGAGGTTGAGTGAGCAGGTGGGTGAATGGCCCAGCGGAGGGCCAGCAGGAAGGTGGCAGGGGTGAGAGGGGGTGAGCTGGACAAGAAGGCCAGCTGGACCAGCTGCTTTAGAAGTGTGGACATTCTGTGTTTCACCCCAAGTCTAAAATTCTCAATTATTTTATTAACAAACAGACCAAGACCAATAACAAAAACCAACCTCGTGGCTTCTCCTCTCAGTAGTAAGTGCAAACACCCAAGAAAGAGCTGAAGACTGGGACCAGGGCAGGGCAGCTCTGGGGTTAGGATGGGGCTTCACATCCCTGACGTCTCAACTGCTCCAGGCAGCCCACCCTCCCCCCACCCCCAGAAATGGATGAAGCTATTAGAGGGGGTCATCAGAAACACATGGCTGTCAGGGCTCCTGGGTAGCTCAGTTGGTTAAGCGTCTGACTCTTGATTTCAGCTCAGGTCATGATCTCACTGTTCGTGGGGTAGAGCCCCACGGCGGGCTCTGTGCTGAGAGTGCAGAACATGCTTGAGATTCTCTCTCACTCTCTCTCTGCCCTTACCTCTATTCTCTCTCTCTCTCTCTCAAAATAAATTTTTAAAAATTGGGTCACCTGGATGGCTCTGTTGTCTGCACTTCCAGCTCTTGATTTCGGCTCAGGTCATGATCTCACAGTTCATGGGATCTAGTCCCACCTTGGGCTCTGCTCTGACAGCATGGAGCTTGCTTGGGATTTTTCTCTCTCCCTCTCTCTCTCTGCCCCCCTCCTCTGCTTCTGCCCTCTCTCTTTCTCTCAAAATAAATAAATACACTTTAAAAATGATGAAAAAAAAAGACATGATTGCCGATTGGACCCCGAAGCTGGACCAGGGCACTCGGAGGCTCCTCACCCTCTCTCCTGTCTCTTGGAATATGGGCTCTGCTTGTTTTCCCTACTCCCAGAGGCTGCTCCAAGGACATGACCTTGAATAATGATGTGGTGTTGAGAACACCTGCACAGTATACGTGACTGAACCCAGCGAAGCCTTCTTTATAAATCTTTAAGATCTGGCAGGCGGATGCAGAGATCCATTTGTCTTGGGGCCGCCCAAGGCAGGCCTTATAAGTAAGTTCCCTTTACTTATTACGACTGCCCCCTACCAACCTGGGCTGCCTCTTTCTTAGGTCTCTCCCTGTCCTCTGAGGGTAGGAACCAGATCCAGATTACACCCGGGAAGCTTCCATGAGCATGTAAGGCAAGTACGTATCTTACTTCATGTAAATATCCATGCTTTTTTTTTTCCCAAAGAGATTTCAGTGGGAAATCTCCTTCACTCATTCATTCATTCATTCATGTTCATGTACAAAGTGCTGGCCCAGAGCCTCTTGGGAGGGGGTATGTAATTATGATATTACTTTATTACCTTATTAACACCTAAAAGAGGGGCACCTGGATAGCATAGTTGGTTGAGCCTTCAACTTCAGCTCAGGTCGTGATCTCACGGTTTGTGAGTTTGAGCCCCTCCTCAGGCTTTGTGCTGACAGCTCCGAGCCTGGAGCCTGCTTCAGATTCTGTGTCTCCCTCTCTCTCTGCCCCTCCCCCACTTGTGCTCTGTCTCTCTCTCTTCCAAAAATAAAATTAAGACACTAAAAAAAGTTTTAAAAATCTAAAAGAAAGATGAATTTCAACACACATGTAGCCCCTAGGATTTTGGACCAAAGATCGTGGACTGCTAGCAGCAGAATCAGGTGCCAGGGATTGCTTTACACATTTTCTATAATAATCCTCAAACAATACTCAAAGCAAGCACTCCTGTTATCCTAATTTGACATATGAGGAAATGGAAGCACAGAGAGATACATAATTTGATGGAGGTCATCCAGCTCGCTGGTGATTCAGTTCCAGTAATTTAAAAAAAGCGTTTTGACTTCTAGGGGTCTACATGAGGATATCAGACCCCCATGCCTGCAGGAGCCAGTCACCCACATTATAAGTAAGGCAGGCTGGAGCTGAGAGACCCCAGGGATTTTGGGGAGGGGGGCAGTGTGGTGTGCAGGAGGCCACACTCTGCTTCGGGGAGCCAGCAGCTGATTCGGGTTTGGGATGCATCCCAAGTTCCCAGATCTTCTTTGAGGAAAGCAAACCTTCCCAATCTTTACATGAACTCTCTTGATTTCTAAATATTGGCACCCAATTCTAAATTTTGCCAACAGTGTGAAGACCAGCTCCGGGAATGTGTGGGCTAGTGCCGAAATTGTATGCGTTATATTTTAGTGCTTAAAAAGTGGGCAGCGAGTGTTACAGGCAATCTGTTCATTCTTGGTGATCGGTCCTGAGTATACGTTACAGCGTATTCTGTACTTTTCTGTATGTTTGATATTGGTTGTGATTCTTGGACCGAAGGAATTATGAATTTTAAAAAAGAATGAAAACTAATGAAACGCATCTCTGGGCTAGATCCACAACTGAGGCTCCCAGTGTGTTTCATCTCTGTTCCCAGGCTGGTGGGGGCAGTAAAATATGAGACATGGTAGGTACTGTGCACAGTGAAATGTACAAAGGCCATTAGAAAGGTAATGTGCCTTGGGAGGATCCCATCTGGGCAGGGGACTCAATAAAGCACTTGCATTTGGGCTGAATACTGAAAGATGGTGGGAATCTAACAGGCAGAAATGGGGGAGGGATGTACCCCAGGCAGGGATGTATCCCAGGGAGTCTGCCAAGACACAGAGGTGGGAAAAGGGAGCCATTTTCAGACAATGATGAGACCACGGTGGACAGACCAGACAGGTGCAGGGGAGAATGGAAGACACACCTGGAAAGACCTGATGGGAAAAGACCAAGGTGACCTTGTTTCACCTCTAGGAGAAACACTGCTTCCTTCCTTCTTTCCCCTCAGAGCATGAATTCTCTTCCCCTTCTAAAGCCCATGTGACATTTAGCTACTTTACATGTAATACGCCTCCCCTTCTGTGGAAAATTATACTCTTTAAGGGCAAAGGCCATGTCTCCATGTCCCCACTAGCAACGAATATTGACAGTCAGGCGAAAGAACTTGGAGATTATTCAGTGTGCAGCCAGCGAGGATTCTTGCTGAGCTGTCCCTGGAAGAGAACTTGGGCGCCAGCGTGTAGGATGGACTGGAAGAGACTAAGAGGATACCTCAAGACTCTGAGCAAGAAATAACGTCTGAGCAAGAAACAAAATGGGATGCAGGGGGCAACTGAAGCCAGCCTGAGGCAGAACACACACTCCTTTAGGAAATGCCTGGGTAGGGTCACAGCAGCCCTCTGCACCCACTCTCTCAAGCCAGAGCCTGAATGTCCTTCCCTCACCCTCCCTCCCATTCAGGGGAGCCTCGGGACCCTTAGGATGACCCTGAGTGCCTTAGGATAACAGACAAGGCCCTTCAGGATTAGCTCCTGCCCGCTGCTCCAGATGCAATTGTCACCAATTCCTGCCCTGTCTCTAGATTGTCCAACTTTACGTGCCAACAACAGACCAAGACTTCCTGCATACGTTGTGCTTTCACAGACTCCCGTTCTAAAGCTGTGTCCCTCTTGCTCACGCCTTGTCCGTGGCTCCTGCCAGCACATCCTTGTCAAGTCCTTATTCACTATCCAAAGCTTCCGTTGTATCATCTCTGCATCTTGTGTATATCTCATCACATGCTAATTATTTCTATGTCCTGTCACCCTCACTACACTGTCATGTCCTTGAGGGCAGCCACTCACCATTCCATCTGTGTTCGTAGAGCCGGGACCTATGTCTGACACGAAGCAGACACACAGATGGACAGATGAATGGATGGATGGGTGGTTGGATGGCTAGATGGATGGGTGGATAGACAGACAGACAAAAAACACAAGTAAACTGAATTGCTGAGATAGGGAGGGAAGGGAGTCAGGGAAGCAGAAGGAATAACAAAGCAAAAAAGAGTTCAAAGGTGACCTCAAGAAATCTCCCATTCCTTAAATGATTTCTTACGGTGGTTACTTACAGTGCTTCTGAAAGCACCTTCTGAAGGAAGTTTGCAGGGAGTCTTCCTCCTTTATCATGGGATGGACCCCGCACAAAGGTAAGGAGCAGGGAACAGAGTTGGTGTTTCAGGGCATGAAAGAGGCTCATTTTGTAGCAGTGGAGGGGGAGGGGAAGACTAACAAAAGTGGATTGGCCACTCTGTCCCCAAGGGTAGGGAACCCTGGGGTCAGTGGCAAACTCCGAAACAGTCACTAATCTGTTCCAGAGACCTGAAGCTCCCTGCTAATTAAGATTTTCCTGGAGAAACAGAACCTGGGGAAGCGAAGTCGGCCCTTCTTTCAAAGCAGGTGCTGGTGACGGGGTGGGCACAGTGGGCTCCCCGCCCTGGCGTCTTCTTAGCATGGACCCTGGCCTAGTTGAGGTAGGAATATCCTTTTCATATGCCAGGATCTAAATTCCTTGCATCAGCTGGAGCCTGTAAAGTCACTGGCTCAACTGTGAGCAGGGCGCTTCATGGGCACCCGGCCTGTGGAGTCACGAGGGCCCTGTGCTTGGCTTACCACTCTCCCATGGGGGCCCCCACATCTGATTTTGCACTGAGCCTTAGGAATGAAGCAGCCTATCCTGTTAATGAGAATTTCTTTCATCAGAAGGCAAAACAACTCCTTCCTAATCACAGGTCAACCTGGAGGACTCCCTGTCCCCTCCAGGAGAGATTGAAGAGCTTGTGGCATCCAAATTTTAGAGCTCAACTCGGCCCTAGAGGCTCCAACTTTCAGCTTTGGGTGCCCTCTTCCTCATTTCACAAATGAGAAGACAGGCCTGAGAAGTAGAGCGACTTTCCCACAGTCACCAACAAATCAGTAACAGAACTGGGCTGAGTGCAGGTCTCTCTCCATTCTGCCCATCAAGAACACACTAGAATCCCCATGGTAAAGAAAAGAGGAAGGTTTATAGCGGGGGCACCTGGGGCCAGGCAACATACAGAGTTTGAGAAGCATAGCACATCGGGGTGGGGGGGTAAACTTTATAGCCTCTGACACGTCTCGAACCACCACCTGAACGTAATCCAACCACACTACACTTCTGTCACAGCCGCTCGGGCCAGCAACACCTTCCTGCTCCCTGGCACCCTTCCCTGGTTCAACCACCTGGCCCTCACGCTTCAGGCTGTGCCCCCCCCCCCGGAAAGTCTCCAGCCTTCCGGGGAGGGTGAAGCGTGTCCCTCCGCTAGGCGCTTGTCACAGTCCAGCTGGTTGCTTATTAACTTGTCCGCCTCCCTAACTAGGCTGCGGAGCCTGGAAGGCACCATGAGGACCCTGCATGGACCACCCACGTCCAGCCCATTTAGTCAATACTTACGGAGTGGAGGAAGGAAGGAAGCCAGTGCTCTTAAAGAAAGGGACTCTGGACCAGAAGAAATGGGATTTCAGGGAGTGGAAGGAAGGCTGTCCAAGCAGGAGCTCCCCTAAGCAGGACAAGGCTGGACTCCATACCCACCTGTCCTGGGGACCTGATCTCTACTGCCGAGTTTGGCTTGTGAGCACTGTGCGTGGAATGGGTAGGAGAGACACAGTCTCCTGGAGGCGAAGAAGGCCCAGAGCCAGGAGGCTGTCCTACAAGCCTATTTGCTAAAGGAAAAGAAATAGGGATAAGAGAGAACATTTGGAAAGGGGGCAGAGGGTAGGCTTAACCCACACGCCAGCTGCCAAGCCTTCTGTGGAGCTCATACAGCCCACACCGGCTTGTGTCTCTTACACAAACAGAGACAGCAGGTGCTTCATAGGACAGGACCAAAGTTGCCGGGGCAAGGGGAGGGGGGGGGTTGAGGAAGGAGAAAGAGGAGGGAAAAAGAGGTCATTCTCTCTCTTCAGAAATTTCCATTTCCAGAGGTGCCTGGGTGGCTCAGTCAGTTATGCGTTCAACTTGGTCTCAGGTCATGATTGGGTTCAAGCCCCACGTCTAGCTCTGCTGACGGCTCAGAGCCGGAAGCCTGCTTTGGATTCTGTGTCTCCCTCTCTCTCTGCCCTTCCCCCTCTGTCTCTCTCTCTCAAAAATAAATAAACATTAAAAAAAAAACAAAAAAAAACCTTCCATGTCTGCAAACAAGGGTGAACACCTGAGTTCTCTTTCACTTTGGCCCTTTTCAGAATTAGGCAGCTCTCTTTACTTCCCTGGGTCTGTTTCTTTACCTGCAAAATAAAGGTTGTGGCCCATTTCTCAGGTCCGTCCCAGTGACACTGGGCAATCATAAGTGGTCGCACCATCTCTAGCACCGCCATGTTTCTACAGCTAACCTTCACCAGAACACGGTCCTCTGGCTGCACATTTTTTATCTGTGCAAAGCCAGAGCTGACGGAGCAGCTCCCTAGCTCTGCCCCAGTTCTGTTGGCGTCTGGGTCCTCATCTGCACAGGGCACACCACCCCTCCCGATGTGGACCACCAAGGCCGGGCCAAGCAGGAGCCCACCAGAGAGCCCCTCCCTCCTGAGCCACAGAACCTAACATGGACTTAGACAAGCTCTCATGTCATTCTTGGGTGGAGTTATGGATGCTTCCCAAGTAGGGTTCAAGCCTCCTGACAACCACTAGACCCTAGAGTGGGCAGAGTCCAGAGACGTGGAGTCTCTCAACAAGGAAGCAGGCCCAGAGAAGTCTGAGCCTTGCTCACAACCAACACCAGAGTCCTGTCCTTTGCTTGTCCCTCAAAGGGACAGTAGAACAGGTTCCTCCTTTCTTCCTCAGTCCTCGGGAAAGGAGTGAAGGCCATGGTCTCCCATCCCCTCATCCCTCTGCCTCAGGAGTTGGAAATCTGAGAAGAGACAGTCCTGCATGCAAGCTACTGCTTTTCTCCTCCTGCTAGGCTCCCAGGAGCCATCGACGAGACAACCACGCTGAGACTATCTTGTCTCCTAACATTCATACAGCTCCTAAACCTTCCAAGAAGCTTCATGTTTGTGGTTTTGATCTTCTCCCCACACCTCACATCTGCATCTTTCCACTGGGCAGACGAGGCCAAGATCAAGTCTCTCTGTGGTGCCCAGGCTAGGCTGTAACATTACAAAGTCAAGTCCATGACCCCTCCTATGTCTGTTGACGTTAACCAAGAGCAGCAGAGCTATTTCAGCGGAAGTCTTGAGGTGGTCCTTGTGTGTCAAAGTTCTGGCTTTCCTCAGACACTTTCTAACACTGGACTAACAAAAGAAGTGTCTAGCCAGGTCCCTTAGCAGCCCCTTGCTTCATTAGCCTCTCCAAGGTCACACTGCCTCTTTCCTCCACCCACCAAAGCCGGATAAAGTGGACACTGCCTGATCTGCAGCAGCAGTGACCCTGGCACCAGTCTTGGGCAGAGTCCGTTTCACCCTGAGCCTTTGCTAGAGGTACCATCTTACCCAAGTATCATACTTGAAGCCTTGGTATTAGGGAGTTCTTCCTTCCCCCACCAGGGGCCAAATCCCAAGTCACACTTACCGTATGCAAAATAATTCAGCACCAGGAAGTTGGGTTTGCTGTTAGGCAAAGGACAAAATCAGCCTCTGGAGTGTTAGAACATGTGAGCTTCTCTCTTTCATACCTGTACCCCCAGCATCAAGCACCACCCCAGCATAAGGCCACTCAGCAGGCTTATGGACTGAGCTTCTCAGGGTCTCTGCTCTTAATAAGCCACAGACTTGGGGCACCAGGTAGGCCACCATCTGCAGGGAACATGTACAGGACATTATGGGCACGTCTCTGCAGAACCACTCCAGCCCTCATGGGTCAGGGTAGGCATCTCAGGGGAGCACCGTCTGTGAATAAATGACCATATCCAACTACTTTCAGTGAGTCCCTAGTTTCTAGCAACAGGAGAAGCCTGGAACCTTTCAGCTCTTTCACTTGGCATGAAACCCATCCTAATGTCTGCGTGGAAGGCCAGCTGGAGCGCTGCCGATGGACACATGTTTTAAATCTTTCCTAAGTACAGGGCAGCTTGGTACAAGAAACCTCTAACAACCCAGCTCTTTGGTTTCCCGAGCTGAGCATCCGTGGCTGCTGCGAGGCAGGTGGGTACAGACAAGTCTGCGAACAGCCGCCTGGATCCCATTGGGGTGGTTGGAAAACGAAAACTGCTCGAGTGTGCTTCGGATGAGCAGAGGTGACCTTGAAAGCACAGGCGGGGCAGCAGGGGACTATAGTCTGCAGACCCTTGAGGCTCCGACCAGGACAAAGAGCCCAACACTAGTCTGTTCAAGCTGGAGACCCGATGGGTGAGTTCCTCCCCTTTCTCTCCAGTAGCAAAACTCTGGAAACAGCTGGATTGCCAAGGGCAGCTCAGAAAAGGAGTAATGAATGGAATTTTGCTTTGTTAAGTGAGCTGAGGCGGAATGAAGATCAGAAAGAAGGGGAGGCTGGTGCCTATGATAGGCAAAGACAAAGGAAAGCCCGTGTTATCTGATGAAGGGTGACTGCGGGCACTCTCCTGACCCTTCCTTATCTACTTGGTGCATGTGAAAGGTGAGTTTAACAGGAATGACAGGCAGCAAAGCCTGCGGCATCTGACAATGCCCTTTGCCTCTATACCCCTTGGCAGAGGAGAGATGTGAGGCTCATTGGTTTTACTTAACTGTAATCCCCAAGAAAGAAAGGAGATGCCTAAAGGGTCCTACAGACGTGCTTGATCCTGGTTGAAACTTAAAGTTGCCTAGGGAGCCTTTATAAAATTACAGGTACTTGGACTTCACCCCACACCAATCAATCAATCAATCTCTGGACCAGTTTTTTTTTTGGGTTATTTTGGGTGGGTTTTTTTTGGGGGGGGGAGTGGAGGAGGTTGGTTGTTTTTAAAGCTCTCCAGGTAATTCTACTGTGTAGTTAAGGTTAAATTCAGAAAATCGTGATCTTAAACTAATGAAGCCCAAAGAATTCCAAACTGACTGGATACATTTTCTCCACCTGGGCGGCGGACTGAGCCCTGTTCTAACAGCAAGTTCAGGCTCAGTATCCCTTCCCAGGATAGCCCAGAAGACCAGGTTCCTGCTATGTCGCCACAGAGCACCAGGCAAATAACTTCAAATATTCAGCTTCGTAGTTTTCCTAGGGACCAGGGGCTAGACTGGTGGTTGGTTCAAGCCAGAACAGTCAGGCCTAGGGAGGAATGTTGCAATCTCAGAACCGAGCGGAAGCACCCACAATCTGAGAGCCTCCTTCCACAACCAGGACCCGGCATTCACTGGACCTGGCAGGGAAGGGACTGGCAGACACACAAGGAGGTAGTTGTGATCATTACAAGAAAATAAGGTGTTTTTCACGCTTCCTCTTTTCTATTTCTTGTGAATCTCTTCCTTAAAGACAGCTGTCACATTGTTTCCATGAGGTTGGGCAGAGACCAGCTAAAAAAGATTTTATGTAAAAGTCCAGTCTAGCTGGCAAGTTCCGTTCTGAATTACCAGTAGCCATTAAGTTACATTTCTGAGAGCTGCGGGGAAGAAAATACTTTCTTAGGTGATTCAGGAATACATTTTTTAATAGATTAGAGGTAAGGCCTAAAATTGCTTCCACCTCCCCACACCGACTTTCCCCTGCCCGCTGCCTAAATGCCCCAGATTTGTTCATACAAGGAAGGAAGACACAGATTTTTGGGTATCGATACCAGTGGCATAGCATTAACACATTCCCAACCCCAAGTCCCACAGGTACAGAAGCGCCCTGCTGAATTATTGGTCAAGACGGGCAGAGTATTTAGACATCAGCTAGTTCCCAGGACAATTTAGGATCCACCTGAACATTCTAGTAACACAGGAGTCAGCCAAGTCTTTGTAAACATCCTGAGAGTAAATATTTCAGGACTGTGGGCCACGTAGCCTCTGTCACAAAGACTCAACCTTGCTGTTGCCAAGAGGAAACACCCACAATCTGTAAGCAAGGCTGAATGGATAGGACCGTCATCCCAAAAATCCGACTTGCAAAAAGAGGCAGCCCAGGTTTCGTAGTTTGCTGACCCCTGCTCTGCCAACGTAGCTTCCATATACTGACCCGAGTGACATTTAATGGATGACAAAAAAGAATGACATGGAAAAAGACTGATATGGATTTAATGACAAATATTCCATATTGGTTGCTGAACACCAGAAAGCTGTCCAAGGAACCATCATTAAATAAAACACCCTGCAAATAAGGCAATTCCCACATATACAAGTGCACACACACAATTACTTTTAGATTCATTAAATTATTCACTATTTTAACAAATGGCTGTAAAATAATGTTACAGTGGAAGAAAATGTGCACACACTTCAGAAACACAGTTCAGACTGTCTATGAACACAGGTTCTCAATCTGTACTTTTTCACATATGTACAGCCTCTTGATCCTGAAGAGACCACATGGCTCAAGGGGTTAACTTTTCACCTTTTCTTTCCAACTCAGAGCTCAAGATTTAATCAAGCCATTTAACCAATTTAACCGCCTCAGGCTTGGCAAAGTAAAGGGCAGCCTGCACTTGACCAAACTCCCCAGGAAACAAATGATACACTTGCCTCCACCATCATTAATGAGTTCATGGGAGGAATCTTCAAATGAACATTTTTAAGGGAGAACCACAGTCAATGGGGCTGGCTGAAGAAACACAATTCTTAGACTAAACATGAGCAACAGCCTTCTGATTGCATTTAGACTCATGTAATGCAGCTCTGTTCCCTGAAGAATCTTAAGAAAAGTGGAATCACATTTTAAATGCACCATGAGAGTGGAGGTGTTCATGGCTGGCCTGTTTTCTTCTGCTGAGGGATTTGCTCACAAAAGGGATACCAAAGTAGTAGCTGACTTTCTTACCCATGGTACCCCAGACAGGTCAATGAAATCCAAAGATTTCCACTGCCACTAAGTTATTTTATATTAGCTTCAATCTCCTTTCCCTGTTGAACTCTTTCTTGAGAGATGCCCATACGTAACATAGCTAAGACTGTGCAATGGCAGCAAAACACCAAATAACCCATAAAGTGGAGATCAATCCATGAATAATCAAAAGTTGGATGAGAGTTCAGAGGCACAAACTTGAGAGAACTTAAAATGGCTGGAAGAGGTAGATGTACATGATAAAAAAAAAAAACAAAAAAAACAAAAAAACAAACCACGCACGCACACAAAGGAATAAGATTATCTACAAACAGGCTATATTATTTTCAGAAGAGTCCTATACACTTAGTATTCAGTCTAAAGAGTCAGAATAAATAATGGACATTTACTTTGCTCATCGTACTCAACTAAAAAGAAATAAAGAATTAGTGTCTTCCAAAATTCTCTATCTTTTGAAAACCTGTATTATTTGCATTTGTAAATAGCAGTAAACTGATGCAGGGGACAAGATCAACAGGCATCACATAAGCCCAGAATTCTCAGGATTTTTTTTAAAGAAGGTGTTTTCATAAGGACAGAAACATGCTTTCCTACAGTCCCCAACGAGGTTCTTTGCTAAAACACAACTCATCAAGTACAAATTACCAGCACCCACGGAAAGGTTGCTAAAACCATAAAAACAATCTTGCAGTCTTTCTTCTCCTTCAAGTGTGTCCAACGGTCTGTGAAGATGCTTCCATGAAAACTACAGGGCAACTAACGATCACTGGTGAAGAAAACAATACTGCTTTCCACAACTCTAACTTCTAGAGGCTAAGCCAGGGGAGGAATTTTCACCATAGGTAACCAAAATCTGTACAACAGTCATCTAACTACAGCCCCCTACTAGAAATACAACCAACCTAAGACACCCTAATCGTGTGACAAAGTCCAGCTCTGTCAAAAAGGACATCTTTGGCCCTTCTAGACTAGCCTTAAGTTTTCCATGAGGCAGAAATTTTTCAGTGTCTTTATTTTACTACATAAATCAGGACGGGTAAGTCTTTCTAGCAGCTGAGCTGGAGAGCACAAAAGGTCAGGCTGTACCTATTCACACGGTCATCAGCCTCTCTTCAGAACAGCCTGCTGTACTCTTGTCCCCAGGCCTTCCCTACGACAGGGGTCATAATACTGATCTACCTCACAAAGATGTGAGAAACAACTAACAATCATTAAAAATCATAAAGCACTTTACAAATATAAAAGTGCTGTTTTGGCATTCATATAACAACCAGAAAACATTCATTGCTTGTGCTATTTGGCAATGTTGCATTTACACCTCTCCCCGCTTGTGCCCTCCTGGTGTAAAGCCTTGAGCTTTCTACTGTGCCTCCCTGTGTAGGAAAAAGAAATTTCTACTCAGACCAAAAGCCCATGTCAATATGGATGGAGAGGCTGTTCTATTATCTCCTCCATTACAACCAAGGGGGAAGGGTGCACTGGATACAGAGTGAAGGCAAATGAGACAAAGAAGCCTTGTACCCCAACATGTGAACATTTGCTTTCCTGGATTTCTCACATAAGGCTAGCAAAACTCTGAACAGGTTGACTTTCGTAGCAGGTCGCTGAGGCAGCTGTCACAGGTCTGAAACAAGCATCATGCTGACCTGGGAAAGGGAAAGTCACACATAGTGGGGACAGTTTCATTTCCCTGCACTTAGAAGATCACAAGTGAGACCTGAAATACTGGGCTTGGCACACACCTGACTTCCACGTGGATCACCTTGTCCTAGCATGAAGCTAGACTATTTTAAAGGAAGTAGTAAATAACCAGGGGCAGGACCAAGATTACCCAGGTGATCTTAAAACCTGTTATGAACGAATTTCTACACCTCAGTATTGACCTTGAAACCAGAGTGTGTAGCTTTCCTGCCGAGTTTCCCCTGGATGCTCAAAATAGCAGCTAACTGGCTCAGAGAAAGGAAGGGAAGAATATATAAAATATCCTCTCCCATAGGATCGACAAGGTTCCTCTACTTTTCACCGGACTACAGCTGATGGGGAGGGGGGGCAGGGTTCGAACACTGGCTTAATGCCTGGTGTGACCAGGTTAGAATTATTCATACCCGCCTTTTATTTTATCCCATAACCCTCGCTCTAACCACACCGTCTCCCGATTCTCACAGGTCATCACAACCCTACCTACTCTATTGCCTGCCATCCTGTTCACTCCCCCACGCCCCCTAACACCCCTTCTTCAAGGTCCTCAAAGTGCTCTTTGCCCCCTACTCCGTGCATCTGAACAAGTCCTCGCGTTCAAGCACGTTCCCCTGGGGGAGGAGGCAGGCAACATAAAACACCCCCAAACAAGAGTTTACTCGACCCTCCCCTTCAAGACCCCCTAACACCCAAAGACTCCCCAGTCACCCTCGGATTGTCCCTCCCGCCCCTTCCCACGTCCTTCTACACGGTCTATTCCCGGAACACCTACTCCCCACATGCGCCCCCCCCCCGCCCCGCCCAGCGGCCTCCCCGCGGCCTGGCCCTAGCACAGGTGCAGCTTCTGGTGCTGCGCGAGGTGCGTTTTGTAGCGGAAGCCCTTGCCGCAGCCCGCGCACTTGTGCGGCTTGTTGCCGGTGTGGATGCGGCGGTGGCGGATCAGGTGCGAGCTCTGGATGAAGCTCTTGCCGCACTCGATGCACGTGTAGGGCTTCTCGCCCGTGTGCGTGCGCTGGTGCTGCGTGAGCGTCGAGAAGTCGCTGAAACGCTTCTCGCACTGGCCGCAGCGGAAGGGCTTTTCGCCCGTGTGCACGCGCAGGTGGTTCACCAGGTGCGAGTTGCGCCCGAAGCCCTTGCCGCACTCGCGGCACACGTAGGGCCGCTCGCCCGAGTGCGTGCGCTTGTGCGTGAACAGGTGTGAGCTGACGCTGAAGGTCTCGCCGCACTCGGAGCACATGTAGGGCTTCTCGCCCGTGTGCACGCGCTGGTGCTTCACCAGGTCTGAGCGCCAGCTGAAGCGCTTGCCGCACTCGCCGCAGCCGTGCGGCTTCTCGCCAGTGTGGATGCGCTGGTGGTTGGCCAGGTGCGAGCGGCGCACGAAGCCCTTGCCGCACTCGCCGCACGCGAAGGGCCGCAGCGCCGCCGCCCCCGCGCCGCCGGCCGCAGCGTGCGCGCGCCGGTGGCTCAGCAGGTGCGAGCTGAGGCTGAAGGCCTCGCCGCACTCGGGGCACGGGTAGGGCTTCTCGCCCGTGTGCAGGCGCCGGTGCTTGAGCAGGTCGGCGCGCCAGCTGAAGCTCTTGCCGCAGTCGGCGCACAGGTTGGGCCGCTCGCCCGTGTGCAGCCGCAGGTGGTTGGTCAGGTAGGTGTTGCGGCTGAAGCCCTTGCCGCACTCGCCACAGCGGAAGGGCTTCTCGCGCGGGGGCCGGGCCAGCGCGGGCCCCGCCCCAAAGCTGCCGCCCACGCCCACCATGCCCACTACGGCTGCGCCGCACTCGCCCGCGAAGCCGAAGGGCTCCAGGCTGGCGGCGGCTGCGGCCTGCGCCAGGCGGTGGATGCGCTGGTGCTGCAGGAAGGCGGCGCCGGGGCTGAAGCTCTCCCCGCAGTCGGGGCAGATGGTGGGCGCGTCCATGATGCTGGCCATCAGGCTGTCGAGCTCACCGAGGTCCAAGGCCACGGGATGGTGGAGCCGGCGGAAGCGGCGCTGGGCCGGCTTGTCGCCGTGGTGCCGGCTCCCCAGGGAGAGGTGCCGCCGCCAGGGCAGCATGGGAGGGGGCGGCTGCTCCTCTTCGTCGAGCCGGTTCTCCCCGGCGCTCTCCTCCTCCTCCTCCCCCTCCTCTTCCCGGGGGCTGCGAGAGATGCTATCGGACTCAGACAGTCCCGGGAACATCGCCATCTCAGCGACACCAGTCGGGTAATCTTCCTCGCGGAGAGCAGCCCCTTCTTCCTCACTCAGCAGCCCGTCTGCAACAGAAAGGGGGGCAATGGGGTAACTATACGTGATGCTCAAAAGGTGCTAAGAGTGAGGGCCACGGATTTATCCCTTCCCCCGGGCACTCTCAGCCTCTCTCCAAGGCGCCCACGATTCTAGCCTCTTTCCCACCTGGTGAGTCCCGGGGAAGGCCTACCGGATAGTGTGCTCTGAAACCTGGGGAGAGCTCACCCACCTAAGCAGAACTTAGGTTCTGCTCTGCAGAGCGGTCTGAAGGCCTGACAGTCTGCTTGAAATGGTCACTGTCCGGGCCAGGTGGGACTCTGTGGGACCTCAGAAGAGATAAGGTCTAACAGCTCCCAATGCATGTCGAGGCCCTGGCCTCCAAACACAGGACCGCTGCAGCCAACCACAAGGAAAGGCCACCTGTCCTAAGCAAGTAATGGGCTGGTTTTTAAAATATTTGTTGGGCCAGAACAACAAACCACCACACCTTAAGGGCTTTACTCTGTAAGCCGGGCACGGGAAGTGACCGCGGGGGCCTAGAGACTGATTCAGAACACACACCCCTCCGCCTCTGGCGGTCATCTCCAAGCCGAGGGCATTCCAGAAACTTACTAAGATATGAAAAGACCACATGCCTGTATGCACTGCAGGGGAGGGTGGCAGGAAGTGGAGGATGTGTCACAGGGGAAAGAATGTAACTTTACAGTCTCAGCCATAAGGTATTTCAGTTCATTCCTGTCCCCCAGGCATGCCCAGGGCAGTATAAAGCAGTGGATGCCCAAAGGCAGAACCAAGGAGGTGGATGGAGGGTCAGCGCTTACTCTCTCCAGGTCAGGAACAGCAAGGGACTTAGCAGAGGCCTTGAGCACTTTGGGCATTCTCCACGTGACCCCGGGCAGTCACTTACCACTGAGTTTGCTTGTCTGCAAACAAAGATGAAGACTGTAACTGTGAACACCTGCATGCTCTGCTTGCTCAGTGCTGTGCTAAGTTTCTCTACACAGCACCTCTACACTCTCCCAACAATCTGATGAGGGAGGTTCTGATCCTAGCTATATTCCCTCTCGTGTGGCTGCAAGGGTTCGTTGATAGCAGTGTTCTGTATGCTGTAAAGTGCTGTGCCAGTGAGGTCCCCTCTTCACACGTTAGCCAGTACTGCCCACCTCAGACTGAAGAAAAGGCTGCTCCTCAGGCTTCCAGTGGAACCGAATCTGTTCAACGGTGCCCGCTAGAGGACTCTCCCACAAAGAGTGCCGCCCCTGCTTCTAACTCTGGAGAAGCTACAAATAACTGTGAGTGGGGCAACTTCCAGGGAAACGCCAGCTTCCTCCTCACCTGGGCAGATGTCAGACACCAGTTCCCTGTCCTTCAGGTCCCTTCCTTGAGCCGCATCCTGGGGATTGGAGCCCATCTCCTGCTCCAGGCGGTTTTCTCTCTTGTCTGCGTCCTCTGGATTAGAGCCCATTGTTTCTTCTGGGTCCCGTTCCCTGTCTTCCGAGTTCTCAAAATCAGAGCCCATCTCTTTGTCTTCCGAGTCCTGGGCTTCACACACGCCCCGTTTATCTTCTTGTTCCATCCAGGAAGGACGGGACAAGGGATGGGACCAGGGACCCCTGTTCCAGACAAAACACAGATAAAGGTCACGTCAGTCTGGCCTCCTGCCCTCACCGTTTCTGGCTTGGATTCCCGTGAAAATCAGTGGCATGGTCCAAGAAAGCATGTAGAGGTCCATGCCCCATGTGGCAAATCTCTGCCCCACCTCTCATTTTAAGATGCACAGAACCGAGTGCGAAGGAAGCTGGTCAGGGGGGCACAGAAGAGTGGCGGCTTACTCTGAGACTCCATGCCAACTCCCACTGGATACAAGTTAATCTGCTTCCATCTCTGAAGCCGATTATTCTGTCAACACGGCTTTTTAGCCTTAACAGTGGCTGCTCCCATTTTTCAGCTGAGAAAACATAAAGCTCAGAAAGAAGGCCCTGTTAGCCTCCGACGAACTTCTAAGCAGGAAAACCTCGTTAAACCAATGAGGACCTGCCGCTTTCCGACAAGCAGTGAGTTGAGATAGTTCAAGCTTTAGCAGGTCGGCAAGGGGTGGAAAAGGATGCAGGGTCCCTCTATATTAGAAGCCATCTCTATAGCCCTATTACCTATTTTGCCTTATTTAATATACTTTAATTGTAGAGAGCCCTTAACAGGAACATGACCCTCACACAGTTGGGAACCCCTCTACAGAACAGGTGAACTGCAGGAAGAAAATGACATCAGATTCCTAAACCTTTTGTAGATGTCAGGTTTACATTTAAAGGCCCCTCGCCAAGACTGAGCACTTGAGCCAAAAATAATCGGCTCCTGCCATCCGTCACTCCTACAGCTCATCTCCAGGCAGCAAAGATCTGGAACTGAGACTTTGAAGTGTCCAGCGTTTTCTGTGCCTCAGCAGCCCCCAAACAGGACTCGCAAGCAGATGGCTGAGCAAGATGTTCTCTCCTCAGCTGGGAGCTTTTCCCGCCCTTATAGAGAGGACTTCCCTAAGGCAGCCCTTGCTCTGCAGACTCTTGACAGTCTTGCCCCAAAGCCCACGGCAAGTCAGTTCACCTCTTAACGGTCTTAGTGTCCTCATCAGTGCAAGGAGGACACTACTTAGCCCTTCTCGCAGGGAAGATGTCAGAAGGAAACATTAGGGGCACCTGGGTGGCTCAGGCGGTTGAGTGTCTGACTTCCGCTCAGGTGATCTCACGGCATGCGTTCTCACAGCATGAGCCCCACGTCAGGCTCTGTGCTGACAGCTCAGAGCCTGGAGCCTGCTTCGGATTCCGTGTCTCCCTCTCTCGCTGCTCCCTTCCACACTCCCACTCCCTCTCTCTCAAAAATAAATAAACATTAAAAAATTTTTTAAAGAAGGAAACATTAAAAAAAAAAGCGCTTTTGGGAGTGCCTGGGTGACTCAGTTGGTTAAGCATCCAACTGTGTCTCGGGTCATGATCTCAAGGTTTGTGAGTTCAAGCTCCGCAACGGGCTCTGTGCTGACATCAGAGCCTGAAGCCTCCTTCAGATTCTGTGTCTCACTCTCTCTGCCCCTTCCCCCCCACCCCATACTCTGTCTCTCAAAAATAAATGTTTAAAAAAATTTTTAAAAAGCACTTTGGAAAACACTGTAGAGAGGACTGATAACTCTTGAGTTTTACAAATTGATCCCCATGAGAATATACATGTCACTTCTCTTTTTAATATGAAATACACAGATTATTTCTCTTTTTTTAAGTCCTGATTCTGTTCCAGCTCAGCTCAGACACACTGGCACCACCATAATTTTGACAGATTCACTGTCCTAACTAGCATATTATATCCTTTCTCAAAGATAAGGATATACTCCCTAGAGTAGAGTGAAAACTCAAGCCTGTCCCTTGAACATCATAAGAAAATGGCTGTGTCTGAGAATGTTCAGGCAGCAGTGTCCAGCAATGTAGCTGAGCTCCTTCGGAATATATAGTTTAAAATGCAGGTTCTGGGGCGCCTGGGTAGTTCAGTCAGTTGAGTGTCTGACCCTTGATTTTGTCCCCCAGGGTTGTGGGATCGAGCCCCACATCAGGCTCCACGCTGAGCTGAAGCTTGGCGTTTCACCTCTAAACCTTTTAAAGAGGACACAAGACCTTCTTAGTACCTCAGAGCAGAAACAGAATGAGAGTACTTTCTGATTTATGATCTCTCAGGAACCAAGAGATAATTTATACCAGAGGCAGTAAGCAAAGAAAACAGTTTTTATAGATGTAAGCAGGAAAAAGGAAAAGAGGCAGAGGCTGAGTCCCCCAGATGGGGCTGGGATATGGAAGTTCATGGCTGCCACACTCAGAATGAAGAAGGTTACAAGCTCCCAAAGGAAACATGGCCGGGTCCTCCTTCGCACCACGAGAGGGAAGATTAGGTATGCTCTAAAAAGAGTGGGGAGCTCCTGGCACCTAGAGGGACACCATTCATGGTGCCACATCTACTGGGATTTCTTCAAAGTGCATTCATGTTACAGCAAACCTGGAAATCTGCGTGCCCCCAGTGTGGATTCGGTGCCATTCACACCAGCACATCATGGGGTCCCAGGCGGCTATCAAGTAACAGAGAAGGCTACTTAAAAAAATTTTTTTTTAACATTTTTTATTTATTTCTGAGAGAGAGAGAGACAGCGTGAGAAGGGGGAGGTCAGAGAGAGAGAGGAAGACACAGAATCTGAAGCAGGCTCCAGGCTCTGAGCTGTCAGCACAGAGCCCGATGCGGGGCTGGAACCCATGAACCATGAGATCATGACCTGAGCCGCCCAACCGACTGAGCCACCCAGGCGCCCCTAGAGAAGGCTATTTAGAAGTAAGGAAAGGCAGTCATGATATATTGTTAGATGAAAACTAGCTGGTTTTAAAAAAGAAAAATCTTATTTTGTTTATTAGTATTTACATACTAGTATATGTATATCTACACATATACATACAGGTCCAGAGGGGAAAACCAGAACACGATTTATTGAGCTGCTAATCAAACCATCTCCTGGCTCCTTGTAAGGATTGTGCATCATTTAATCTTTACAACCCCATGATGAAGCGTATGACCTTCAGCTCCAGAGACAAAGACACGGGCACAGAAGCTGTGACTAGTTCAAGGTCATACAGGTCATCTGTGGCACCGCAGAGATTCAAACCCCTGCAGTAGAGAGTTCCAGGGCCCACCTTCTCAGCCAGAAGCCTAGGGTGTTGCTTGGGATCACTCTTCCTTTTTGTGAACATCTGTATTTTCTACAATAAAGATACATTTTTTTTTATCAGCAAAAAAGCCAACTTTGTCTAGTGTGACAAGATACATTAAAGGAAAGGCTACAAGAAGAAGACAAGCACAGAAGTGTCTATCTGCATCTAGACAGGACTTCATCTTTAGACCTGTTATCTCAACACTGCGGTATAACTGAAATGTCCGTCAGGAGTGCTGGAAGCACTTCTTGGTCCAACTCCTTGCCAATTCATTCTCAAAATAAAAACTAGCAACATGTTTTCTTGGGCAAGGCCAGGGTGGGGTAATGAATGGGTGGCGGGGCCCCGTGACAGGTCTGTGGCTAGCCTGCCCGACGTTCAAATCCTCTCCTCCCTGTCCACTACTGTGCCTTGTGCAAGTTACTTGACCTTGCCCATCCTCAGATTCTGTACCCGTGAAAACAAGTATGCTGCCGCCTAGCCTGTAAGATTTGTTCCTTATATCCTATAGGATTTGTAAAAGCACTAGGCGTATAATAGAGACACAATGTTATGAAACTTAATCCAGCTTCTAGATATAAAAAATTACACTTACACACACACACACACACACACACACACACACACACCTCCTAAACTGAAGGTCACAGCTATATTCAACGAGAATGGCCTTTAGCAGGTACAAGGCTCTATTAATGACCAGCCCACCCTATGGACACAAGAACCAGGGAGGGGCTAGCTGCCTGGGGGAGCTGGGGTGACAGAAGCAGTTTGAGTTCCACATGGGTTTGGAGATGTTGAGAACACATCTTGTATTCAGTGAGTAGAAGCAAGCTGAATGAGGTGCATGTGTAAGGGACAGCCCCTCCCAAGCAGGAGACAGAAGTTTAAGGGGGGGGGGGGACCAAACAGGTAATGGTGGGAGCAGTCAGGCAGACAAGATTAATTCTGTGTCTATTTCTAATCACTGAACTAGCAGCCATTGGAAAGAGCCCAGATTTTTGATCAGCACAGAGACTGTGCTGTGTGACTTTGAGTATCTGCCCCCACTGGGGCAGAACGTACCTGAGAGTTGATCCAAGGAGGCACCACTGTCAGCTTCATTAGACATTTTCGGTGGCAACTTTTGTTTCCTCAATTAGCACAGCAAGCGGTTAACTCCCCAAATGCCGACCCCCCACCCCCACCCCTTTCTCGTGGGTGCAAATCACCTCAGGGTGGGGTCAGTCAACTTGGCCAAGGCTGCTCAAACCCTAGCTTTTAGACCTTGTGATATTTTCGTGTCCCCTCCTCGTACCCCAAACCCCCCAACTCAAAAATGAGTAATGTTATTACCCTATGAAGTCACTAGGAAAATGCTCAAGGGCCTTCTACACACACTCCACCCCATTTCAAAGATCTAACTGAAGATAATGCTACAGGGGGTATAAAGGATGTCTGAAGGAGGAAAGAAGGGAAATGGAATGAGGTAGGGGAAGAGGAAGTGAGGCAGTAGCAGAGCCAGAGATGAGAATTTAACCAGAGTTTACTGGCCCCTTTTCCCAGAGGCCCCCTGTGGGGTTCTCTACAAATCCAGGCCTCTGCAAAAGCAAGAGCCCCACCACTTCATGGAATCAATGGAACTTCCGGGAGCGTCGTGGGGCAGACAAGCGCACACCTGTCCCTCGCCCTCCTGAAAGATAGAGCACTGGCTGGGGCGCCTGGGGGGCTCAGTCGGTTAAGCGTCCGACTTCGGCTCAGGTCATGATCTCACGGTTTCTGAGTTCGAGCCTCGCATCAGGCTCTGTGCGGGCAGCTATCTCGGAGCCTGGAGCCTGCTTCAGATTCTGTGTCTCCCTCTCTCTCTCTGACCCTCCCCTGCTCACGCTGTCTCTCTCTCTCTCTCTCAGAAATAAACAAAACATTAAAAAAATAAAAAGATAGAGCACTGGCTGTCTTTCTCCAGGGTATCTGGCACAGACGGCACTTGTCTGGCCACCTCTGGCCAGGGTGAGTGGGGTGGAGCGACGTGCCCCCAGTGCCCCTGCGGTGAGACGTCTCCCACTGGGCGATACAGCCGATTGGACCCCGATAATCCCGTCATTCTGGGACGCCAACACAGAGGCTCACCAGCCCTGTTCTACACATAAAACACCGAAGCTCAGCAGATGCGCTGCAGGTGACGCGGCTCCTAGGCGCGTCGTGGGCCCAGCCTTGGCACCGGCGCTTGGGAAGGGGCGCTGGCAGGTGCTGAGCCCCGGGAACCGGGGGAGTGCGCGGCCCACCAGGGGACCTGGGCAGGCAGAGGGGTGGCCCTGCTCACAGGCCTCCCCCTCCCAGGTCCAGGCTGGGGGGCGGCCAGGCGGGGGAGTCATGTGCCACGGCCACTGCCAGGTGGCCGGGAGCCAGGCCGGCGGGGCTGTCATGTCAGGGGAAGGAAGCGGCCGGGCGCAGGGCCAGGAGCGGCCCCCACTCTGCCTCCTCCGGCCCGCACTGCCTTTCCTGTCTCCCAGTCCTCTGGAGGGTGCCTTCCTTGCCCCGCGCAGGCTGGCCGGCCTCCCCCGCAGCGGGCTGAGGCCCCCAGCCTTCACTTCCCACGCCCCCCCCACAACCCCCCACCCCCGCACCACTCGCTCCCTGGGGAGGGCTTCCATAGCAGAGGCGGGGCCCCAACTGGGGAGGATGCTGGAAAAACAAGCTAAGTCTGCGGTTCAAAAGGCTGAACTCATGACCATAACCGGGGTCTAACCCGGAATTCCGGGGGGTTAATCATTTGTCAGTCCTCAGCACCGACTGAGTAAACAGGCAACTAGCAGCGGCCTCTCAGGGGACATGGCTAGCAGGGTCCTGCCCCCTCGCCGCTGAGCCTGAGGTCAGAAAGGACCCAAGGGCAAAGAGACCCACCACACCGCCTTTGCGCAGATGCCTCCGGTGACTGAGGACAAGGTGTCCGTACCCACAGGCTGCAGCTGGCTTCCTCCCCAGTCGCACACCCAGACTGCCCAACCCCAAATGCCAACCCTCCCGAGTGGCAGGCTGCCACATGAGGTGAACATTCATTTCCCACAGAAAGCCTAAAAATCGCTGTGGCTCAAGTACTGAGTACTAGCCAGACAGGAGAAGTTAAAATAATAGGGTGTCCTCCTTGTGATTACTGCTTTTTTACCTGCAGGGGGGAAACCCCAGGTTGAAAAAAAGAGAGAAAGGCTTAACCCAAGGCCACAGAGAAATCAGTTCCCAACCCCAGTGGGCAGAGCTAGTCTGAGAGCCTTCCAATCTCTTTGGTCAAGAATAGCACAGATGCCCCGGGGGTCAGGCATTTCCTGTCTGTTGGTTGTGCTGGGGCCCCTCAGCTTGGCCAGAGGGGCCTCAGCTTGTCACAGCTGTCAAGCCTCCCCCGACACCCTGCTCCTGCCGCAAAAAATAAGAACGACTGCAATTCAGAGACAGGATCTAAGTGCCCTCAAAATGAGACCGTCTGCCCTCAGATGAGAAGACACAGGGGCTGGGGCTCCTGGGTGGCTTAGTCGGTTAAGCATCTGACTTTCGCTTAGGTCATGATCTCGCGGTTCATGGGTTCGAGCCCCGCGTCGGGCTCTGTGCGGACTGCCAGCTCAGAGCCTGGAGCCTGCTTCAGTCTGTGACTCCCTCTCTCTCTGACCCTCCCCTGCTCACGCTGTCTCTCTCTCTCTCCTAGAAATAAATATAACATTAAAAAAAATTAAAAAAAAAAAAAAAGAAGACACACGGGCTGAAGATCTCCTGCAGGCATTTACTCAGCCGTGGTTTACATTTAACTGATCGGAAGGTCCTGCCTGATGCACACAGCATCCGCTCTGTTCATGATTTTTTTTCCTCCACGCTGCGTGGCATTGTACCACGACCACTACCTGGATACAGCCTCAGCCTCTTCTCTCATCGTGCACTTGGGCCGTCCTCAAAAGAACAGTCTTCAGATACCTTCTCAGTAGCTCGAATGTTCCACATCTGTGTTTCATGGAGTCCTAGAGTTGGAAACCCCTTAGCTCAAACTCCTTCACAGACAGGAAAGTGAGGCTCAGAAAGGGAAACGGACCAGGTCAAAAATCGAAAGGCAGTTTGCCAGAAGAATCTCAATGATCTGCTGGCCTCTCCAGTGAGCTTCTCATCTCTTTGATAGAAGACACCACTTCAAAAACAGCCACCCAGATAAATCCAGGGCATAGACTTACTTGTCCCCCCATCACCACCCCCACCACACCGCGTGTCAGCATTCTCCAGAGAAACAAAACCAACAAGATATGTATACAGAAAGAAAGTTACTATAAGGGATTCGCCCATTATGGGGGCTCCTGAGTCCAAAATCAACAGGGTGGGCCAGCAACCTGGAGTTCCGGTCCAAAGGCTCATCTGCTGGAGAAGTCCTCCTTACTCAGGGAGATCAGTCTTTTTGTTCTGTTCAGGCCTTCAACTGATTGGATGAGGCCCACCCATATTGTGGAGGGCCATCTGCTTTACTCAAAGCAGGCTCTAGGCTCTGAGCTGTCAGCAAAGAGTCCGACATGGGGCTTGAAGTCTAACTGCAAGATCATGACACCTGACTGACTGAGCCACCCAGGCGCCTGAAACCTACTGATTTAAATGTTAATCTCATCCCTAAATTCTGTCACAGAAACACTTAGAATGTTAGATCAAGTATCTCTGTATCTATTGGTTCAGCAAAATTAATTTAAATTTGCATAAAATTAATCATGACATACAACAGCTTTACAAAAAGTCCACAATAATCCCACTGTAAGTCAAAATTCACCCATTAAAAACATGTTCCTTTTTTTTTTTTTTTTTTGAGAGAGAGAGAGAGAGACAGCATGAGCAGGGGAGGGGCAGAGAGAGAGGGAGACACAGAATCTGAAGTAGCCTCCAGGCTCTGAGCTGTCAGCACAGAGCCTGACGCGGGGCTCGAACCCACGAACTGTGAGATCATGACCTGAGCCGAAGTCGGCTGCTTAACCAATTGAGCCACCCAGGCGCCCCAACATGTTCTTTTTTTATAAAACCACTATCTACAGATAGTTGAACAGGGCCTCTGGGTGTAGGCACCATGTAGGACAATGGGGAGGAATCAAAACGAATCTTAACTGAAGAGCTACACAGACACACTTACGTGTACAGGCACGCACTCCCACTGCAGAGAGAGACGCAATGTAATAATCTGTTTTGCTGAAGGACAAGAGAAGGCAGACTTAGAATGCACGGTGGCTGTATGTGGGATGTGGACATTGTTAATAAACCACTTTGTCCTAGAGAGTTGATGCTGGAATCCTGGTTAGGGTTACCAGATGGGGCCAGGTGACCCCAAAGTCTTTTCCACCACAGAGGATTCTGTGATCCTATTTCTACTGGAATGAGCAGTCCTCAAGAGAACGCAAACAGGGAGAGAGGGGCGCTGGGACCAAAGAGTTTGATGTGTACATTAAATCACCCCAGTTTCCCACCACAGATTCAACAGGCAAAACTGCTCTTCCCATCCTCTGCCCAAAATAACCATTTGGCGTTGCAGATGAAGAATGGCTGGTGCATTCTAGACCAGTGGGCAAGTGACACCTCTTTGCCAAGGCGTCTTCCACCAAAGAGAAGGCAGGATGAAAAATGTAGAGACATCTGATGCTTCCATTTTCCTGCTTAATTAAACTATAAACTCTAGAGCTATACTGTCTTTAGCATAGAGTTTACATATGCCGAAAAACAGGCTTTTAAAAAAATCACACACTTGTGTTACTCTTATTTTCTTAAAAATAACATCATCAGGGGAGCCTGGATGGCTCAGTCGGCTGGGCATCCGACTTCAGCTCAGGCCATGATCTCTCAGTTCATGAGTTTGAGCCCCACATCAGGGTCTGTGCTGACAGCTCAGAGCCTGGAGCCTGCTTCGAATTCTGTGTCTCCCTCGCCTTCCACCCCTCCCCCACTCAGGCTTTCTCTCTCTCTCTCTCTCTCTCTCTCGCTTGCTCAAAAATAAATAAAAACATTATCAGCAAAGCCCACATCATAGGAACTATAGGAGGCATATGATCCAGTTTCTTTAACAATAACAAAAATAGCAAGAGTGATACACAGGAAGGAAACCCTTAAGTCAAAAGACTTGAGATGTCTCAACCAACCCCAAAGGACAGACCTTAGTTGAGTCCCAAGTCAACTAAAGTACAAAAACAAATTATAACACAACTGGGACATCATGAATGCTGATTAGATATTTGATAGTGAGAAACCTATTCATTTTTCTTTAAGGTGTTGGTAGTGGGAATAAATTTACAAAGAGTTCTTCTATCGTTAAGATATTCATAATGGAATATTTACAGGTGGAATGGTATGTCTGGAATTTGCTTCACTTGAAACGAAATGTCTGGAATTCCAGGACAAAGGGGAGTGAGCAGGGATGCAGACAAAATAAGATGACCATTCAGTGATCACTGCTGACTGTTGAAGGTGGGCGGTGTATGCATATTTATCACACCACTCTGCTTACTTTGTGGGTGCTAGGAAAGTTACTAATAAAAAGCTGTAAAATGGAAAACATACGCTTTTGTTTCTGAAATTGAAGGCTGATTGTATTCATTTAAATGCTGAACAGACTAATAAAAAATCAGTGACTTCCACAAAAAGATTAGCCTGCTTTTACGAAGTATGCCAAGTCAGGACTGGTTATGATACTTAATATTAAATACAGCCCATGAGAACTGGGGAAAGAGGCAGTGGGGGAAAGAGATGAAAGCAACTTAACTTTGATGCTTTTGAGCCTTTTTTTTCTTCTTATGACAGAAGAATAGCCATTATATGCAAAATAGCATCCAAAAACTGCTTCCACTTTCATCAACTTTTAGATTTCCAAGGAACTCAAAAAATCTTGCTGCAGCCAGTGCTTATTATTTCCACCATTAGTTCAGCCACTTCACACCCAAGACCAAGAGGAGGCAAGCCTGACGAGGGGTCACAGTCCTGACAAGTCTGCCAGAGGAATGCTTTGTCCCTAGGAAAAGCCAAAATGACAAAATGATGCAAGTATCCAACAGACTGAGTACATTGGTAACTGTTCATCCCCAGAACGATCTTCTAAGGGGACGAACAATGTCAGGGTGCATGTCTGTGGAAAGGCAGGTAGTACACTTGTGATGTATGGAAATGTGATCTCCAGATGAACTCTGGCAGGGGCAGAATTACTTTACTAGCCCGGAACAGAGAACTGTTACGTTCAGAGAGTGTCCTTCTCAGAGAAATGCCATGCAAATTTACCCATACCGCATTACAAAGATAGCAGCTAGACAGTATTATGTTCCCACTTTAGGGTGGAAACCAAAAGCTCACAGACACTGTCCCTTTCAGCAAAGGGTACACAGAACTGGTCACAGGACATAGCTGCCATCCAGGAAGTGGTACATTTGTCTTAAGATGGGGCGCCTGGGTGGCTCAGTTGGTTGAGCATCTGACTTTGGCTCGGGTCATGATCTCACGGTTTGTGGGTCTGGGCCCCGCGTCAGGCTCTGTGCTAACAGCTAGCTCAGAGCCTGGAGTCTGCTTTGGATTCTGTGTCTCCCTCTCTCTTTGACCCTTCCCTGCTCAAGCTGCCTCTCTCTCTCTCGGAAATAAATAAAAAACATTTAAAAAAATTTTTTAAAAAAAGGAGACTGTACTATCCAAGGCTCATTCACTGCTTCAATCCCACAGTTCCCAAGCCAATCATGAGGCTTGGAGTTCCTAATGTCCCCTATGCCTTCAGCCCCTGGCATTTCCTAGAGAGAGTGGCAGTCCAATAAAAGCTTGGAAACAGAATAATGGTGTTTTTCCTGGGCATGGATGCTTAGCCTGAGAGCCTTCAGAGTCCATGAACTCCCTGCAACCTTACATGAATGTGTCTGTAGCAACTTTCTTCTGATGAGAAAGAAGGCCCATGGCTCGGTCTCCCTTGGACTTGGAAAGAATTCACAGCAAACAAAACAAACCAGTGTTATAAACCACTACTACCAAGGACTCAGATACATTCTCTATCATTGTATCTCAGAAATCCACAGTGGTTTGGGGGAAGGGGCATAAGAGCCCACTGCACCACCTACATGCCACGGTGGGAAGGGAACTTGTCTGCTGGCCTCGCTCAGCACCCTATTTTGCAGATGCATAAGGCTCAGACTCAGGAAGGCTAAGTGAATTACCTGTAAACGTACCAGTTAAGGGCAGACACGAGCTTCGATCACTGACATCGCAACTTTTGTTCTAATGCCCCTGCTAGCAACCCCACATGGCCAATGCCGCTTGAATGAAACACTCATGCTGATGATCTGGGCCTCCCTGGATCTTAGCTCACCTGCTTTTCCCTTCCTCATCACGTACGTTACACGGCAGGTGCACTACGAGGGACTTAAGTCCCTCTTCAAGCCTCCGGCACACTGCCTCTCTCGGATGTAGCTATAATTTATACAAGTCTGACCCTGAGTTTACAGCTCCCATCAGCTGTGTACTCGGGCAGCGAGTCAAAGCACATTAATCAAGCCATTACCTACTCAGGACACAAAATGCTTTGTTAGCTAATCTTCCTTTTCTCAGAGGGAAAAGAACTAAAATCAGGCCAAAGTCGCCAACTTGTTCCTAACAAATCTTCAAAGTGTTCGTGAAGTCATCCTGCCTGCAAATAATAACTTGGAAACACCTGGGTGAAAAAGAGGATTCTGGGAGTGACACAGAACCCCGCAGAAGGAGTCCTGGCTCATACTTCCTGGGGAGTAAAAGAGTGTACCGGGCATGCTCATCAGACACGGCCCATTACCACCAATTCTCAGATTCGCCCTCTTTTCTATTATGTCTTCTCGCTCCTGCTGCATAGCTTTGCATGCCCTGTATGGGAGGTAGTGCAGAAGCAGACCAGCCACAAACTGAAGTTTGCTGAAGAGACGATATCCACAGATAATGAGACAGTAACATGATATTTGGGGCTGCAAATGTCTTTAAAGAATCCCTCCTTTTACTGATACGGAAAATGAGGACTAGGGAAAATAAAGGGGCTTGTCTGAATTCACAAAGGCGGCGAGTCAGTGGCAGAAATGTGACTGCCCTCCAGGTTATGGGATTCCTTTTAGGTCCCATCTCCCCAGCCCAAAACCCCCCCACTCCCCCCACCTCCCCCCACCTCCGCATGCTCTCAGTCGGCTCTGTCCTTTTTGCGGCTCCTTCCTATTTGTGACTTTAATGCTATGGCTTTACCCGTACAGCACGTCATGGGTGCTACCGTCTTCCTATTTTTCTTGTTCTCTTCCAGACTCCTGCTATTTTTTTTTTCTATTTTGATTTTCATTACTTTTTTCTCAGTGTTCTTCAAACTTCTCCTCATGTGATGCTTAGACATAGTCCCTGACTTAACTGTTTTTCTTAGGGAAAACAGACATCTTGTTGGCTAGAAAAAAAAGCAGTCATTTGAGTTAGCGTTGGCTTAATGGACTGTTATGGTAAACAGTTAATTATTCCAAGTACTTGGTACATACGCCATCAGAAACAAAAGTCATCAGAGAGAGAAAGAGTTAGAGAGAAAAGAAAGCCCAGGAAGCATCAACCTAAAGAATTAGCGCTGGTTTTATGCCACTTTAAAAGAAATTTTAAAAGACATTTTTCTACCAAACTATGAAACTCTAAGAAGGGACACTTTTTCTTCACATTACTGTTTAAAAAAGTTTTTTATGTTTTATTTATTTTTGAGACAGAGAGAAACAGAGCATGAGTGGGGGAGGGGCAGAGAGAGAGGGAGACACAGAACCCGAAGCAGGCTCCAGGCTCTGAGCTGTCAGCACAGAGCTGGATGCGGGGCTCGAACCCACAAACTGGAAGATCATGACCTGAGCCAAAGTCGGACACTTAACCGACTGAGCTACCCAGGCGCCCCACATTATTGTTTTTTAAATGCCCCAAACCAACGATCAAATTCCATTCCCTTCTGCAGTGCCACTTTTTGGCCCACAGGTCTTAAAAGCTCCTGGGACAAGGAGGGATCAGTGCCAATGAGCCCTGATAAAGTGCTTCATCACCACACACATCAGCTTCCCCGTGAACTGTGGGCTTCCCAGGTGGGAACCATCTCAGCAGATCATATTAATTGCTAACATTCAGAGAGTCAGGCTCACGTCAGTACCAGTTATAATTCCTGAGCTTCCAAATCGAGTGGTCTCTTCTCCTTTGTTCTTGCCATTGTGGAAGTTAATAAAGGGAAGCCTCGCTAAAGTGAAGTCTGGTTGGTAGAGGGAGAGGCTAAAAGAATCAGCCACACACTCAAAGAAGAACTGTCCATCACAGACCCCAATAGGAAAAGATGTACATTGCATCTCCTGCAAGAAATCAACTAGTCTGCAACTAAGCCAGTGGTCATCACCCTGCACTCGGGGTTGTCTCCAGGGGACTTGCATTAAAAACAACCTCTTTCCACTTCCTCCTTCTTCTCCATAAAATAACGTTCCTCTCCTTTGCGTGCTGGACTTACCTATGGTTTTGCCATAGCTCGCGTGTCTCAGATTACAGTTCTGTTTTTCCCAAATAAAACCATTTTACAGGTAAAATAACTGGCTTTTTTTAAGGTTAACGCCATCAACACTGTAAAGTGCTTGGTATATACAAGAGGGATTCAGTAAATGACTGTAAAAATCCTGTTGGGATATTTTCCTTGGAAATTCTCTCCTTCCTCTCATATTACACTGTCCCAGTCCCTGTGATAACTTATCACCTTGGCTTCTCTTCCTTATATATTTTTAAATTTTATTTATTTTGGGAGAGAGAGCAGGGGAGGGGCAGAGAAAGGGAGAGAAGAATCCCAAGCAGGCTCTGGCTGTCAGTGAAGAGGCTGACAGGGACTCCATCTCATGAACCATGAGATCAAGCAAGACCTGAGCCGAGATCAAGAGTCAGGCGCTTAAGGGACTGAGCCACCCAGGCGCTCACCCCACCCCACCCCATCTCCTCTTCTTAAAGCCTCAAACAAGTCAGCCTTTCAGATGCTTGTTTACACTTTCTTCCCTCTCACCTCTCAATCATCTAACCTCTTTCCCTAGTTTTAAACAAATGCATCTGCCCAGAGACCTCGGTATTTGAACCTCTTACCCCAACCCCTGATATGCACTCCAGGTCCACATTTCTAATGATGCACCAAGCATCACACCTGAGAGCTTAATACCACTTCCAGTTCTAAATGTCACATGGGACACCAGCCAGGAGGCATCGACAGACCTGGTTTCAAACAGCAGTTTGCCTCTGACCTATTGCACCCCCCAGGACAGTTATTTACCTCCTTGAGACATAGTTTCCTTGTCTATGCAATGAGAAAAACAAATGATCTTGAAAGGCTGTTGTGAAGACTAAATGAATTTACACTTGTAATGTATCTGCCCCTAGGCAGACCAAAAAACAGGGGCTCTTCTCTGGAATCTTTGTTACAAATCCACTCCCCACAGTATGCATTTCTGTTCATCCCTCTCTGTTGTTACTCATCAGGCTCCAAACCCTGGAATCTGACCCTTCTTCACCCCTTTCAATCAAATCAGTTTCCAAGTCCTTCCTTTTATTTCTTTCCTCTTTTTTTCTGTGGCCACTATCACTGCAATAGACACTCTTACCAGTTACACCCTACATACCGCTGCTGGTTTAATCTTAAAATGTAGCTGCCACTCCATGTTTTTCCTGCTCAGAAAAGTGATGGACTCTGCCATAGTCTTCAGAGAAGCACATTCTCCAAGGCCTCAACAATGTAGCCCAAGATTCTCTTACTCTCCCTGACCTCTACCCGGCTAACCCCAAGCAAAGCTAACCCCAGGCAAAGCGGTGATGCTTTAAGCCTCCAGGAGGCACTCTGTGTTTTTCCTCTCCTGCCATGCTGTTCCTCCTCAGGAAACAGCATGATGCATTTGCTGGGATGAAGTAATACCTGCCACCGTTAAAAGCTCAGATTCTGAAGCTACACCACCTGTATGAATCCAGCCTCTAGCTCTATAACCTTAAGCAAGTTGCTCAAGCTCTTTGAGCCTTGGCTTCATCACCTATAAAATGGGCATAACAAGTGTATGTACTCTATAGGATTACTGTTAAGTGCTCAGAATTATTATTGTTTCACTTTGTATGACTCTTTAAGGCACTTTTCCTTATCTTACTCTGTCTCCTGTTTGTTTTTAACAACACGGTCAGTTTTAAAATTACTCTAATTTGCATCTTGTTTGTTTTCTCTCCCTCCCTCCCACCTCCCAACTGCCAGCTCCTATTGGGAACATATTGATTTACTCACTTTGGTTATCCCCCCACATAATGAGCCCTCAACTGTTTCTCGAAATGCATAAAATTAGGTGTACTTGTTTCTCTCCCTCTGTCCCCAAAGGAAGAACTAACAAGACCGGGAAATCTAGTGATCTGACCAAGATCACATCAGGTAAGGCAGAGCTATAGCAACTACCTAGCTGTCCTAACGGAATCCAATAACCTGTCAGCACCAAGAGCGAAGCCTGCTTAATTATCCTGCTAAAGAACTAGACATGATAGAAGGTGGTGATTAGCTTCAGCTATTAGACAGAATGTTCTAGAAAAAGAATCCTCATCCCTTGGCCAAATGCCAGCCCCCCTTGTTTGCATCCACTTGTCCTGCTGGAGTCCTCCCCGCCACTCCAAGTGTCTGACACTCAGTTCAGCTCTGCAAAGGACAGAGGTGTCACAGAGCTGTGTTTGTGTTCACAGTGGGAAGTGCCACCAGACTCTTGCCAATCTGAAGGGACCGCGGCTTCTCTGCTCACCCCTGGAGGAAAGGCAGGACCAGAATGGACAGAAATCAAATGATGAACAAAAACGGCTCACAATTACCCTCTAGAAGTTGCTTGGTTGGGGAGGGGGGAGGCGGGAGGCACATCAGGAAGCACAATCAAATACAGGAGAAAACATCTATTTAACGTTGTAAGTGTCTGTTCAGACCAAAGCTTCTTCTCTGGCAGTGTTCAAGAGTTTTGTGTTTTGTTTTCATTTACTACTACAGGAAGGGCATGCATATCTTGTTATCTCTCCTACATACAATCATCAGCCTAGAAACTCCCTTTTCCTCAAGGGTCCAGAACTAAGCTATGGAACAAACATAGGCTCTTGAAGAAGTTTATAAAAAGGGTCCATGCTCTACAGGAAGTAGGTGACCAGAAATATTTACCAAACTACCAATTCGATCAATACACACGAGGACCTAGTAGGGAGCAGGGAAGAAAGAAGGTGTTCTTATAACAGCTGGCTCCGAGCTAGTCCAGGCTGAGGCCACAGTCTAGTAAAATTCAACTGACATTTACCTTATTAAAAAAGAAAAAAAGTGAGGGAACATTTCTTCAGGTTTATTTTACACGTGATTTCTCATTTCTGGGGTAAGCTGGTTTTACATTAAAATAGACCTGCCACACTTACACTCACCAAAAGGAGAAAAACACAAGAAAAGTTCACATATACAAAAATATATCAAGAGAATGAGAAGGCAAGCCACAGACTTGGAGAAAATATTTGCAAAAGACACATCCGATACAAGACTGTTGTCCAAAATACACAAAGAAGCCTTAAAACTTAACAGTAAGAAAGTTAACTACTTAATTTAAAAATGGGCAACAGGAGTGCCTGGGTGGCTCAGCCCATTAAGCGTCCAACTTCAGCTCAGGTCATGATCTCACAGTTCGTGAGTTCGAGCCTCGCATCGGGCTCTGCGCTGACAATACAGAGCCTGCTTGGGATCCTCTCTCTCTGTTCCTCCTCCATTTGGGTTTTCTATAAATACATACATACATAAAAACTTTTAAATTTTTTTTTAATTTTAAAATAAATAAAATTAAAAAGGGCAACAGATCTAAACAGACGCCTCACCAAAGATCTGCCCGTGGCAAATAAGCCTACGAAAAGGTGTTCAACATAGTAGGTCACTAGGGATCTACAAATTAAAACAACAACACACTACTACACATTTATTAGAATGGTACAAACAACTCAGAACACCGACAACATCAAATGCTGGTGAAGATGGGGAGGAACAAGAACTCTCTCTTAGCCTTGATAAGAATGATAAGAATGCAAATGAGTGTGGTCACTTGGGAAGACAGATGGGCAACTTCTTACAAAACTAAGCCTTTCATACCATACAATCCAACATTCTCACTCCTTGGTATTTATGCAGATGTGGTAAAAACTCCCACCCACACATAAAAACCTGCATATGAAGGTTTACAGCAGCTTTAATCATAATCATCCAAACTTGGAAGTAACCAAGGTGTCCTTCAACAGTTGGATAAACTGTGGCACGTCCAGAACACAGAATATTATTCATAGCTAATAAGAAATGAGGTGTCAAGGGGCACCTGGGTGGCTCAGTCGGTTAAGCATCTGACTTTGGCTCAGGTCATGATCTCACGGTTTGTGGGTTCGAGACCCACGTCGCGCTCTGTGCTGACAGCTAGCTCAGAGCCTGGAGCCTGCTTCGGATTCTGTGTCTCCTTCTCTCTGACTCACCCCTGCCTGCTCGCTCTCTCTCTCTGTCTCTTAAAAAAAAAAAAAAAAAAAAAAAAAACATTAAAAAATTAAAGCAAAAACAAAAAATAAAATAAAAAATAAAGGCCATCTTTTAAAAAATGGTACCTATGTCTTCTGCTTACATAACACTTAAGCACGGACTCTTTGTCTCATCACACTGTAGGAATTGGCAATGCCAGCATATTAGGAAAGAATCACAATACTTTAAAATAGAACACATTCATTCACTCAACAAATAGTTCCCTGAACACTTACCATGTGCTATCCGTTATTCTGGGTTCTACTTTGTGGAGGTTACATTCCAATGGAATAACCACTGTTTTCAAACCCACCTGCTACTACCAGAAATTATTGTCAATGCCTACCTGAGAGATTGTTTTAAAAAGAGAAAAAAGGACACGTGCCTGGGTAGCTTAGTTGGTTAAACGGTCAACTCTGTTTCAGCTCACGTCACGATCTCATAGTTTGTGAATTTGAGCCCCACATTGGGTTCCACTCTGACAGTGCAGAGCCTGCTTGAGATTCTCTCTCCCTCTCTCTCTGCCCCTCCTCTGCTTGCTCTCTCTCTCAAAATAAATTTTTTAAAAAAATAGAGAAAAAAGCCTAGAAAAAAAAGAGTATTTCTTTCACATACACAAAGGTTCCTAGATGTTGGGTCCTAGGTGCCAATAGAGCTTTGCCTGAGTGTTGTCAAGCATCAGAGATATGCTAACCACATGAATATGTACAGCACTGAGATAAACGTGACACATATCTGATTAATAAAACCCAAAAGAACGGTTCCTCTTTTCTAACTTACGGTAAGATCCTAATTAAGTTCTCAGGAGACAGTATATATCTAAAACGCCTCTCTGAGGGCTCCTGGGTGGCTCGGTCAGTTAAGCGTCGGATTTCGGCTCAGGTCATGATCTCACGGTTCGTGGGTTCCGGCCCCACGTCGGGCTCTGTGCTGACAGCCAGCTCAGAGCCTGGAGCCTGTTTCAGATTCTTTGTCTCCCTCTCTCTCTGACCTGTTCACGCTGTCTCTCTCTCTCTCTCTCAGAAATAAATAAAACATTGAAAAAAATTTGTTTAATAAATAAAAAAAAAATAAAATACCTTTCTGGAACAGGTAGGATCTTTCCCCGTAACTATGCATCTTTTCGCAAATTAGAGCACATACGGGATGCCTATTTTACCCCTTGCAGGAAGGGAAACTTGAAGACTTGCATGGAGCCCTTCTACACACCTAGCTGGAAAACTGTTGCTAACCTAGGGATGAACAGTGAATGACTTGCTGAACAAATGCAGGAATCCCAAGAACTCTATTTGCCTTAAAATGACTCATGTGCTTAAAAGGACCCCAGAGCACACTGTGTTTATACCCAGGCTTCCAAAGTGCTGTGCAGCCGTGAGGTCAGGGGAAAAAGGAAGTGTAGTTGGTCTCGGGAGATGGATTCAATCTTGTGGTGGGTAAAAGCCTTTTCCACCTGAAGAGGAGAGGCCGCTGATCTATTTCACCAGTGCCATTAATACATGATGCAATAAAGTCCAAATCCATACCCCACACACAAGTGATGATGCTCCTCTCAGAGGTAAAAACGGAATGAATGCTCTTCCCTCCTCACCCCTGCCTTACCTCCCCCAGCCCAAACATATCTGTAGAAGCAGGGACGCTTCTGATTTTCTCAGACCTGCAACAAAAACGCCCTTCCTAATAAGATTAACGGAGAAGGTGGTCATGACATGGAGGCAGGCGGGAGGTCCTGAAGCAATGGCCCCACTCAACGCTACCCAATGATCCATAAAACACCACAATCATTCATCAGTGATGTTCGTCAAGTTCATGAAACTCAGCAATACACGGGTCGGCTCTGGCACATTTCCAGAAGGTGTTTATTTCTTGTGGCAGTCATGTGAAAGGGATGAAAATTAACCAAGGAAATGACCCCTCTGACCTCTCTCCCAAACTGTCAATGTGCAAATAATGTGTCATGCCTCCATTTTTGCATTTTCAGTCATTACGAATTTACTGTCAACTCAACTCAGTTCCTGAAGGTCCACACAGTTCCTGCCATGTGCAGGGAATACGTAAACCTTCCCTCCACCGCGGGGCTGATTCAGGTTCGCTTTCGTTAGGAAGACACTGAGCTCCCAGTATTTCGGACAATGCAAAAAATTTGAGGAGAGGCTGAGTGCGACCTGGAGTGTCAAGAAAGGCTTGAAGGGGTAAGACTTGGCCCAGAGGGAGGAACAGAAAGAATTCTGATAGGCTGGGAGAGATGGGAAAAGGATTCGAGGCAAACAGTTCTTTACTAAAAGGCCTTACTAGGGATTCTGAATTTGAGCTTCCCAACCGATGGCCCTAGGAGTGTAAGGCCATAAAAGTAATGAATTTATGAAAACCCAGTACCTCTCAGAATGAGATCCACTAGCATGAACTGAAAAACCAGTGTTGCTGGCAGGAAGTCTGGAAAGTGCAGGAAGAAGGAATAGAGATCTGGCAGTTTTCTCCCAGAACGAGGAAAGAGCCACACTTTCGGACCAGGGTTGGGAGTCAAAAGACCCAAATTCCAGTCTGTCTCCAGATCGGAATCTGGGACTTGAAGCAAGTTTCTTGAACTTCCTTCGGATCCCCCATTTCCTCCAGTTTTGAATGGAGATCATAATAGGCAAGCATGGAAATTACCTAGTTCAATAGTTGATACGTGGTGTTTAATAAACTGTAACCGTTGTTGTGATCAAGTAAAAAGGAAACGTGAAAAGCTTTCCAGTTAGAGCTAAGTGAGGGACTACAGAATTGCAGCGTCTTGGGGGGGACATCTGAGAGTCTGATCTGCCTTGTACTTTCATATACTACATTTTAATCCTGATAGATGGCTTGGGCTGTAAAAATCAAAGCAACGTGGGAGCGCCTGGGTGGCTCAGTCAGTTAAGTGTCTGACTTTGGCTCAGGTCATGATCTTGCAGTTTGTGGGTTCGAGCGCCGCGCTGGGCTCTGTGCTGACAGCTCAGGGCTTGGAGCCTGCTTCGGATTCTGGGTCTCCTCTCTCTCTGCCCCTCCCCTGCTCACACTGTCTCTCTCTCTCTCAAAAATGAATAAACATTAAAAAACATTTTTAAAAAATTAAAGCAACATGAGAGATGTCAGTGCCTTCACTCCAAACATCAGGACAGCCTCTGTGGTGCTGCTTTCTAGAAAGCACATCTCACCTTCACAAAACTGAGAGGGAACAGTCACCTCCTTCCATCCAGGAGCCAGGCCAAAAATCACTGATTAATGCACTTGTACCCTGTCTATAAGAGTCTGAAAATGCGGGCTGGCAACGAACCTATTCAACAAACTCTTAATGAATGTCTGTACGAGACACTGCCATAGATCCTTGCAGGGCCTCTTAATCCAGGAGCAAAAGGGAAAGTTCCAGACTATTATGCACCAGATGCTTTAGATTCCCAATTGCAATGAATCCTCACGGGTCTATAAGAAAGCCTTCATCCCTTTTTGTAGAAAAGAGCCTGGGTGGCTCTAGTCAGTTAAGCGGCTGGCTCTAGATTTCAGCTCAGGTCATGATCTCCTGATTCTGAGTTCGAGCCCCGCATTGGGCTCTGCACTCACTGCAGAGCCTGCTTCAGATCCTCTGCCTCTTTCTTTCTGTTTCTGCCCCTCCCCTCCTTCCTTTCCCCCTCTCTCTCTCTCAAAAATAAATAAATGTTTAAAAAAAAGACATGCATTCTTTCAATTCTTTCACTCATTCCTCACTTACTCATGCTTTTCAAATAAACGTGTGTTGTGCACTGCTGGGTAAAGCACAGGCGAGAGTGACCATTGCCCTCAAGGGGTTTAGAGTCTGAAGGGGAGGAAGACAAACATCTAACTCTCACAAGACAGACCCGAAGTGTGAGTCATCCAAAAGACACAACGTACCATGGGGATGAGATGAATTCTGGCTGGGAAGTCTGGGAAGGCTTCCAGAAGGGTGCTCTATCAGTTGGGCTAGGATTTGCAGAAAATAGTCAGAGGCAGTGCAGGGATGCCTAAGGAGCATGGAGTTCAGCTGGTAGAAGAGTATCTGTGGCATCTGGGAATGGGGAGCTGTTTGCTGCAAGAATGGGTAGGGAATCTGGTAATCAAGGTAAGTTGGCACAGCTTTGTCAAGGGTCTTGAATGCCAAACTAAGGAGATACCTTTATCATTACATTACCACTACATAGTATATGGCGCTAGGCAATCTGTTAAGGGGGCTTAAAAGGAAAGGGCAAAAAAGAAGGAAAAGAAGCAAGATCTTAGACACAAAGTAAAGCCCACAAGGGCACCTGGGTGGCTCAGTCGGTACAGCCTTGGAATCCTGAGCTCAGCTCAGGTGTTGATCTCAGGGTTTTGAGTTCAAGCCCCACATTGGGCTCCACACTGGGTGTGAAGCCTACATAAAATATTTAATTAATTAATTATTAAAAAGCCTACATAGCACCGGCACAGCCTCAGGCTCCAGACCTCCTAAATGTCACCACAGTGTGCTGAGGGCTTCCCCCCCCCCCAACTCTATAGGAGCTGGGAGTATCTTTGTCTTAATTTATCATCTTTATAATCAACTTTTACCCTTCCTCCTTCCCTTAAATGGATGCTAGAAATTAGGCAAACATGTAGATTTTGAGGAAATCCAAAGCTCTCTGGGGGGAAGGAGAGGAAATGCAGTGCAACTGCATCAGCCTTAGTCATACAGCCCTGGGTGAGGTCAGCCTGACCGCCCCACTCCAGGTGCATCAGCTGCTACCCCCAGGTCCGATGTGTTTCCATTCACCTCCTTAAGCCCAGTGGTGTTTTGAAGGCCATGGACGCTCTCCTTTTTGTGTAAGGCAAAGGGTGGCCTGACTTCCCACTTATGACTTTGGTTCACTCCAGTGCCATCTTATTATTCTGTGTGGGGGACCGGCTGAACTTCTGACGTCAAGTTCTCTGCCAACAACAACCTCCACCTAACAACACACACACATACGCGTGCAAAGGCACACATGCACACACACACCACCAAAATGTCCCAACTCGAAATTATCTTCCAAACGGACATACGTTTCCCATTTATATCGCCATCCTCATGCCCTGGGCCTGGACAAATTGGTTCCCTCCCCCTCCCCCGCTCGCCCCACCCCGCCTCCACTCTTCCCTTCAAGACACCAGTGTCAACAGTTTGTTTCCCCCTACAAACCATCTACATACGGTGCGGTGGGGCGCTCTGTGCCTCACCACCACATCCTTCTTACCAGGAGCCCTGGCCTCGCCACCAAGCCCAAGGTTCATTGGGCTTTTAAAATATGTTCCACGTTAACTAATATCTATATGCTGGTGTTAAGAGCAGAGGGAACCATCTGGCTACAGCATTAAAAAAAAAAAAAAAAAAAAGACAGTGGAAGGGGGATAAGGAGAAACCGAGGTCCCTTAGGCAAGTGAGTTCCCACGCTGCGGGAGCGCTTGGGCGGTGTTCAAAGTTGCCCACCTCATCCATCACAGCTCCTCAAAGACTATTAACTTGCTAGCCATCATCCAACCGCCTTTACCACACCCGCAGCCCCCCGGGACGAGGATAACGCCAGAGGGGCTGCAGCGTGCTAGCGCCACCCCACAGGTAAAGGGCACACAGGCCCGCTATAAAGGCAGGGACACACGACCGCCCTGAATCTAGCCGGGCGCTCCTGTTGCAAGGGGTGGGTGATTCATCACTGGGGAGAGAGGGGCAGTCAGCAAAAAGGAAAATCGTGGAAAGTCCCAGAGGAAGTGGTAACCCGATTCTGAAGCCTGGCCATAACGCGCACTTGGCCTTAGGCACACTGGGCGCCCCTGCTGCCGCTGCTGCCCTCACCCCACTCCACCTCTCCCTCGTTCTGTCCTCCGAACGCGCGCCTCACCCCATGCCTCCACGCACACCATGAACCTTGGGGGAGCCCGTCAGCTTTGCCCCGCCGCCCACCCACCTGCACAAGGGGACATCTGGGTTCGGGAAGCCTACCAGGGCAAAACGGCGACCCTCCGGGGCGACGAGCTACTGCCCATCTCCCCACCCACTGAATCCTTACTGTGCCATTTGCCCAGTCTGATGGCAGCCCAAGCCGCTGATGGGAGTCGGCTAGAATGCAGCCCAGAGAGAAAGGAAGGAACGCGTTTCGCAAGGACCCAAGATGACCCGCTGCCCCTCCTTGGAATGCCCCACCCCCACCCCTCCAGCCTCGAGTGGGGATGGGGGCGCAGACAGACAAGGGGAGGGAGGCACGCTCGGTCCCTGTCCGCAGCTGCACACAAAGCCCTTCACCTTCTCCTTGCCTTCCAAGCTCCTCCCTGGGCTTCGTTTTTCCGAGGGTCTCGGATGCCCCCTTCGGTGGTCGGCGGGACGGTCCCACCAGCTCTCGCAGCGCCGCCTCCTCCCCGCCCCTTGCCACGGACCCCGGGAGGGAGCTGAGCCCCGGCTCCGGGGGACGGCCAGAGCCCCCCACGCGCGCGGGGCCCCTGCGCCCCGGGGGAGCGGACAGCGGTCCGGTCTGCGCGGCACAACTTCGCCCAGCCGCTCCGCCACCCGCTCGCGGGCTCACAACCCACCCCCGCAGCGGTCGGCTAGGGTCGCGATCAGCCGCGTCCCCCGGCGGCCGTGAGCCCAGGCGCAGCCACGCTCCTACCTGCGCGGCGAGGAGCGAGGGCAGCGCGCGTCCCGGCCGGAGCCCCGCGGCGCGGCGCGTCAGCCCTTGTGCTGCGGCGGCGGCGGCCGCGGGATGGCTGGCACACTGGCTGCCCGCCCGGCTGACTCCTCGCTGGGGTTTCCTGTGGGGCTGGACAAAGGACATTTCCTGGGAGGAGCAGGGGAATGTTCCCAGCATGCCTCGATTTGTAGTTCCCGGAGACTTCCTGCCACCGCGGCCGGACGGGGACCCGGCACGCGGGCAGCGGCGCTCGCCCCTTCCCGCAGCGCTTGGGGGCCGGGAGCCGCGGGGCCGTCTTGCTCTGCACCCCGCGCCCCGCCCCGTGCGACCCGGCGGGGCGCCTGTCCACGCGTCCCAGACCGCGCCCGCGGCGGAGGCGGCGATCGCGGATCCGGGGGACTGCAGCCGAGCCCCCGCGGTATATGCGGGAGGACCCTGCGGTGGGAGCGGCCTTTTCTTCGGAAAGGAGGAAGTTTCGGGTGGGTTCGCTTTGAGTTGACTTGTCTTTCCAATAGGTTTTCGTTTTCTTTTTCTTTTTCCTGGTCTTTTTTTAACCGCCGGAATCCTGCTGGGAGTGGATTAAAGAACTTGACTGCTCACCAGGAATGCAGGTTCCTTAAGATCTTGGCGCTGCATCCCTCAGACCATAAGAGCTGATTGTTTCCAGATCCCGACCTGGTGACTTGTTCCCTCCAATGCTGGCGTGGTCCCAGGCGTCTTTTCAAAGAAAGTAATTAAGTTAAGCGATTGAACACAAATTATGTGAAGTAGCTCCAAGACACGTAAAAACCCCGTGTGCCGCTGCTGAATTAGGAGCGTGCTGGAATGTCTACTCGTTCACCTTTAGGATTCAGTTTCCTGGGTCCTACAAACAGACACAATGGCCACTGTGTGGCTTCTGTAGAGGGGGCTTAGGGACGGAGAACTCCACTTGCAGCCTGTCCAGAGTCTACAGCATCCTCCACAAAGTCTCGCCTAGTTCTGGAACTGTGTAGCCGGGACCCTTGTGGGAGAAATCAAGGAAGGGCCACTTGGAGACTAAATGATGGAGTGTTGCATTCTCCCTTCAGGAGACTGAGAAGCATGCGATAAACCGAGCTAGGAAAGGAAGAGTTCTAGCACGCTCTGAAGTGTGTTTGAAAGGTAATCAGAAGGTCATAATTGCCCTGTGTATCCACTTGGCCTTTCACATTTCATGTGCACGTGAATTAGAACAATGGCACGGGGGACTCAGTGTACATTTAAGAAAAGTGCATTCGCTTTTCTTTTCTGCTGTAGTTCTCTTTCTCTCCGAGTACTTGACCACAGGGAGAACATGGGCTGAAGCCATTTAAGGTGTAGAATTGGTGAGAAGTGTGCATATAGGGTCACCTACCTCCCTGAGGTACATATGTCACTGTGAGCCTGGCATTTGCCAGGCCCTACAAATTACAGCTTCCTATAGGTTTGCAATCTGGTAACATTCTCTTAAAATTGCCCCCTTCACTACCGCCAAGGGGGAAAAAAAGATAATTGATCATCATTTGGCAAATCCAGCTACCCATCTTAGTGTTCAGTTTGAAAAGATGAAACCCTTGCCTGTAGCATTTAACATTGCCTGCTACGCCCTCAGTGAAGCTATTTTCTGCCTTTCTTCTAATATAGCATAGTCTCCTCATTCTCCTACATTTCTTTTTTTGTTTAACATTTATTCATTTTTGAGAGAGAAACAGCATGAGTGGGGGAGGGGAAGAGAGAGAGGAAGACAGAATCCAAAGCAGGCTCCAGGCTCTGAGCTGTCAACCCAGAGCCTGTCGTGGGGTTCGAACTCACAGACTGTGAGATCATGACCTGAGCTGAAGATGCGGGGCTCGAACTCACAGACTGTAAGATCATGACCTGAGCCGAAGGCTCAGTCTGAGCCACCCAGGGGCCCCTCCCCCTACATTTCTAAGTTAGCTCAAGATACCTTAAATCTCACTCCTCTCCATCCCATATCAAGCCTGCCCCTGTCTTTTGTTGCCAACCCAGGTTAATTAATTACTTCAAAAGAGATCTATGTAACACTTACTACATGCTAGTCACCATACCTACAGTAGATAGTATGTTAACATTCAGCCATAAGATATTTACTAAGAACAAACTCTGTCTTAACTCTCCAGAAGTTCATACTCCAGTTGACATCCCACAATTACCATATAGTATTTTAGTGCTATAACACAGCCCTAACACCGAGGTTTTGTTCTCAGAGATTGGTGCTCTTTCCATAAACTCTTTTGTTCCAGCAAGATCAGGCAGTGGCCAGAGGAGGGAACAAGAGAGACCAGGAAATGCAGACAGTACGTAGGGACTCTTAGCGTGTGAAATTTGGTTGTGAAGGAGTGGTAGCTGAGAAGGAAGTAGGGTCTAAGGGGAAGGCAGTTTCTGTTTGTGGGCTTTTTGTTTGGTTTTTAAGATGAGAGCTCCCTGGGGGTGGTTAAATGCTGATGGGAAAGGTCTAGGGGAGAGGCAGAGGGTGAAGACAGAGGAGGGAGAAAGGATAAGAGATCAGGCATTCAACAAATACTTGTTGAATTAGCCAATTCCTGTTACATATCATTGCCTAGATTGAAATGGATAAATTGCACATTCCCAGCTAAGATCCGCAAAGTCTGAGAAGAGGCCATAATGACATTCCTTTCTCCCTGGTCATGCATCCTCCGCTCCCCCTCCTGGTCCTCTAGGGAGGTAACAGGGAGTGAGGGGAGGGAAACCAGGTCCCCCCCGCTGTGGTGGGCTGGCTGTCAAGTTTTCAAACTTCACAGCAGTTCTAAAGGCACACAGTGACTTCAGAAAAGTCTAAACTTTTAACAGTGTGGACTTAATTTTTTAATTAAGCAAATATTTTACCCTTGCCTTTTTCCCCCTTCACTTTAAGATAGATTAGTTAACTATTCTCATCCTTGCCTTTCAAAAGGGGAATTGAACCTGGAGACATTTGCCTACATGTTTTAAGCTTTCAAGTATATGGTGGACACCTCTTGTTTTCTTAGCCTCACAAGCATCCATTCCCCCCCACCTTTTTTTGGCAACAGCACCTTTGGGGAAATAATCTCCTTTCTGCCTGAATCCTTATGGTTTAGAGAGGAGTAGAGCCCATCTCCACCTCCACTCCAGTGATGGGTACGTAATCAACACCTACCAAGTAATCTGCTCCATTGCTATACAGAGAATAAGCTATTAGAGGAAGTAGAGCTGAGAAAGAGGTGTGTGTGTGTGTGCGTGTGTGTGTGTGTGTCAGAGAGACAGAGACAGAGAGAACACATGCATAAGCAAATCCTTATGATATTGTTTGATCATGCCTGAAGCCAAGATAACCCTAGATTTTTTTGTTAGAAGAGCCAAAACATTCTCTTTTGGGCTTAAGCTATTTTGAGTTAAGTTCTATCTCTTGTAGCCAAGAGAGTTCTATACCACTGAGTGTGGGGTGTGGCAGTGCAGATCATTAAATGTGCACTGGCTACATTGAGGAAGGGTGAGATGTGAAAGGACCTCTGTGTACCAGGCTAGGGGATTGGAAATCCTGATGATACGGTAGCCAAAACACGAAATGAAAAGGTCTCCAGGCCTCAGCATTTCAAGGTTGGACTTGTAGAGGTCTTGATTGACAAATGTTCGCATTTTAGAAGGTTTGGACTGCTTGCAGTGTTTATAAAGATTCTAAAGAACGAGACATGCTAGTGTTGAAACTGACCTCTATGAAGTAGGGAGGAAGAAATTAGAGACGCTCTTTCTCATTCTAGCCTGCAAACCCAAATGGTCAAGAGTCTGATACACTGAGCCATGCCAGGTTGGAAACATGAAATTCTCTGCCCTTTGGCAAAGGCAGGAGGGTAAAAACTGATCATGGAAAAAAGACTGTCCGGGGTCTGCATCAAACTCTTCTTGCTGTGCCCTCCCTGCCTGAGGAAGGGAAGGCTTAACCTCATTTTAAGTAGGGTGACCGTATAATTTATTATCCAAAATGGGACAATTTGGAATGTGGTGAGGGGTGCTATTAATAATTACACCTGAGTGACAGCTCTAAAGCAGGTCACCCTGATTAAAAGAGCTCGCCACTAGGATACAGCCTTGCATCAAGAGGCCAACCTGTCAGTGCTCTTCAGTCCCAGATCATTGTTTCCAATTGCCCCTAGGCAGAGGTCAAGATGGCAGCCATTAAACTGAAAACTGGAAAGTGAATCTAACCCTAAAGATTTTTTTTTTTTAATTCGTTTCTAGGAGAGAGAGAGAGACAGCGTGAGCAGGGGAGCGTCAGAGAGAGAGGGAGACACAGACTCTGAAACAGGCTCCAGGCTCTGAGCTGGCAGTCAGCACAGAGCCCGATGCGGGGCTCGAACCCACGAACCGCGAGATCATGACCTAAACGAAAGTTGGACGCTTAACCGACTAAGCCACCCAGGCGCCCCAGGATTTCTCTTAAAAGACAGACAGCTCCAGCCCAGGGTCTACAGTGTAGACGAACTCCATATTGCTGAGCTACCCCAGCAAGTGCGTGGCCAAAGCAATTGAGTCCTGAAAAGGGAAACCCTCCCCAATTCTCATCATGGTTGTGGTCATGGATGCAAATAATAAGAATCTTTCTCAAGAGGTAACGTGGCGATAGCTACATTGCTCCAAGAATTCCATTCCTTTCATGGCAGGTAATTCTTGCAATTTTCTAATTCGCAGAACTAAATGCATCCTGTAGGACAATCTCCCTGCTTATTATTTCCCCTTGCCTTTGCTTTCAGGTGGGAGTTACCCTATTTTTCCCCCTGCCACTTTACAGTGACTGTGTGGGGAATCATCAAATTTGTAGTTTCGCCGTGAGCTGTGAGAGAATAGAAATCACTTAAAGGTCAGGAACCAGGAGCTAGACCTGAAGTTAAGTCTTCTCCCTCTGGGGTGTGGGTGAGTACATTTTCATGTGTGTCCATAATCATTACATGCTATTAAGTTGGGACATTTTAATTTTTTTAACATTTACTTATTATTGAGAGACAGAGACAGAGCATGAGCATGGGAGTGGCAGAGAGAGGCGGAGACACAGAATCTGAAGCAGGCTCCAGGCTCCAAGCTTGACGCAGAGCTCAAACTCACAAACCGCAAGATCATGACCTGAGCTGAAGTTGAACGCGTAACCAACTGAGCCACCCAGGCGCTCCAAGTGAGGAGATTTTAAATATCATGTGTATAGAAGGAGGGGAGCCAAGAGATGGCCTATGGTGCGTGGCTATTATTTTTTGATGTCTCAGCTTGCATTTCCGCTTATTTTTTTTTTTAATGTTTTATTTATTTCTAGGAGAGAGAGAGAGACAGTGTGAGCAGGGGAGGGTCAGAGAGAGAGGGAGTCACAGACTGAAACAGGCTCCAGGCTCTGAGCTGGCAGTCAGCACAGAGACCGAAGCGGGGCACGAACCCACGAACCGCGAGATCATGACCTAAGCGAAAGTCGGACGCTTAACCGACTAAGCCACCCAGGCGCCCCTTGCATTTCCGCTTATAACAGTGCCCTCATTTGCCTTTTGAGAAACTGTCCCTCCCACAACTTTAGTCTTGTCTGGAAAAGTCTTTCACCTTCCCCACCTCTACCTCTTTGTCTTGCTGCTCCTGAGGCAGGTCTGTAACCCAGCAGCCCGGTGGTGCTCCCACATCCCACAGACCAGGGATGGGTTCAGAATGGGCAGATCCAGAAGCTAAGGTGAAAGAAAACCCTCTTGCTCCGTTGGAGCCACTAATTGAAAAGGCCACATAAATCTGAAGCTGCTAGAGGTTGGAAACCATAACCTGAATGTGGCCTCAACATAGAGAAAAGAGCGGAGAGGAGGGAAAGACAGAGAAAGAAAAAGAAGCTTACCTGAAGTCTTAAACCCAGCCATTCCTAACCTATCCCACCTGTCAGTCATATGAACGACTCAATGCCCCCAACTATCCCTGTGTTTAATCTGATTGAATTGGATGCCCACCTCTTCCACAGATAGAGTTGTAACTAAACGCGGAGATTTCAAGTGCTTTGTGGCGTGGCTCGTCATGTTTTTCGAGAAAGAGGGAGGTGAGCAGAAGACAAGGTTGGACGCACCTGGACCGCACGTCAGTGGAATGTTCTTTTCTCAGGAGGCGCCTGTAGTTGCCCCTGCTAATTCCATCATCCGGGCTGGTTAGGACCGTGGGTGGGAAACTAACCGTCTTCTAGGGTTGAAATGACACGGAACGCAAGGATCAGTCAATGGCTGACTTGGGAGAGATCAGCCATGTTCTCATCTTTGTATCGGTGCTTTTGCTGAAAAATAAGTTAACTGATATATATATATATATATATATATTTTTTTTTTTTTTTTCAACTCTTACATTTATTGTGGAACCTGGTTTGTTTATTAATAGGTAACATACAACTTAGTTTTTTGTTCTTACTTTTTTGTTTCATTTTCTGGTGGCCTTTCGCTTCTTGTGTTAAGTTGGAAACCTTGTATTCTCTCACCAGGGCCCTCCTCCCTTCTCTTCCCAGAGCCCGATTTCCACCTTCAGCCCCAATCTCTTTGTGGCTAGATACTCCCCACACTAAACCTAACTGCCACCTCCTTGTAAAGACCTTTTCAGAACATTCTGCCTACAGGAGACTCCGCTACTTTCCCTCAGGCCTGTGTTTTCCTTCGTGTCTGAAACACTTTAATATAAACTTTGGTCTCCTGTCTTTTGTTTCTCTCCTGCAGCTAGAGTAGAAACTCTGTGAGTACAAAGTCTGTGTCTGTCTGATTCACAGTTTTGTCCCAAGAGTCTCCCACAGTGCTCAGCTCTTACAGCTCTTACAGCGGGAGCTCAAAAGGTACTTGGTGAACACATCGAATAAAGAAATATTTTTTAAGCATCTGCAAGGAGCATTTATTTTTTTATTTTTTTTATTTTTTATTTCTAGGAGAGAGAGAGAGAGACAGTGTGAGCAGGAGAGGATCAGAGAGAGAGGGAGTCACAGACTGAAACAGGCTCCAGGCTCTGAGCTGGCAGTCAGCACAGAGCCCAACGCGGGGCTCGAACCCACGAGCCGCGAGATCATGACCCAAGCGAAAGCCGGATGCTTAACCGACTAAGCCACCCAGGCGCCCCTGCAAGGAGCATTTAATGTTCACTTGTGGGTAACTTCTCTTCGATATTTTTTAAGTAAACTTTCTATTAAAGTATAATGTGTAAAAATGAATATTTCATCAATGTATAAAGGACTCAAATGTTGAAGACTGTCTTATTTCCAGGAGGAGAATTTGGGGATGGGAAAAGTGAGAGTGTTTTCCATCCAATCAAAGGAAGTAGAAGGAGGAAAAGGGGGATGCTTTTGCTGGGGTCAACTTGGCTGAGGGCTAGCTCTAAAATAGTCTGCCTCCTACAAGTGTTTCCCTTAGCGTGAGCCCAAGACTTTGTTTCCTTGCTGGCTTCCAAATAGCCTGGAGCCTCTTTTCCCTCAAGGGTGGGGAGAGAAGGAAAATAAATTGTGAGTCATGGGAAAAATTAGGTTAATAATACAGGCCAAGGTATAGATTTCAGTCACTTCTGTACTCCAAAAACTAGGAAGATATTTAGTTCACTAAGTTTTTAAGACAAATCTGTATCTGATTTAATGGAGAAATTTTGTATGGCCCTCCTTAAGATTAGAAGCAGGATATGGGGCGCCTGGGTGGCTCAGTCAGTTAAGCGTCCAACTTCAGCTCAGGTCATGATCTCACAGTCTGTGAGTTCGAGCCCTGCGTTGGGCTCTGTGCTGACAGCTCAGAGCCTGGAGCCTGCTTCAGATTCTGTGTCTCCCTCTCTCTCTGTCCCTACCTCACTGGCGCTCTGTCTCTCTCTCAAAAATAAACATACATTTTAAAAACATTTTAAGAGGCAGGGTAAGGATGCCAAATATCACTGCTACTCTTGAACATGATGCTGGAAACCTATGCCAGACCAACATGACAAGAAAATCAAAGGTATAAGCATTAAAAAAGAAGCAAAAGTGTTATTTTCAGATGATATAATCATCTACATGGAATAATTTATAAACCAAAACCATCTATTTAATATTCACAAATAATTTCCATTTCACAAATAAGGAGGCACTGGGAGGCTACACTAGCCCTAGGCTATTCAGAAGTAAACCTCGGAGGCTGAATTTAAGCCACGAGGCTGGAGGAATAGAAACATTCAGCGTGGGAGTGTGAAGGGAAGAGCCCGGAGCTCCCACCCAGCAGCCCGCCACCCCTGCGTGCATTCACTCCTGTGTTAGCGTATGCCTGCACCCTTCATGCCCAGAACATGGTACTGGGCACGCACAATGACAGCCGCAGGTATGGATGGCGATCTGGTAGAATAACTCTGTGACTGGGCTTACACAGCAAGCAATCAGGGCACAGAAGGAACTGAGCTTGTCAGAGTTTGCTTCCCCAGGGGGTGACACCAGAACTCAGTTTTAGAGAAGAGAAGTAGGTTTTCTACGTGAGAAATGGGGCACTTAAGGTGAGGACAAAGACCTAGGTGCCCCTGTGGCGGGGAGGAGGGGTGGGGGCAGGAGGGTCCCACAGAGGGACAGAGGCCAGAGAATGAGTTGCAGGCCCGGGTCCTGAATGACAGTGTGGGCTCTGTGAAAGAGTGTAGACAGGGGATGCACCACCGGGGGAATGAGACAGATTGGATAGAAGAGAGCATCTAGAAGGATAGACAAATTGAAAAGAGAAAATGGCTCAGTCTTCCCAGGTTGAAGGAAGAAGTTGAATTTCCTTCATGTCTACACTCAACATCAAAGATCACTTCCGTTACCATCCATTTTCCTGTAATTTACCACTAGTCACAGCTTTTATGACAGTGTTATGAAAACTTTTCCCTCTTCTGAATACGATTGCATTGAACCTTTAGTCCACTTGACTAGTACCCCCACACACACACACATCATCTTTTCTCTTGGGTCCCTGTGGCTTCATTACCGGGTTTAACATCTCCAATCAACCATGAGGGTCCCCCAGTATGGCTTTAATGAAACAGAAAAGAAAAATCCATTTATTCAACAAATATTGACGGAGCATTAATAGTGCTAGGATACCGCAGTAAATAAAATATGGTTCCTACTCTGAAGGAGTTTATGGGCTCAGTTATGGGCTGACCAAACAGATGATAATATTTAACACCAGGATCTGCAAACGTTACATGACTGTGTGTGCCAAGCCTTGTTCTTCCATATAGAAATCTGTCGATCATTTAATTATCTGGACAACCCTAGGAGGCAGGTTGTAGGAGGCATCCCCACCATCTCACCCTGCTACTGAGCTGGGAGCCCCACCAGCATGGCTCCTGTGTCTGTGACTTCTCCCCTTCACTTTAACAGCCAAATGACAATCTAGCGTCATCAGTGACATGATACAGACAGGTTGCATTAGAGAAATGCATCTAATCCAGTCTGAGGGGTCAGGAACCATTTTCTGGAAAAGTTTTCCTCAGGTGACAGAGGAAAGAGGGGAGGTGATTCTGGGTCACAGGTATGCTAAGCGCAAAGACTCAGTGCCCAGAAAGAACTTGGCACCTGTTACTGAACATCCTGGAAGGCCAAAGGAGGCCCGGATGAGGGACTGGAGGTGGGAGAGGGGAGGCATAGAAGTTAAGTCTGCTGTTTTAGATCTCAGCATTTAGTACTCGAAGAAAGCACATAGACAAGGCAATGGAACTAAGTTCCAGAAACTCCTGAGTCTAAATATTATATCCCTTTCAAGACATGATACCTTTTTTTTTCAAGCCAAAATTGGAGTCATTTTTGGGATTTGTGGATTCATTTAATGTCTTAGAAAAGTATTATTTTTTTCTGAGAGAGAGAGAGAGCACGCACATGTGAGCAGAAGTAAGGGAGGGGGAGGGAGAGAGGGAGACAAAGGATCAGAAGCAGGCTCTACGCTCTGAGCTGTCAGCCCAGAGCCAGATGCAGGGCTCTCACAAGCTGTGAGATCATGACCTTAGATCATGACATGATCATGAGTCAGATGCTTAACTGACTGAGCCAGTCAGGTGCCCCAGAAAAGTATTTCTTATTAACTACATGGCGTTACATATTTAGCCATTCATCTTTGTTGAAAGAAATAGAATTGCATTAAAATAAATATAAAATTACCCCTATGAATCAGTCACTACTATGATTGAACTGTCATTAAATTCAACATGTATGAGCACCTACTATTATGTCCAGCCACCAGAGGACACCTCAGTGAAGAAGATGGGGCCATGAGTTTGCACTGTGTACATTTCAGCAAATCCTGAATATCTTAGAAGTCTGAAACCACGATTTTTCATATTTGTGGAATATACGAAGTCTTTTTTGTCCAAACATCTCACCTTACAGATAAAGAAACTAAAGAGGGTATGTGATTTGCCCACATTCATACAGCTCAGTGCAGCGCCTGGCTGGGCACCGGACCTAGACTCCCACACTTCCAGGCCATTGCTCTTTCCAGTAATACTCCATTCGCTTATGTATTCTGAACCATGGGTTCAAGAGAAGTGTTGGACAAGAAGCCGCGTAGTGCTGTGGGTCAGGATTCCCACTGGAGTATTTCTTGAGCAATCTAACATCCTACCCCGCTCACCAGACAACAGCCTAGAAAAAGCCAACGTTGTCCAACTTACAAAAATGTTTTCAAAGTCATTATCTCATCCAAGCTTCAAGCGATCCTATGAGATAGACTCTGTGGATGTTATCCCCACGCAGATGAGGAAACTGAGCTTTGGAGTTCCAGTGGCATGAGCATGGTGACAATATAAGAACCAGGAGGGCGGGGTCAGCTGCCACGGACCGCAGTCCACGGAGATACTGAAACATCCCAGCAATTAATCAGAGATTCGGCGCCATTTACATCCAATTTCTGCCAACACTCTCAACACAAGTGATGAGATGTGAATTGTTTCTATTCTCACTCAAAAAGTAAGTGTCCTCGGATAAAAATATAAAAACACTCCTAGGTTTGTGGATTTACCTTAGTTGAGATTTTCTGTGATGCAGACATGCACATTTCTTGGTGTAATTAGAGCCTTGTCCCAATCTCAAGAAGACCTGAAGCTGGCAGCTGGATTCTGAAATCAAGGTATGACAAAGCACAAAGAATAAGAGATCTTTTCAAATATACTGGGGGAGCCTGGGTGGCTCAGTCAGTTGAGCAGCAAACTTTGGCTCAGGTCACGATCTCATGGTTCATGGGTTTGAGCCCCACATCAGGCTCTGTGCTAACAGCTCAGAACCTGGAGCCTGCTTTGGATTCTGTGTCTCCTTCTCTCTCTGTCCCTCCCCCCCACCACCCCCCGGTCTCAAACATAAATAAACATCAAAAATTTTTAATAAAAAAGGAGATCTTTTTAAATATAAATTTTAATCCCTTCATTATGTCTCCCATGGAGTCGTGTAATTGGAAATGACAACTGAAGAGAGAACAGATTGTAGAAATGTGGCAAATGTTTTATGGGTATCAAAGCCAGTAAGTAAAGAACAGAAAGGACATGTAAAAAAACATACTCATGGATTATTCAAGAGAAGTGTGAGCACATTGCTATTAAGGAATTAGAACAATAGGGTATTAGATTAAAAATTAAAAGTCACTTTTCACATACCACGAGTGGTCTTGCTACTCTCTCTCCCAGTGATTGAAGAAAAATGTTTTTTTAGGAAACATATCTTGAACAAGAGTAGGCAGCTACATCCAGGTAAGTTATCTTTGCCTTTGGTGAGTGTGAGTGACTAATGCTTTCCAGTTACGGGTGCTGGAAAAACTGTGAAACAAAAGATAATTCCAAATAAGTAAAATATTCTGCTATAGTTAGTACATAAAACAAATCCCTTTCTTTGAGCATCAAGAGAGATTTGATTTTTCTTTTTTTTTTTAATTTTTAAAGTTTATTTTGAGAGAGAGAGAAAGAGAGCATCCCAAGCAGGCTCTGAACCACCAGCACAGAGCCTGCTGCAGGGTTCAAACTCGAGAACCGTGAGATCATGACCTGAGCTGAAATCAAGAGTTGGATGCTTAACCAACTGAGCCACGCAGGTGCCCTGACATTTGATTTTTCATAATGGAACTGACCATCATCAGTCGTCCTTATTAAAGAATATGAGTTTGAAGGGAAGCCAAATGATCCAAGGGCTACATCTACCCTCCAGATCTCAATTTTTGTTGGCTGAGGCTCAGTTCTTTTACCCTACACTCTGTTTCTCACTCTAAAGTTTTTATTCCTTCTACTATCATACTTCCCACCCCAACACCTAGAGTCCTGGTAGACGTGCCACAGAACATTCAAACTCTGTATTTTATTCCCATTAAAAAAATTTTTTTAATCTTTTTTTAAAATTTATTTTTGAGAGAGACAGAGTGTGGGTGGGGGAAGGGCAGAGAGAGGGAGACACAGAATCCGAAGCAGGCTCCAGGCTCTGAGCTGTCAGCACAGAGCCCTATGCGGGGCTCGAACTCACGAACCGCGAGATCGTGACCTGAGCTGAAGTCAGATGCTTAACCGACTGAGCCACCCAGGCACCCTCCCATTTTTTAAAACTTAAGTATAACCAACATAAAATGTTATATTGGTTTCAGGTGCACAACATGTTGATGCAACAATTCTGTATAGTACTTGATGCTCACCATGGTGAGTGTCATCACCATCCGTCACCATACATTATTACAAATTGTTGACTATATTCCCTGTGCTGGACTTTCATCACCACTACTTCTTTATTTTATACCTGAACGTCTGTATCTCTTAATCTTCTTCACCTATTTCACCCATCCCCCCACCCACTTGCCCTCTGACAACAACCAGTTTGTTCTCTGTATTTTCGAGTCTGTTTGTTTTTTTGTTTTTTTTTTTTAATGTTTATTTTTGAGAGAGAGAGAGAGAGAGAGCAGGGGAGGGGCAGAGAGAAAGGGAGGCACAGAATCCAAAGCAGGCTCTAGGCTCTGAGCTGTCAGCACAGACCGCAATGGGGGGCTTGAACTCACGAACTGTGAGATTATGACCTGAGCCAAGTTGGATACTCAACTGACTAAGCCACCCAGGCACCCACCCCCATTTGTTTCATCTTTTAGATTCCACATAGACGTGAAATCATATGGTATTTTTCTTTCTCTCACTGACTTGTTTTGCTTAGCATGACCCCCTCTAGCCCCATCCATGTTGTTGCCAAAGGCAAGACCTCATTCTTTTCATGGCCGGGTAATATTCCATCGTATACATACACCACATCTTCTTATCCGTTCATCTATCAATGGATTGCTTTCTATTTTATACTATTTCCACTGGTTCTGGAGATGTTTTGTGCAAATTATTGGTTCTGTCTCCCCAGCTAGACTCGAGGCTTCCTGGGGCAGCAATCTTGCCTCCTGATTATCTTCATCTACTTCCCCCACTGAGAGCCTTGCTGCACTGTGCACAGAGTGCATTTAGAAGTGCCTGGAGGGGCGCAGCCCTCCCCTTTCTCTTCTATCGAACTCAGAGTAAGTACTCAGCAGTCACAAGGTCATGGCCCCGAGCAGATGCAGAGTTCATATTTTCCCAGAGGGCAGGTAAGGCCGAGGCTGTCCTCGGCCCTGTGGGCTCTCCTTCCAACTCCACTAAGCCTCTTCCCCGTCCTGCTTCCCAAAGTACACCTTCCCTGGTCCTACAATGAGTAGTCCGGCTGCACTTAGTTACTGGGCTCACTTCCTGATTCTTCTCAGCCAGAAGTCCTGTCTGGTCCAGCGCCTAATCCACACCTGCTCGCTTTTTTTGCCAACTTTGTTTCCCTCTACTACTCCAGGATTCTCCGTGTGGGCTTCTGTTTCTTCTGGCTGCTCCCAGGGGCACTAAGCCCATTACCAATGGACTCTAATCCTTGCTTTAATTATTGACACTCACGATCATTTATAGAGATTCCACACACCAGCCCATGAAATGGGAATTCTGTCCCAATATGGCTGTGTCCTATGTGCATTGACTCTACCCACATGCTCTCCTGCCTGGAACACGATCTGTAACTCTAAAGATAAAGTACTGCACATTTTTGTTCTCCCTGTGAGATTTTACTCATGGTCATTTGCTTTGGCTGTTGAATATAAACAAACCAGTTTAACAGCTTTGAAAGGTCAGCTTGAAAAGGAGCCAGTCAACCTGCGTACCCATTAAAAATAAATGGGGGAGTTATGGAGAGTTATTATATCTTACATCAAGACTTTTTTTTTTTTTTGTAGGGTGAGTGGAAAGCAGTGGCAGGTGGGAGGTGGACGGTTAATCGGGACTGTGTCCTTAGAAACATCTGTTGGGATGTTTGGGTTGATTCCATTTAAAGACACTGGAAAATCCGAACAAGGGTTTGTCCCAGGCTGGGGTCTCCAGTTAAAGATCATGTGAAGGGTTTTTGAAGACACAGAAACCAGGGGAATAACTATTCTAAGTATTCACACAGCTACATATAGAATGCAGTTTTAACTAGAAGCCAGGGATAAAAATATCTCAGTCACCACAAAACACCAGATATTTCCAAGGACCATACTGAAAAATTGTCTGACCGGGGCACCTGGGTGGCTGAGACTTCGACTCAGGTCATGACTTCACGGTTCATGGGTTCGAGCAACATGTCAGGCTCTGCACGGTCAGATTGGGATTCTCTCTCTCCCCCCCTCTCTCTGCCTCTCCCCCACTTGCACGTTCTTTCTCAAAATTCATAAATAAGCTTAAAAAAAAAGAAAAGAAAAATTGTCTGACCAAATAGAGAGGGAAAGAGACAGGAACTCTGAAGCCCGCGTTAGTGAATCAGGCTGGATTAAATGCCCATGGTTAATACCAGTAGCTTCTCCATCTGCATATTGCTTACGTTAACCCCCACTTCGCAGCCTACAGTAGAGTCAGTTTTTAAATCTGAAAACTCAATGTGTTCTGGACTGATAACCAGCTGAGGAAGGGCAGGGAAGAAGGAATAGGTGGGCAGGACTAACCTGCAGCCCCAAGGTAACAATGGAGCAAAATGAGTTACCAGATTCTCTTGGAGATGCAGATGAAGGAACCTATTGTCACCAAAGATAGACTCCTACCCAAGAGACCCCGAGGCATTACACTAGCACACCAGGACACAGGACAGTTTCTCAACTCTGTCTCCAGTTTGACCACGCGTTGGCTGTAAACGATGTTTGGGGAGAAGGGGTGAGATGAAATATATGTTTTTCTGCTTCCTGTGTCTCTATCAAAAATATAGGTACCTTGGGCACAGTTGTTCATCATCTACTTTCTTGGTAATCCTTTAGATCGCGGTGGGCTACTTTGCCGTGTTGTCTGATGACCTGATCAGGAAGGATGGTTAATGCATAGTCGTAGGCGGCCAGGGGCCAGTCAATCCTAAATGTTTAGAGCTGGTACCCACCTCGGGGACAGAGCTTTGAAGAAATAATGGTTGGTGATTGTTAAGAGCTTCCTGTGGTGCGAAGAGCTTTAAATGCATCTCTTCATTTACTCCTCCCAACAAACCAATTAGGCATGCCTACTTTTTCTGTTGTAAATGTGAAGACACTGAAGCTCAGAGAGACTAAGTAACTTGCCCAAGATCACAGAGCCAGTAAGTAATAGAGGCAGATTTTGAACCCAGGCCTGACTCCAGATCTCAGGCTGCTGATCACCGTGTGGTCCTGGGAAAGGCATCTGAAGGGCAATCTAATATTGCAGTCCTAGATTTAAACAATAAGGGAAAGATGCTTATTTCTTTGCACCCTTCCCCCAGTTTCCTTCATTTTATCACATTCTACATCCTGTTTCCAGATACCAGTATTGTGCTTTCAGTTGCATGGAGAGTTGTGAAAGGGTGAACTGTTTGTCTCCATGCAAGAATGCTCATTAGTCACATGGACCTGCCATTACATAGTATTAACATAGATGACAGTCTACCAGAGTGTGGAGGGGGGATGCGGAACGGAGGCATGTCCAGTCCTCATGCTCAGGAAGTTTACAAACTCCTGTAGAAGATAAGATGTTCAGATCTAAAAGATATTCCAAGACCGCCTATGATAAATGTTAAATCGACAGGAAGGAGAACTACTCTGCAGGAGGGAGGAGGGAGAGATCACTTCTGAACGGGCAGTCAGGGCAGAATTCCTGAAGGCAGCATCTGAAGGGAGAGTGAGGGTATTTATTTACATGGAGGCAGTGGAATCAAAAAATGAAGGCATGGAGTGAGGAAGCAAAAGGCGTGTTTGGGAGCAGTGAAAGCACCAGTTCTTCTCTGGTTACACGCAGGAGGGTGGGAGCAGGAGTGAAGCAAGAGAGGCAAGCTGAAATTAGATTGTAGATGCTTGAAAACAATGCAAAGTAGTTTTATCTCCTTGTAATACACAAGATCCCCGAGATAAAGCACCAAGCCTCTGTGGGCACTTGACAAACTGGGAGGTTGTTGTACACTTAGGACAGAAAGAGCAGGGGATTTGGAAAGGACGGTGCCTCTGAGTCGAAGCCTAGCTGTGCCGTTTACTAGCAGTATGACTTTGGCTACTTACTTAATTTTTCTGAGTTTCCATTTATCATCGGCAAAATGCAAGTCATTCCCATCGCACGTGATTGTAGAGCCGCAGTCAGCAAACCCTTTCCGTTATGAGCCAGTTGTGAATACTTTAGATAAAAAAATGCCATCTGGCCACCGCTATCATACAGCAAAGACACGTAGCAATACGTAAACAGATGATGGCAGCCGGGATCCAATAAAATTTTACGTACAAAAACAGTCAGCCAGCCAAATCTGACTTGTGGGTCATAGTTTGCTGGATTAAGTGAAATAATATCTGTAAAACATCCAGAACAAGATAGATGTTAAAAAACCATTCCCACACCTGTCAATTACTTTGACCCCCCAAAGTGTCTTGTTCCCCCATTGCCACACTCTGATGTAGTTGATACATATGCATAATATTCTTTTTTTAATTTTTAAAATGTTTATTCATTATTTTTGAGAGAGAGAGAGTGTGGGCACATGCAAGCAAGGGAGGGGCAGAAAGAGAGGAAGACTCAGAATTTGAAACAAGCTCCAGGCTCTGAGCTGTCAGCACAGAGCCCAACACAGGACTTGAACTCACAGACAGTGAGATCATGACCAGAGCCAAAGTTGGACCCTTATCCAACTGAGCCACCCAGGCGCCCCTTATGCATAATATTCTTTATCACTTTTTTTCCTGCAGTGCTGGCCACAATATTTTCCCATAAAAATGCACTTCAAAACTAATAAATTACTTAGGGTATTATTTGCAAAGAGCGTAAAGAAAAGGGATCTTTCTGGTTATAATCAGACATGATAGCCATGTCCAACATCTAGGGTGAGAGGACAGGAAGCAGTACCTTCCTTCTCTCGCCACTCAAGGCTAAGAAAAAGAGCATTGGAATTCCACCTGCTGCATAGAGAATTTGGAATGAGCGGGTGCCCCCTGATGGAGATTTATAGAACTGAGTGGATTCTGTTTGACTTTTCCAACTGGGCTTAACCAACGTGAAAATACCTTGTAAGCAGTCTACTCTTCACAAGTCCCCTCACCCAGCAACGGTGTTGGATGAGGATGATTTTGCTCCAGAAAATTGGAAAAGTGGTGGTTAAGGACTTCATGAGGTGAAATAGTAGAGAGAGAGGTTAGGTGCTGGGAGTGGACACAGAAGAGACTTAGCAGAATACATAGTGGGAGATATGCGCCCCGCCCCCCCCCCCAGAGTTGTACCGATTGGCAACACCATAACAAATGGAACTATGGTAAGAAACCATCAGCCCACTTCACTGAATTCTATCCCACTGCAAAAGTGTTCTAATTGAGCTCAATATACTGTAGGCAAAGCAGTCTTCAAGCTGATAAACCAAATGACACAAAACAGCCTAATGGTTCTTTACCCAAGTTATCAGTTGGAGTCAAGAGACACTCATTTGCAGCTGGTTCATTATCCCCTTCCTTCCTTGACGACAAGTCACTTCCTTAGTTGCTGAGTGAGGTTTGTTCACTATGGGACAAAGTCCCTGCATTGCAGAGTCTATATGGTCACCCTCAAGCCCTCAGGTAGTCACCCAGGAAAGAACTAGAAGCAGGACCATGGTAAACAAGGAAAGCCTAGCTTTTGCTCCATGCAGTAAAATCTCAATAAATTGTACATGGGGTTCATCTCTGAACTATTTGAATAACAGAATTTGCAAGGTAAATGAAGAGCAAACTCAAGATTGTGATAGGAAATGTTTGACTTAATAAAACAGGTCTGGAAAAAAAAAGAAAGAAAAAGAAGAGAGGTCTGAAACAAGTTGAAGTACAAATCCCCAGAGTCTTATTTGTTCCTGAGAGCAGTGGTTCTCAAATTCGGCTCCTACTTTTTCCACAAACAGAGAGGTATTTTGAACTGACTTTGAACCTAGTGGTTTCATTTCCCCAGAAAAAAAATGAAGTCAATGGGAAATTTCTCAGTTCTACCCATAATTGTTTTATCTTTCACTTCTACCAAAAATCTAGTATCCGTACAAAAGTAGTCCAAAAGTGAACACTTAATGTAACAGTATTTTATGTTTTCTTGTGGGGAGGGGTGTTGTTGTTTTTGGTTTTGGTGAAGAGTATGGTGACTTCAGATCGTTCCTCACCGGGACGTGTTTAATTCTTCAGCTTTGTCTAATGACAAGGAGTCTCCCAGTTGAATGCACTCCAGCCAATTCAACATCCTGTTTACTTCACTCTGCAGCTGATGGAATGAGAATTTTCTCTGCTTGGTTGATACCCCATTGTAAAGACTTGGGCTTTCCACCTGCTCACAGGATTTTTCAAGATGGCGCTCCACAGCCAAAGCCCAGTTACTTCTCTTTGGTGATGATCTGTGGCTCCGTTTCTGATCATCTGGCTCACTTTCCTATGAGTCTTGCCTTTATGCATGAGACCTGGTCTGGAAAGCCAACAGACTCTCCAGGTCCAGACTCTTCAAGAATTGGTGAGACACGTTTCACGCTGGCCGGGAAGAACTGGGTCTGCCAGATGTCAGACACACTCTTCAACTGACTGTGGGCCCAAGCTTCTGAAATTCTCAGTTTCTCAATTTTCTTGTCAAGGTTTAGCCAGTAGGCTTGCATCTAGAGATAAACAACAGTGCCCTCTAAAGGTCCTGTGTGTGCTCTGGGTAGAAAAGCTTTTTTTTTTTTTTTTTTTTAATTTATTTTGAGAAAGACAGAGACTGTACAAGTAGGGGAGGGGTGGAGAGAGGGGAAGAGAGAGAAAATCTCAAGCAGGTTCCGCACTGCCAACACAGAGCCCAATGGGGAGCTTGAACCCACAAAGTCATGAGATTGTGACCTGAGCCGAAACCAAGAGTCGGATGCTCAACTGACTGAGCCACCCAGGCACCCGAAGGGTGGATCAGCTTCTTCACTGCCACAGAAAATCAGAGGGAAAATTAAAACAGTTGTCCATCTGTGTCTAGGGAGGCCCATTCTGGATCCCAGGAGCCAGGTTGGTAGGGTAACCCATTATCCTGGTTTGCTTGGGACTGGGGAGGCTTTGGGGACATGGGACTTTCAGTGCTAAAACTGGGAAAACCTTGGGCACATCAGGATGAGTTGGTTACCCTCCTGGTTGGAATGAACTAGATTCTTGTCTATAATTGTAGTTCAGAAACATACAAGCTCTCTGGTGAATGAGAGAACCCCGAGGGAGGCAAAATGGTAGGGACTCTCAACTGGCCCGTAGAGAGCAAATGACCTAGAATAAAGTATTTCCAGAATGGGTTCTGAGCAATAGCATATGGAGTACCCGTTTCAGGCATAATGTAGAACAGTTATTTCTACCCTTCCTCCCACTGGCCCATCATTCCCAGGGTATCTGTTAATCCTGGGAGGGAAGAGCTGTGGTAGAAATATAGGACTGTGTCTCCAAGGGCTCACCGAAGGCAGCTGTGGGCATCTTCCTCAAAGAACTGAATGTGTGGATGACCCAGCCGCGAGGAGAGAGCACAGAAGACTGGGAGAGAGGGAAGCAGTTGTCCAGAGAAGGACAGCAGTAGCAAGGCCAGGACCCAGAAGTGATCACAGCGACCGTGGACAACAGAGGAGAGGCGCAGCGGGGGCTCTGACTGCTAATGAGGTGACGCTCTGACTTCTGGAAATCTCAAAGGGATCAACCACCCAAACCTGGCGACCCCACCGAAGTTACATATATTTCTGGGAATGCTCAGAAATAGTTGGGGAATGAACAGCGAGAAAAACAAAAGCCTTCCAGTTAGTCAGCAGTGGTGGACATGAAGGATCAGGATTTTGATTATTACTATAAATGTGACCTTGGGCTATAACTACATAAAACTACCTAATAAAGCTTAGGACATACTGACTATAATTGCATTACACTTCTTTTTAAAGTAAACTGTCCATTGAAGTACAAGTACTGACAGAAAAGCATGCTAATCACAGGTGTACAGTTCAATGAATTTTCCCAAAGAGAACACATCTGCACAGCCCAAATCCAGCTTAGACAACAAAATGTTCTTACCATCCCAGAAGGCCACCTTGTGCCCTCTCCAGTCACTGCCCGCCCCCTGAAGGTAACCACTGTCCTGACTTCTAACACCATACATTAATTTTGTCTGTTCTTGATTTTTATGTAAATGAGAATGCCCATAACTCTTTTGTTTGCCTTCTTTTACTCAACATTGTGTTTATCAGGTTGATCCGTGTTGTTACCTAGAAGTTGTGCCTTATTTATTGCCACCACTGTATAGAATTTCATTACAAATATACCACTATTTATTTATCCATTCTACTTCCATTGGGCAATTTGTGTTATTTCCAGTTTAAGGCTCACTTATGAATAATGCTGCCGTGGTCTTCTACTACATGCATTTTGGTAAATATATGATGCATTTCTGCTGAGTACTCACCTAAGAGTTGCTGCTAGGACATAAATATATGCTCAGCCTTTGAAGATCTTGTTGAAACAGTTTTCCAAAGTGGTCATGCAATTAACACTCTCCCAAACAATGTTTGAGAGTCCACTGCGTTGTATCTTTTGCGGCACTGTTTTGTTTTTGTTTCATTTTGGCCATTCTGGTGGGTGTGCAGTATACATTAACCTCTTAGTTTCATTTTCAGGTCTGGCAGATTCCCTGGACTGCACCTGCCAGTTATTAAGATTTTTCTAGAATTTGGCCAAATGGAGTCCTCAATATAAAGATCCAAATGATTCACTCTCTCTGAGATTCTCTCTTTCTGCAGATGTTCGTAAAAGATTTGGCTTATAAAGAAGGCGTTTCCTTGTTTTTGAGGCTTTAGGATCTTTTACTTTCTGAATGCAAGAACAAAACCAAAAGAGAACAAAACCAAAGGCAGATGTAAGGGCGGCTTTGGTGTAAGATTTAAGGAAGAACTTTTCCTTTCCTTTGTGAGCTGGTTTTTTTTTTATTTTTTATTATTTAAAAAAATTTTAATGTCTATTCTTGAGAAAGAGAGACAGAGCATGAGTGGGGGAGGGGCAGAGAGAGAGGGAGACACAGAATCAGAAACAGGCTCCAGGCTCTGAGCTGTCAGCAAAGAGCCTGATGCAGGGCTCAAACTTGTGAACTGCGAGTTCATGACCTGAGCCAAAGTCAGACGTTTAACTCACTGAGCCACCCAGGCCCCCCCTGAATGGGCTTTTTACGAACACATCTGCAATAAGGCTCCATGCTAACACTTTTACTAGAGCACACATCATCTCTTCAGATGTTTGGGCACTAGGTGTAACTTCTGGACCTTTCATTGCCTACACATCTCAGCGCAGAGAAGATTATTGTTGGAGACGTGCAACCAGTATTAGGTGGTAGACCGCAAGGCTTTCCTTGTAATTGATCTTGAAAGGGAAGGCTGTTTTCTCATAGACCATGTCTCTGGGGACAGCTGTGTTAATTTACATGGAAAGCATCTGTTAGAACCAAACTACAGACAACAAAACAAATCTGAAGTGGCATGGGGATTTCATGAGTCTCTACCCTGGAGATAAATATATAAAATATGCATGTTTGCATGCATATTTGTTTGACTTCCTCTGTTTGTTACCACCTTTGGCCTAGGGAGTTTGAATTCTGCCTAACTGTTTTTGCCCTTACATTAATCATTGACTTAGCTGTCTCCAAAGTATTAGTGTGCTTGGGCTGGTATTTTAGAGCATTGACAAGATGGAGAGGAGATGTGGCCTAAAAATAATGTGGTTTTTTTTTTTAATAAACTGAAATCATATTTCTGCATTTGTGCAAAATGAGCTTTGCTCCTCCAGGCTACTAACAAGGACGGTTAAGAAACTGCAAGCCAAGGGGCGCCTGGGTGGCTCAGTCGGCTACGTGTCTGACTTCAGCTCAGGTCATGATCTCACAGTCCGTGGGTTCAAGCCCCGCGTCGGGCTCTGTGCTGACAGCTAGCTCAGAGCCTGGAGCCTGTCTTCCGATTCTGTGTCTCCCTCTCTCTCCAACCCTCCCCTGCTCACACTGTCTCTATCTCTCTCTCAAAAATAAATAAAACGTTATAAATTTAAAAAAAAAGAAAAGAAACTGCAAGCCAAAACAAGTGCTAGCAAGGATGTAGAGAAAAAGGAACCCTCTTGCCCTGTTGGTGGGAATGCGAACTAGTGCAGCCATTCTGGAAAACAGTGTGGAGGTTCCTCAAGAAGTAAAGAATAGAACTACCCTACAATCCAGGAATTGAACTACTAGGTATTTACCAAAAAGTACAAAAACACTAATTCAAAGAGATACATAGACCTTGATTTTTGTAGCAGCATCAGCTACAATACCCAAGTTATGGAAGCAGCTCAAACATCCATGGATAGATGAATGGATAAAGAGAGTGATATATACATATCTATATCTATATCTATATATATACACACACATATATATCTCAATTGTATAGATATATGTATATATTCAATTGAATATTATTCAGCCATAAAAAGAATGAAATCTTTCCATTTGCAATGACATGGATGGAGCTAGAGAGCATAATGCTAAGCGAAGTAAGTCAGGCAGAGGAAAAATAAATACCATATGATTTCACTCATATGTGGAATTTAAGAAACAAAATGGGGGCGTCTGGGTGGCTCAGTTGGTTAAGCGTCCGACTTCAGCTCAGGTCATGATCTCCCGGTTCCTGAGTTCGAGCCTGGCATCTGGCTCTGTGCTGACAGCTTCGGATCCTGTGTCTCCCTCTGTCTCTGCCCTTCCCCTGCTCGTGCTCTGTCTCTGTCTCTCTCTCTCTCTCTGTCACTTAAAAATAAATAAACATTTTTAAAAAGAAACAAACAAGGAGAAGGGAAAAGAGAGAGAGAGAAACCAAGAAGCCAACTATTAACTATAGAGAACAAACTATTGGTTACCAGAGGGGAGGGGGAGTGGAGAAGGGGAGGGGAAGGGTGGGGGATGGGGGAAATAGGCAATAGGGATTAGATTAAGGAGAGCACTTTCTGTGATAGGCACAGGGTGAATTATGGAAGCGTTGAATCACTATATTATACACCTGAAACGAATATAATCTTGTAGGTTAACTATCCCAGAATTAAAATTTAAGGAAAAGAAAAAACCATGACCATGTTAATGAGGAAACACACAAAATGAAATGAAATGAAACAGAAAAGAGGCTACCTGAAAAACATTTACGAATTATATTGTTATTCGTCTTTTCCTCAAAATCACTTCGGTATCATCAAGCCTGATGGGGAGTCTGGGTCTGGCTGTGAGGAGCAAATCAGGGACACAGTTACCCAGCGGTTATCTGAGAGGCGCCCCCTTCCCAGGTGTTAATGTCACAGATGGTGTGCGATAGACCCCAATAAGACTAAATGCCTCTGGAGGGCAGGGACTAGTTATTCACTCAGAAAAATTCATTAAGCACCTGTCTGATGCTGGAGTGGCAAGATGATGTTTCCCCTTGGCAGATGTTCCTGGCGCCTCTTGGCTAGCCCCACCCTAAACTTCTGGATCCTTCTCCCCTGGAGAAGACACTCCATACTTCTGAGTCCTCACGATGCCGATCATTTACTTGGACTAGTGCTTGTCACTTGGCTGAATGTGTGTTGTCCCTCACGGACCTTTCTCCCAGCACCCGGAGCAGGTCCACGCCTCTGCTTCCAACTACCCCGCTCTATTGGTGTGTCTACTTTCAAGGTTCTAGACCCTTCCCGACTTCCCCAGCCAACCCTCTCTGGACTATGTCCCTTCACTCATAATGCTTTCATTTCACAAATGTTTTAAGCTCCTACTTAGTGCCAGATGCTGAAGACGCAAACTATTTACAGTCATTACATTGCTGGGGGAAACACAGGCATGTGGCCAAATACATATAAGAAAATGTTACAAGGGGACCTTGGATGACTCAGTCCATTGAGTGTCTGCCTCTTGCTTTTGGCTTAGGTCATGTTCCCATGAGCTTAGAGCCTGCTTGAGATTCCCTCTTTCCCTCTGCTCCTGTCCCCCGCTCATGCTCTTGCTCTCTCTCAAATTAAACAAACAAATAAATGAAAATGTTACAGATACCTTGGATGGATGTGTGTATGGCATTCAGTGGGGCACCAAGGGCTAGCTGATCAGTACATCATGAGGTTCGGGGCAAGCAGGTAAGACTTCCAAGGGTAAATGTTGGATAAATTAGCTTGAATCAGACCTCTGCTCCTCCCACACCTCTTGACATTCTTTGTCCTGACCACGTTGCATTGCTGGTCAGAGCTCTGGCAGCGGTGGGCAGAAGAAAGGGCAAATACATACCACCGAAAGGTGCACCCACCTAGTACACAAGGGAATACTTGGTTGTGGTGTGTAATTGTATTTACACGTTGCCAGATTCAACGTGCTAGTATTTCATTGAGGACGTTTGTGTCTAGATTCATAAAGGACGTTGGTCCCCAGTCTTTGATGTCTTTGACTTTGTATCAGGGTAACACCCCGGAGGAAGATTTAGGAAGCATTCCTTCCTTTTCTCTTTTTTTTGGAAGAATTGTAAACAATCGGTATCAATTCTTTTTTTCTTTTCTTTTTAAAAAAATTTTTTTAAATGTTTTACTTATTTTTGAGAGAGAGATAGAGACAGCACGAGCAGGGAAGGGCCAGAGAGAGGGAGACACAGAATCTGAAGACAGGCTCCAGGCTCTGAGCTAGCTGTCAGCACAGAGCCCGACGCGAGACTTGAACCCACAAACTGTGAGATCATGACCTGAGCCAAAGTAGAACGCTTAACTGACTGAGCCACCCAGACGCCCCTTAATTCTTTTTTTCAATGTTTACCAGAACCACAAGAAATTCTCAGAATATATTCTTTGAACCTGAAAGGGACAAACTAATGGTTTGTCAGGAAAAACCCTTTTCATGGTCTGACAAGACAGAACACCATAAAAATGTACAGTCCAATTTATTTTATGAACTTTCCTATGAAAATCTTCACCCGAAGTACCAATGAATCAAAGGGATGCCATCATTAATGGAAAAAATCATGATGACAAAGCAATTTCATATCAAAGACACAAAGACAAAGTACTATTAACAAGTCTATTCATACCAATAGTAAGTCAAAAAAGAACATCATACCAACTCAGTTGATGCTAAAACAGCATTTGATAAAATATCCATTCTTGATGAAGGCCTTAAAAAAGTTGTCATTCACAGATGTTACAATAGCAAGACTGATCATGGTAATAAGGTCTCAGTTTAGGTCTGAAGATTGTAACAAATGTTACAATCTGGATGCTGGATGGTAACGGGGGCGGGGCTGTGCATGTGTGGGAACACGGGTATATGGGAACTCTTTGTGCTTTCTGTTTAATTTTGCTGTGATTCTAAAACTTCCCTGAAAAAATAAAATGTATTTCAAGAAAGAATGATTCATAGAAAAATGCTTCTTTAAAAATGATTTAGAAAATATAACCTCAGACCAGAAGCCAACATTGTATTCAAGGTGAATTACTGAAAGTCATCGCATTGTAATATCTACTATCTCTTGTATTATTACCATCATTTGAAAGATCCTAGCTAATACATTAATATTGGACGCAAAAATAAATCTCTATTTAGAAAGGAGAACACAAAGAATTACTATTTACAGAGGATAACATCCACTAAAGAACCCAAAGAAATAAACTGAAAAAAAAAGTTAAGATGAGGAAGAACAGAAAGCACAATGGCCAAACCCAAGGTAAATATAATTCAATAGTTTCTTTTGGTAATAATATCCATATTAGGCAAGTGCGTGTCACTCACATAGTAGACATTGCATAAGTGCTTTTCATGCACAATCTGATGTAATCTTTTAAAAACTCTGCAGCTATTAATTAAACTTCACAAAAACTTTTATGAGGTATGTACTATCATTACCTTCATTTTATAGAAGAGGAAGTCGGGACTTAGGAGGCAAATAAACTTGCCCAAGGTCACAAAGCTAGTATGATGCACAGGTAGAATCATCTAAGTCCCTCCCACTCTTTATTATTATTGCTATTGTTTTTATAGTTATTCCTTTTATTGAAGAATATAGTGAATCCAGATATTCTGAAACGGAACAGTGACTAAGATGTGTTCATTAAGTTTTTTTTTTCTTTTTCTTTAAGCAAATTGCAGGAAATCATGTATAGTGGGAAGCCATCTTGCAATGAGTGGATACATTTTGGGTTGTCATAACTGGGTGGTGGGTGGGGTTACTACCAGCAGCCAGTGGTTAAAGACTGGGGATGCTGCTAAATATGCTACAAGGCACACAGCAGTCCTCCAAACAAAAAAAATAGTGCCAAGGGTAAGAAACTCTGTCTAAAGGAATATATGCCAAACTCTTAACAGTGTCTCCAAGACTTGAATTCTATGTAGAGGAATTATACCCTTCATAAGTCATTACTTTCTTTTTCCATTTCCTTTAATAAACTTATTATAAATCAGGAGGGAAAACGTTTTCAAAAGCTATAGGTGGTTGGAATAGATGACACATAAATCAGTATTTTTAATCAAATTACACAGCAGATGAGGAGACAGGGACCAAGACCAGAGCAGCCAGGAGAGTAGAAGCGTGGCTTGCTTGTTCTAAAGGATGCCTCGCCTCGGAGCTGGTTTAAGAACTCAGGTGAGAATCTGCCTTCCTACCAAAGGTGCTTCCTGCCCCTTCGCGGGGCACTATTTGGCTAGTCTCTCTCCAAGGGCTCCGCCTTCAGATTAGTGTGTGCAGGGCACGGGCCGACCGTGTGGGAGCTGGTGCTCCTCCCGGTCCAAACATCACACCCAGAGTCCTGGCGGTTGGGGAATGTTGCCGCTGTAGGCTTGATGAGACATAAAAGTACAGGCGAAATGGCAGTCATCGTGCTAGGTTCTACCACTGGGTAAATTTTGCTCCGCCCCCCCGCCCCGCCCCCGCCATTCCCCGGGTGGTTTTGTTACACTGAGCTCTCTTGTGCGCCATCTGGTGGACAGACTTCTGTTATCAAGTCGGACGTGCTCCGGTGTTCCCGCGCAAGTCGTCGTTTTTAGCTACCAGTCGACGTTCTCAGTTCCTTTTGCAGTAGCGCTAAGGCTTGTCTTCAATCCCTGCGCACCCTGTGCAATTGACAGAGTATAAGCAGCCAGAAACTGTTGAAAGAATAAATCTTGATCCATTAGGACCTGGGAGTGGGATTTGGAGTCAAGTCTGAAACTGTAGGGGAAGAAGCTGAAAACCAGGAATAAGGTGCTCGGGTTGCAAAGGGTGAGTGCAATGCCTGCCGCTAAGGAAGAACACCAGCTCCAGGCCAGAGAGCACCTGAGGCCCCAGACAGGCTCCTGGGGCACACACCGGGAGTTCTGACGGAGCGGATGCAGGCCCCCACTGTGATGAGAAGCGATGAGGGGCTTCACCCTGTGCGATTTAACTCGCCCCTGCCGGTTCAGCTCTGCCCTCACCACTTCCGGGGAACACGACTGCCAGCCTCTAGACAGGGGGGGTGGGGGTGGGGGGAGCCCGAGCACTTCCCCTTCCAGAAGGGACAGCTGCCAATGAGTGGGCCCCGTGGGTACATCAGGCCAGTGCTGCAATGTTTTCAGACTTCTCAAAAGAAAAGGAAGTCTAGGGGCGCCCGGGGGGCTCGGTGGGTTAAGCATCCGACTTCGGCTCAGGCCATGATCTCGCAGTTTGTGGGTTCAAGCCCCGCATCAAGTTCTGTGCAGACAGCCAAGGGCTTGGAGCCTGTTTCAGATTTTGTGTCTCCCTCTCTCTCTGCCCCTCCCCTACTCATGCTCTGTCCCTCTCTGTCTCAAAAATAAATAAACTATAAATTTTTAAATAAAAAATAATTTAAAAAAAGAAAAGGAAGTCTTGATTATCATGTGAAATCCCTAAACTTTCCAGTATTGGCTCAAGTTACTTTGGAAACACTCAGTGGGCCCCAAACCAAGTGTGTTTTTGGCCAGTAGTTACTGACCCATCGATCTCTCAGCTTCTTTTCACTCTTCTGACTCTGGCCTCTGCCCATATCCATGCATGGCTGGTTTTTAAATGAGGTCAATTGATAATCTTAGCTCAGTGCAAACCTCAAGGTCAGGAGCTCTCTGTCTTTGAAGTTTCAGGACAATGAGCTTCTCTTTAAGGAAAAAAACAAATAAACATGGTGTTTCTCTTTAGGTAAAATATCTTCCCCAGCGACCCAGGCCTGCCCCCTAATCCGACCCCACCCAAACCCAGCTGTTTCTTTCCGCAACAGATCTCTGCAGCATGTTGTATTCTGTGCCTCTGAACTAGATTCTGATCTTTTTCCCAGGGTGTGGTCTTTCAAACTTTCTGTTTTCATTAATTTAGAAGCCTGTGATGCTGTCAAATTAGTCAAATTAATTTCAATCAAACACCATGGACTAAAGCTAGTGAATCACATTGCCTTTAAAAAGAGCAGGGTTACATGTAGACCCCAACACACACACACACACACACACGTACAATTTTATATATATATATATATATACTTATATACTTATATACATATGCATAGTATATGTTACATATAATGGGCATATATCATTGTCTATGTGTTTCACTCAAACTACATGTTTTCACTTTATTCATTGCTTGAAAGTTCTACTAGAGAACTCGGCATGAAAAGAGAAAGTTAATGAAAATGTCTGACCCTTTAACTCAGCCTTGCTGGTAGTTGTGGGAAAGTTTCTAGAGTTGTCAGTCATAAGCAACTGAGCCTTCCCTCAAGAAAACACTCCTAGGCATACTATCATACTATTTCCCAATGCCTGCCCATAGATCCCTAGGAATACATGGACCTCAGGTTAAGGATCCCTGCTAAATGAATAAGACAGCTGCACAGGAACTATAGATCTAATGTAGTTTGAAGGCAGCCTGTTAACCTTAAACTCCCAAAGTACATCACACCTTTCAGCAGAATCGAACCAAGACTTGAGACATGCTTTTTATACCGTCTTATTAACTCAGGGCCTGTACCATACAAAATGTTCTTGTGTCGTGATAGCCTTTTGAGATCATATCTGACCACTAAGCATTCATACTTCTGACTTTTTGCTTGGGTCCTGTCTCCACCATTTATCTACATCTCTCTTCCTTCAGCTGGATGAGGGCTGGATTAGGGCCAGAACTGGGTGTCTGTTAGCATCAATGATGGGCTATCCAGGAGAAGGCTAAGACCCCCAAACTCAACCATTCTACCATGTTGGGATAGGCTTCAAGAATAGGTACCATGAGGATGTCCTGGGGGTCGTATCAGGAAAGTAACCAGGCAGGCAGGCAGGCGGTGCAGCGCCTCGAGGAAGCCGGACAAGATATCGGGTGGCATCAGGAACCTCATCAGGGAACTGAGGGTCAGGCCAGGACTATAATCTCTAGGACTGGGAGAACCAAGACAGGAACTAGCCTTCCAGGCTAGGAGTCAAGGCAGGAAATTAGACTCAGGGGAATAAAACAGATACCTAGTCACCAGTGTTATGGTAGAAAGTGGTGATTTTGAGAAAGGACATATAGTCAAACCTTGGTTTGTGAGCATAATTCATTCCGGAATTATGTGCTTGTAATCCAAGGCACTTGTATATCAAAGTGAATTTCCCAATAAGAAATAGTGGAAACTCAGATGATTTTTCTACAACCCAAAAATATTCGTATAAAAATGATTACAATACTGTAACATAATATAAGCTAATAAAGAAAATGCAAACTATAAAGAAAAATAAACTAACCTCCACTTACCTTTGAAAACCTTCGTGGCTGCTGTGAGGGAGACCAGCGAGAGGAGGGTTATCGTGTAAGAAGACTTTTACAATCACTAATGACATCATTGTTATCTATTGGTTCAATGAAATAGTTTTCTTTTCATACAGCTTTAGCAAGGAACCCAGTCCAATGACAGTTGTTTTTGCCTCCTTTTGAAGACTTCACAGAAATGTGACATCACATTGATGATCACCTGAAATCCTCAGTGAAAGAGAGAGAGAGAGAGAGAACCATTGGCTCAATTGTGATCATGTGACATTTGGCATCACCTACTACTCGTATTGCAACACATTGCTCATTTATCAAGTTAAAATTTATTAGAAATGTTTGCTCTTTTTTTTTTTTAAATGTTTTTTTTTTATTTATTTCTAGGAGAGAGAGAGAGCGTGAGCAGGGGAGGGTCAGAGAAAGAGGGAGTCACAGACTGAAACAGGCTCCAGGCTCTGAGCTGGCAGTCAGCACAGAGCCCAACGTGGGGCTCGAACCCACGAACTGCGAGATCATGACCTAAGCGAAAGTCGGAGGCTTAACCGACTAAGCCACCCAGGCGCCCCCCAAAAATAGTTGTCTACAAAACATCTCCAGGGAAGGGAGCCCTCTCTCGGCTTCTGAAACCCTGCACACGTGGGTGGCTTCTTGGAGGCAGAGGAATGCACTGCACTGAAGCTGGTCATGTAGCAGAGGAACCTTGGNCCAGGCTCTGAGCTGGCAGTCAGCACAGAGCCCGACACGGGGCTCGAACCCACGAACCGCGAGATCATGACCTAAGCGAAAGTCGGACGCTTAACAGACTAAGCCACCCAGGCGCCCCAAAATGTTTGCTCTTCTTATGGAATGCTTCCAGAACAAGTTACTCGCAATCCAAGGTTTTACTGTACTCCACAAACAAAAGTGTAAGTTCCCAAGAGGACTAGTTAAGTAGGTTGAGTTAATTCGAAGTCAGTGAGCTTTGGGTCTATAGTTCCTTACATTCTTCCTACACAACAGTCCATCTCTAAGTCAGAAATGGAGCTGAATCTGCAAGTGGAGACCAGATGGATCTACTAGGCAGTCTCAGATTTTGAGGGGATAGAGAGGCAGGCAAAAACCAAAGGAATGTCACTGGCATGCCCATCACTGGTAGTATTTTATATGATAATCAGGGTGGGAAGTCAGTACTGAACATACCCTAGACCAGAAAGTATGTAGTGAGGGGAATTGTTTTTTGTTTTATGAATTAATTTGTTTTCCACAAAATGAGAAGAAAGACAGTAGTGTTTTGGATATGAGTATAAACTTTGGAGGTGAACTCTCTGAGTTTAAATCTCAACTCTGCTATGAGGTTAGCTTCAAGACATTGGCAGCTAAATAAATCTTTATATTCCTCATAGAGAGGTTAATATAATCTCTATTACAGGATAGAAGATAATATAAGTACCCACCTCATGGCATTGTTATGAGTAATAAGTGAATGAATAGATATAAAAGTGCTTATGACAATGTCTGGCACATAATAAACACTGTATATATTGAAATACAAATAAATAAAGAAACTGAAAACTTTTATGACTCAGGCCACCCACCTCACTATGAATCCTGACTCTCAAATGAAATCTCTCGGACAAGAAGGTACTCAAGAAATGGTCCACAAGGGTGACAGTACCGGGGTGGCAGGTGGTGATAGCCACCAGACTCCAGGAACCTATTGAGATTTGGCCCTGATATATTTGGGTCTTGGTTTCTGGAATCTGAAGTGTCTGTCTAAGAATGAAGACTCAGTGTCAATACACCAAAAGGAAGAAGCAACTGGGAAAGTTCATAAGGTAATTGAATAACACATTATTTGTCTCACACAATACAAGTCCAAGGGAATACCCTTCTTAAGGGGGTATAAAAGAAACACTTGGCTAATCCAAATATTATTTAATCCTAGTTTATTTGAGTTTCTCAATGTCAAGAACCATGTTCATTCTTGTTTGTATGCCCTGTTCATGGTAGCGGTCCTGTACTATGTGAGAGTTGAAGGCGTGTCTGTTGAATTAAGTATGTAACACAAAGCGAAGGTGTTCAATACTTACTTTGTGTCTAGTATTTAAGAAGTTTGGAACATTGCAGCACCTGGTGGCTCAGCCGGTTGAACTTCTGACTCTTGATTTCTGCTCAGGTCAGGCTCTCACGGTTCGTGAGATGGAGCCCTGAGTTGGACTCGGAGCTGTCAGCCTGGAGCCTGTCTGGGATTTTCTCTCTCCCTCTCTCCCTGCCCCTCCCCTGTTTGTGCATGCACATGCACATGCGTGCACACTCTCTCTCTCAAAATAAATAAATATACAAAGAAACCAAAAAATTTTTTAAAATAATTAAAAAAGAAGTTTGGAAGACTGAGCATTAACCATGGGTGGGGTAGGAACTGCCTTGGAAAAAGAGGGATACCTTATAAGAGGAGAGTGGAAGAAGAAAGGAAGAAAGAAAGAATAAGAAAAGGAAAAAAGGGCAAGAAGGAAAAGATTCTGATTTAATGATTTTGTGTTAAACAGCATGTTATTAAACAGAGTAACACTGGTTCTGTATTTGCCTAGTTAGGGTCCTCCAGAGAAACAGAGCCAATAGGAGATAGAGATAGATAGATGGATATGGATATGGATATGGATATGGATATGGATATGGATATGGATATAGATAGATATACATATACATATAGACATAGATGTAGATATGGATATAGATATATAGGGAGAGATGTATTACGAGGAAAGGAATTGACACATGAAATTCAGTGTTTACCAATTTAAATGTTAATTGCATCTCCAAACACCCTCCAGGGCTACACATCTATTACAAGCCCTCAGCCCCCTGTGAAACCAAAAATAACTTGTGGCTCTCATGCCCTTATTTTGAAAGAGAAATAACACATTTAATAGTGTTCTACTATTTTTTTCTTTTTAAAAAATTTTTTAAATGTTTATTTATTTTTGAGAGAGAGAGATAGAGTGTCAACGGGGTGGGGGGGGCGGGAGACAAAGAAAGAGGAGACACAGAATTCAAAGCAGGCTCCAGGCTCCAAGCTGTCAGCACAGAGTCCAATGGGTGGCTTGGGAGATCATGACCTGAGCTGAAGTCAGATGCTCAATGGACTGAGCCACCCAGGTGCCTCTCTGCTATTCTATTCTAACACATATTCCATAAGGATCCAAGTATACTTGTAGCGGAAAAGTTTGGACATTATTTGGGGGGTAAGTTCTTACATGAAAAGCACCCTCGATCATGCAAACACCAAAGGAAAGCACCAAAGGAAATAGCACAGCGACAAAGTGGAGGGACAGGAAGACCCTGGATGGCCTCATGCAACACATGGCTGACCAATGGACTGCTCAACTGGGGGACCGTCATGTATGAGAGAAACTTCATTTGTTGAAGTACTATGTTTTGAAACCTTCGCTACAGCTTAGCCTTTCCTAATAATATAAACACTAATACCTGGAAACAGATGCTGTCATGGCAAGACTATAAATATGTAGCATCAGCTTAGCAGTAGGGGTAGACAGCGAGCATAGTTGTCCTGGCCCAGAAAGTCGGTCAGCCTTGGGGCAGGCAGCCCACTCTCCCCTCTTCTCTCCGAGGGATGCGGCAACCTCTCTGTCATCCATATTCCACAGTACATATTGCTAACAGCAAATGCTTGAGATACCTAATTGTTTCCATAGATCTGTTTTCTCAGGAATATTGGCTTAACTGAGCCATTTATCTCCATCATGTTACACGGTGCCAGGCCCAGAAATATAAGTCGGGTGAATAAATAAATAAGTGCTCAATGAATGCATGCATGCATGTATGAAAGAATGATGAGAGAATTCTTTGCTGAGGCCTGGACTAAGTAGGACTGGTAAGCACATGGAATTTCCAGATGTCCGGACAGCCCTTCATTCCTACTGAGCTATGAGACTTATGTTAGTGATCAGTCAAGGTGAACCCTGGTCAACCAGGGCCTCAGGACTGACTGGAAATGCCAGGTAATAAGTTCTAAGCTTTGCTGACTCACGATGTCACCGCTGGCCCAGAGAAAGCTCCCTTTGTTTGCTCCACAGATCCCCTTCTGTTAGAAAGGTCCATGATTAAACTCCAGGAGGAGATGATTTTGCTATGAGATAATAGACAGAAAGCAAAGAATTAAAATTAAATTTGTTAACTCCCAAATATCCTTTGTACTAGATCTATGTTTGTTTTAGAATATACACCAGTCAGGGAGCCTGGATGGCTCAGTCGGTTGGGTGTCCGACTTCTGCTGGGGTCATGATCTCGCAGTTCATGGGTTGGGGCCTGAGTCGGGCTCTGTGCTGACAGCTCAGAGCCTGGAGCCTGTTTCGGATTCTGTGTTTCCCTCTCTTTGCTCTCCCTGACTCATATTCTGTCTCTCTGTCTCTCAAAAAACTTTTTTTTATAAAGAATATACACTGGTCAGAGATCTTGATGTCTTATTCTTTCTGCTCTTCTGATGTGTATCCTATGAGAACAGAAGGAATAAATTATTGAGAAATTATAGGACGGGGCACCTGGGTGGCTCAATTAGTTGAGTGTCTGACTCTTGATTTCAGCTCAGGTCATGATCTCAGGGTGATGGGATTGAGCCCTATGTCGGGCTCCACACTTAATGTGGACCCTGCTTAAGCTTCTCTCTCTCTCTCTCTCTCTCTCTCTCTCTCTCCCTCTGCCCATCTCCCCTGCTCAAGCTCTCCCTAAAATAAAATGAAATAAGAAATTATAGGACAAATAACTGGAAAATAGAAATGTGTGTCATTGCAAGTTCTACGAAGACAATAGTAACATGAACAGAATTAAAACAAAAGGATAAATTACGCATAATCTTATTGTTTCACTGTTGTAATTTACGTGTCCTGTGTCACACTATTCATACGGTTGCCCACTTTTTGACAAAGATATAACAAAGAGCACACATACACATAACCACAAACACACACAGACAAATCTGTGTCTGCGGGGGAGCCAGCCTCCGCGTGAAAATCAGGCCACACTCAGAATAAGCAGGCAGTAGTTCTCAGATTCCACCCCATTTCGTTCCGCAGGGAGTCTACTCCTCAACCCCCTCTTAAGTAGTTCGGAGGTCCTAGGAGTGAATCCTCCCAGCCATCTGGCACCAGCTCCAATTTTCCTCGTTCTTAGCATCTCCCTCTGGTAAAACATCTGCTGCTGCTGCTGCTGCTGCTGCTGCTGTAGAACGTTCAGGAACCTCAGAAGCTGTGCTGACTCCTCCCCTTTTATTCTTCCTCCAGCCCCCAGGGCGGGCCGGTTCAGCGCATGGGTTAGCTTGCTTCTGCTCTGTGGACAAACCCACTGGTTGGAATCAGCAACACGGGCTCTGAAACGGCGCGAACGGCAAGATTTTAGAGAAACAGTGCTTGTGGTTTTCACACCTATTTGTTGCGATCCATCCTTCCGTGAGCACTCATGAGTCCACAGTCTGGGGGAGGGCGGACTAGGTGGCAGACGTATTCTGATCATCCCTTTTCTTTTTGCTGACTCTGGGCCTGAGCTGAGGTTACTTGACTTGTGTCTCTTCTCTTTATGATGGAGTTTTGCTCAGTAGGTTCTCAGTCCTGTGTGCATAGATATACATCAGGTGGGTCCCTTCAGACGGGACTAAATATGTTTGAAGCCTCCAATGAACACAATTTGGTGGCTGGGATTCCTGATACAATAAAATCCTGGGTTTTGCCTTTTTTCATTTTAGTATTTTGTGAGTGTATTCAGGTTACTACATAGTTCTTGTAGCAATTATGTAAGTGGTTATGTAATAAGTTAGGTATAAGATGAATATACCATAATATACCTAATTGTTCCCATGTTTTGAAAATTTAGGTTATCACTGTTTTTTTCTCCAGTTTAGATAAGGTGAAATGTGTAGTATGTAAATGACAAATCATGGGAATCTACCCCCAAACCGAGAGAACACTGTATACACTGTATGTTAGCCAACTTGACAATAAATTATATTAAAAAAATAAACAAGGCGAATTGAGCAAAAACAATTACTTTGGAGATATTCTAGTTAGGGAAATTCTAACTTCTGTAACACCTCAAATTTCAGAGGCGTAAACACGGCCACCATTTGCTTTTCACTCATAGAACCATCCAGTGTGGGGTCCTTGGTTAGCAGTGGAGGGTGGAGGAGGGCCTGCCTCATTTATTCACTAAAGGACCCAAGTGATGGGCTTTACCATTGTCAGCACATGGCTTCCCAGGGCTCTCTGACCTCAGCCAACAAATGAGTAGGAAAGAGAGGTGTCATTAGACTCTGGGTCTAAAGTTGTCTCTTGTCCAGCAAGAGAGCAGACGCAGGATTAAAATGTGAGAGATGGCTAATGTCCGGGAGAAGACAAGAGCTCCAAATAAGGGTCCTTGCTCTGTATTTATTAATATCAGAAGGCTTACAAATGTGATGGCTGTGCACAAAGAGACAATGAATCTGTGAATATTAACTCATGGGCATGAGGGAAAGGCGGTTTTGAAGATATATGGTATTAGGGGGTTGTCAATATAAAACAAAATCCTGACACCGGGCAGATGGTTGTTAGAAGCAGAGAGGAAGCACCTGGTCTGTTTATCTTAGCCAGCCTAGGGGATAAGAGAGGTAGAGCATGCAAACTCAGGGTCAAGAAGGCACCTTTCTTTTGCTAATCAGCTCTGCTCTGGGCAGCTTCACCCCTCAGAGATCTATAGCTCTAATTACCTGGTTTAACTAATTTGGTCCTTCCTTCCTGTGAAAGCAGCTTTCAGCTATAGTGCTAAATTGGGGGGCATTTTTGCCCTGAATACCTAATCTTGTTTACCTCATGTACCTTTGTATTGGGCCTTGGCCCCACCCTCTCTATCTTGGGGGACTTTGTCCCGCCCTCTCTATACTTGTTTACCTAATCTTGTTTACCCAAACTTGGCTGTGAGCATCCTATGGCTTTGTAACTCTTTTTGCCTGGTTAAACCATTAATGCAGGCTCAGGGAATTCCTAAGCTTATTCCCCCACAGAGAGGTTCATGTGAAGGTATCATAAAATCAAATTCACCCATTTTAATGATACAGTTTGATGAGCTTTTGGTAGTTGTGTACCAATGTATAACCACAGTGACAGTAAAAATATAGACATTTCCAAAACCCTAAAATTTCCTGGTGCCTCTTTCTATCTGGTCCCTTCTCCCAACCCTTTGCCCCAGGCAACTTTCTGTCAATAAAAATAAATTTTGTCCCTTCTTCAATTCCATTTAAATGGAATACAATATGTATTATTTTGTGGCATCCTTCCTTTGCTCAGCATAATCCATGTTGATGATTGTATTAGCAGTTCATTTCTTTCTATTGCTGAGCAGTGTTTCACAGTATGGACACACCATGATTTGCTAATCCATTCGCCAGTTGATGGACATCAGAATGAGTTCCAGTTTTTAGTTATTATGAATAATGCTACTCTGAATTTATTTTTGAGAGAGACAGAGCATGAGCAGGGGAGGGGCAGAGAGAGAGAGAGACACAGAATCTGAAGCAGGCTCCAGGCTCTGCGATGTGAGCACAGAACCCAGCACAGGGCTCAAGCTCATGGACCATGAAATAGTGACCTGAGCCAAAGTCGGATATTTAACCGACTGAGCCATCCAGGTGCCCCTGTGAGTACATATATTTTCATTTCTCTTGTGTAAAGACCTCAGGGAGGGATCACTGGGTCATATGGTAAGTGTATGTTTGTAAACTATGGCTGTACTGTATACTAAAATGGTGGCACCATCTTGCATTCTCACCGGTAATGCCTGAGATTTCTTTTTTTTTAAATATATTATTTATTTCTGAGAGAGAGAGAGAGAGAGACAGCGTGAGCAGGGAAGGGTCAGAGAGAGAGAGGGAGATACAGAATCTGAAACAGGTTTCAGGCTCTAAGCTGTCAGCACAGAGCCCGATGCGGGGCTCAAACCCACAAACCTCAAGATCATCACCTGAGCCAAAGTCGGATGCTTAACCAACTGAGCCACCCAGGCACCCCAATGCCTGAGATTTCTAGTTACCCCACGTCCTTACCAATACTTGGAACTGTTAGTGTTTCCAACTGTAGTCATTTTCTCAGGAATGTAGTAGAATCTTGGCTTTCGTTTACATGGCCCTAGCAACTAGTGTCTGAGTATCTTTTTCATAGGCCTTTTGACTATTTGTATGTTTTATTTTGTGAACTATCAGTTCAAATCTTTTGCCCACTTAAAAAACTTGGGGTGTCTCCTTATAAAAATAAGGAGTTGTATGAGTTCTTTATATATTTTGGATACAAGCAAAGAGAATACTCCTCACTATCCAGCACTTTCTGATATCTTTAGATAGCTGCTTTTTGCATTATGTTCAGGTTGATAGTTGTTTTGGGGAAGGGGGACGTCCTGTAACATCTTCCTCTCTCCTTACAAGAAGTGGAACTACGAAGGAGGTTTTCAGGGCCAGGACCAGAGTGGGCTCTCATCGATTCTGCTTGCATTCTATTGCTGGACTCCAGTCACATGACAACACCTAAATCCAACATGGCTAAAAAATGTGGTCTGTGTACCTACAGGACAATGTGCCCTGGAGAAGAACAGGATTGATGATTAACTAGCAGTATCTGCTGGGGGCGGGGAGAGGCGGGGGGACTGAGAAGGAGCATGTAGTAGCAGATGTTCCAGCCTGGGACCATGGTAAGTTTATTTCTAGATCCCTCCAACCATAAATCATCGCATGGTACCTACCATATACTACACACTGGGCTATAATGACTGACATATTATTGAGCCCTCACCAAGTGCCTGACATATATAGACTCTATAAATATTTGTTGATTGTTGAGTGGACCTGACTTCCTAAGGTGGGTGGAGGAAGACCATCGACACCTTTCACTGCTACTGCTATATGATGGTACATCTAATGATGCCTCTCAATCTTGTCATCCCCAGTGGAAGCAGTGTAGTGAGCAATGAGGCTGTTTGCCAGGCCCTTCCCCCGGAGGGAAAGGATCACTGGAGAAACAGAGCATTATTAATAACCTCCAAACTTCAACAAGCCAGTTTTTCCACTCTCTGGAATTAATTATTTGTAGGCTTCTGTTGACCCTCAGGGGTTTGGGTAAGATGCCAGTGTACAGGCTGTCTCTTTGGTCTCTGCTACGCATCGCTATCAAACTCAGGACTGCACGTAACACTCCATTCTAGAGGAATCACAGACCTGTATCTGATGTTTCAGATAATTTCCTGCCTCCCTACGTGGCTTTGCCACATTTACTTATAATAGCCCTTTGATTTTTCAAATGGATTAGAAATGCTGTCTGTTATTGTCTCTCTATCCAGAGTCTCTAGACACAAAATAGACACAAAATATGTATAACAATAATAGCTAGCACTTGGTAGGCACTGTTGCCCACACTGCTTCCATTGTATTCTATCCAGTCCACCCCCATCACATGAGTCATTTGGATGACCAGGTGTAGAGCACCTTCACTTCTTCACAGGCTTCATTGATCTTTTTCCTCCCTGGTCTCTTGGAATGAGGTTATCTTCATTGAAATGGCCCAGAGACATTCAGCAGCGGTAAGCAGTAAGAGACGTAGAAGGATCAGGGGCGCCTGGGTGGCTTAGTCGGTTAAGCGTCCGACTTTCGCTTAGGTCATGATCTCATGGTTCGTGGGTTCGAGCCCCACGTCGGGCTCTGTGCTGACAGCCAGCTCAGGGCCTGGAGCCTGTTTCGGAGTCTGTGTCTCCTCTCTCTGACCCTCCCCTGCTCACGCTGTCTCTCTCTCTCCTAGAAATAAATAAAAAAAAAAAAGAGAGAGAGACGTAGAAGGATCAGACAAGACAAACAGGACCCAAGTCTCCACAGTTGTTTATAACTGAATGCTGTCAACACATCCACACCTCGCGTCCCTCATACACATTCCAGATAAAACCCCACCACCTAATCGACTCTCTGTCCCTTCACTACTTCCCTATCTCTTTTTGGATAATAGACACCTTCCTTGATTGAAAGGTTATTCCTGACCTGGCCAGTATCCATCCACCTGTCTCATTTCACACCACCACCTCCTGACCTTCTACGCTCTGAAATTACTGATCGATTTGCAATTTCCAGAACATGACATGGTTGGAGTCCCATTTACTCTGTACAAAGTGCAATATAGTCACTGGATTGCTCCTGTGGGCTTTCAATATTCAGCTCAGCGTCCCCGGCACTAGGACTTCCTCAGCCTGGCACCGTAGCTGTGCCACCACTGGTTTCTACTACCGCATCTGAGACCACGTTTACCAGGGCACTTCGCACACTGTTCTGTACTAGTGTCGCTGATTTGCCTGACCGAATTTCCCTGTCAGCTCTAAAAGATGCACTTTCTTATTAGTATAGATCGTGGCATGTTCTCATTGAGCCATAAATATGAATAAACAAATACATCGAGTAATAAGTGAATATTTACACCACACACTTCACTCTTTGGTTTGTTTGACTTGTATTTGAGGTGACTCTTGTAACTTTCTACAGATGCGCAAGGCAAGAAGGGACACTGGAGTAAAGACCAATCAATAAGATGGCTGTATGAGGGGCACCCGGGTGGCTCAGTTGGTTAAGTGTCCGACTTCAGCTCAAGTCATGATCTCACCTTTGTGGTTCAAGCCCTGCGTTAAGCTCTGTGCTGACAGCTGGGAGCCTGGAGCCTGCTTAGGATTCCCCACCCCACCCCCTCTACTGCTCCTCTGCTAGCTCTCTCTCTCTCTTTCTCTCTCTCAAAAATAAATAAACATAAAATTTTTTAAATGGCTATAAGAAAAACAGGTTCACTGAAGATGGTTATAGGATAACAGAAATAAAAAGTCACCTTTGGACATATTTGTCTTTTTTTTCATCAAATATGGGCTCTTCAAACACCCCCAGAAAAGTTGTGACTCTATTTTCTCATCACTGAACAGTAAAAACAAGCAACAGTTGTTTAGGATGTTTATTTTCTTTATAAAAAATTTTTTATAACATTTATTTATTATTGAGAAACAGAGAGAGACAGAGCATGAACAGGGGAGGGGCAGAGAGAAGGGGAGACCAGAATCTAAAGCAGGCTCCAGGTGCTGAGCTGTCAGCACAGAGCCCGACATAGGGCTAGAACCCACAAACTGCGAAATCATGACCTGAGCTGGTCGGTCGCTTAACTGACAGGAGCCACCCAAGCGTCCCTAGGATGTTTATTTTCAAAACACATTCACTTTATTTTTTCAGGACACGTGCACAACTGTTTTCAGATGAGGACAATGAGCTACAGAGAAGTAATTTATCAAAGATCCGATAGCTGCTATGTGGCCAAACTGAGTATCTATCAACTTTAATTATTGGATTGCCAATTTATACCTTCTCTGCCTATCTCATGTCCTAAGAGTCTCGGTTTGCCTGGAGAATACAGAAACACAGTGCTTATGTGCATATATTATACATGGTCTAATAACTTGTTATACAGAAGGCTGAAGAAAATTGCTAATGAGGATATAATCATGGACTTGACTCTAGAAATTACCAGTTCGCCTGTTTTTCCTCCCCATCAACAGCCTCAGTCCCGTGCCAGTCTCTAAACTGAAAACCCCTCTGTGATGTGAAAGGTTTTTCCATAACCTCCTTTTCCAAACTGATCTCCTTTCTTCTCCAAAAAAAGCATCCACTACAGGCTGGCCAGTCCCCTTCTCTCCCCACTTTCACCTTCACCAATCACAGGTCCTGGGTCCTGAGCCTAAGGCACTTAATGGATGAAGAGGCCTTGCTCTTGATTTAAAAGTGGACCCATGATACCAGGGTCCAAATGAGCAATTTTGATGGAAGGGCCCCACTCTCAGTTCAGACGCCTAGCTTGCCTTGCCCTTCCCTAAATTTAGCCTTTTTCCCTCGTGTCAGATTCTTCAAATAGAAAACAAACTTCTTTGGGAACAGAGCGTGTATTTTACTTACTCCTGTGTTTCCTCAGATTGCCAGGCCTGCATAGCACGTTGTACAGAATAGGCTTGTAATCACTTTGAATTTGTAACTCATCTCCCCCATATCCCCTGTGCTCTGCGCTGTAGAAGTATGGACCGTTGGGCGTGATCGATGTCGAGGAAGCCTGACTTTGAAGCTCGTGTTTCTGGGAGGAAATGTTAAGGTTTGGGTGAGTGCTACAGACTGAATGTTTATGGGCTCCTAAAATCCATATATAGAAGCCCTAGTCCCCAAAGTGGTGGCATTTGGAGATGGGGCCTTTGAGGAAGGGGGGGATAATTTGATTTTAATGATGTCATGGAGACAGAGCGCTCATGCTTACATGGGGTTAAAAGGACCAGAGCGCTCTCTCTCTCTCTCTCTCTCTCTCTCTCTGCCAGGTGAGGACTAGCAAGGAAGTAGCCATCAGCAAACCAGGAACAGGACTTTCACCAAGAACTCAGCCAAACTGACAGCCTGATCTTGGACTTTCACCTTCCAGAACTGTAAGAAATAAATATTGTTTCAGCCACCCAGTCTGGAGTACTTTGCTACAGCAGCCTAGTGGACTGTGACATTGATAGGAAAGTAATTTTGTCCTCCACACGTCTTGGATTTGTTTTGGGGATGACAAGAGATGAAATGGGGTGAAACTTGCTGTCTGGTGCCTACTCAGAGATGCCCATTTTGTCTTTGATGCCACGCCTATCTTCATGGCAGTCATTAAAGGAGTAGGGTCCCAACCCCCACCAGTCCTGCCTAAGACTCTTGAGGGGTCATACTGCACCTTCTCTAGAAATTGGCCACAGCACTTGGATCTTCCAAGGTGCATCAGAGGACTGCACCTGAAGCCACAGAAGATTCTTTTATTTAGATGTGGCTTCCATGTTCTTATGCTACATTAACATTGAGAGGCTGAATTCTCTGGTTTTTGCCTCCTTGCCTTGCTGTATGTGCTTGCCTCCTTCTGCTCCTCCTCTGTTGATGTTCCTTGTAATAACACCAGCATTTCTGCTGGTGATGCAGCCAAAGGTCCCCGAGGCACTAGAGGGATGCTTGGCACACTCTGCTCTCCAATGGCTCACAATCCAGTCCTTGAACTGGTTGGGGGATGAGCAGCACCTTGTCCTTCATTTCCTGTCTCTTTCGTCTCTGGCCTCGGGCATCGTTTATCAACTAGCCAGCCTGGAAATAGATGCTTGAAGAGGAGTGCAGAGGAGAAGGTGAGAGAGTCCTCCCGTCCCATCGACCCTGTCTTATTTTAGGCTTCACTAAGTAGGGGGTACTCAGGATTTCTGTTTGTTTGTGTTAGTGTAAATTCCTTGGCTAATAAGAGGCAAGGTGGGGAGGGACCCATTAATGTTCCTTGTACCCTTCCTGTCTTCTAAAATTTCTTTTTGCTTCACCGATGCTTAATCTCTCTGTCGGAATAAAATTTTGTTCTTTTCATTTAGCGTGGTTTCCAGGTGTATTAGATTTCTACTGCTGCTTAACACATCGTCACAACATTGGTGGCTTAAAAGGACGCACACTTATTCTCTTGGAGTTCTGGAGTTCCAAAGACAGAAATCAGTTTCACAGGCCTAAGGTCAAGGTGTCAGTAGGGCTGGTTCCTCCCAGAAGCTCTTAGGGCAGAAGCTGTGTCCTTGCCTTCTCCAGTTTCTAGAGGTCACCTGTACTCCTGGCTTGTGGCCCTTCCTCCATTTTCAAAGCACATCATTGCAGCCTCTGACTCCATCCACGTGGCCTCCTTCTCCTTTGAATCCCCCTTGTGTCCTTCTGTGAGGACCCTTGTGATTACATCATGCCACTCAAACAGTCCAAGATCATCTCACCACCTCAAATTTCGTAGCATAATCACACCTGCAAAGTCTCTTTGGCCACATAAGGTCGTTCCAGGTTGTGGGCATTGGGATGTGGACCTGTCTGGGGAGCCATAATTCTGCCTATCAGACCAAGGTTTCTCAGTAAATGCCAATACCTTGGACAATTTCTCAGGCAACATAGAATCCTGGTTTCTGCTTGTCATCATCAGTTATAACATATTCAAGGGGCACCTTGTAGAGGCTGCTTTTAGGCAACAGGCTTGAGCGATGGAAATGAGCAAGGCCAAGAGGCCCATAGCAACCACTCCACCAAGCTGAATACAAACAGGCTCATTAAGCCACCCATTTGGAAATAGCCATAGGCCCTCACTGACCAATTACAACCAGGCACAGTTTCCTTTTTTTTTTAAATTTTTTTAAATGTTTATTTATTTTCGAGAGACAGAGAGACAGAGTGTGAGTGGGGGAGGGGCAGAGAGAGAGAGAGAGAGAGAGAGAGAGAGACACACACACACACACAGAATCCGAAGCAGGCTTCAGGCTCCGAGCTATCAGCACAGGGCCCGATGCGGGGCTCTAACCCACAAGCTGTGAGATCATGACCTGAGCTGAAGTCGGAGGCTTAACCGACTGAGCCACCCAGGTGCCCCTTAACCAGGCACAGTTTCTAAGATAACCAGAAAAAGGGGAATTCCATAGGTCCCTATACTCCCTCACTTCACCCTATGACTGTGGCCCCTCATTACCACCTGGTATCTCTTTACAATCCTGCCCACCCCTCCCTTGTGGCATATTCAGTAAACTTCTATGTCTTTTGTTCTACCTTGGGTGAACGCTGCCTGCACCAGCAGCCCCCTACCCAGTAGGGACATCCCACATTTGGTGACCTCCCGGCCAATCACAGTGCTCCATAGGTCTGGGTGGATCAGTCTATAGAGCATGCAACTCTTGATCTTGGAGTCATGAGTTTGAGCCCCACTTTGGGTATAGAGTTTACTTTTTGAAAAAGTAGCTATAACATGAAAGCCTGTTGTATTGTTTCTAACTTGAGTATAATATTTTAGAGAAGGAAGGGCTTTTGATTTTATTTTGAAAGATGCAAGGACAGCACAATTAGAAGTTTGACTAGAGGGGTGCCTGTGGGCTCTGTCGGTTAAGTGTCTGATTCTTGGTTTCTGCTCCGGTCATGATCTCACAATTTGTGAGTTCAAGCCCCAGGCTGGGCTCCAAGATGGAAGCATGGAGCCTGCTTAGGATTCTCTCCCTCTCCCTCTCTTTCTGTCTCTCTGTCTCTCAAAATAAATAAATAAACTTAAAAAAAAAAAAAGAAGTTTGACTAGAGATTTAAGGAAATGCTGTAATTGTAACTTTACAACCTATTATCATGTAACCTTAGCCTAAGTCATTTTACTTCTCTAAATTGTAAAGCTGGGATAAATATGTGTATCAGATTGATCATTTATGAAACAGAAATAATTGTGGCACATATGCCTTAGAATTGTTGTGAGGATTTACTGAATTACACTTACACTATTTATTTTACAATTACACTTTTGATCATTTTATAATGATCAATAAATATTTGTATTATTATTATGACTATTTTGCATTTTGTTACCATGCCTAATCCATGGAAATATGGGATTCTAACAAGAGTGGATCCTCGGAGGCCAATGAATAAGCTTTAAGAGATGCATGAATTCCCCAAACTGCACAATTTAGAAGGTGAGAGGGTTTGTAGCTTTCCTCAGATTCCTATAGAGTTCAGTGATCTAAAGAGGTTTTGGGTGACTAGTTGATGAGCCTGAGATCTCAGAGGGAAGCTAGTATTGATCAGAGTTTCAGAGACTACCACCAGCCCACCTCACAAGAGACAAGTGTACAAACTTGAATTCTCCTACCGGGGAGGAGAATATTTCCTCTATTATTCTAGATTCTTTTGGCTGATCTATTAATCAAATTAACGTAAGACAGGTTACCAGAACAAAAACAAATGTAATTACATGTGTACCAAAGCCCCATTAGACTATGAGGCCCAAGGTCAAACCAGGCAATAGAAGATTGTATGTCATCTTGAGCTAAGGATTAGGATAGAGGCCTGGGTTTCAAAGGGCAAGAGTGTAATTCAAAGGACTGTGAGAAGAGCAAATGGTTAGTAATTGGATGTTAGCCCTGCCATGTGGGTAGGTCTTTCAGATAAAATGTTGTCTCAGGTAATGGCTCTTTTTCTGGGGCAAGAAATTCTTTTAGTTAAGGGAGAGGTAAAAGTTTTTCTTGAGTCTGGCCAATCTGGATTGCCTTTAGCTTTAAAACAATCCACATGTCATGGTGCATATTTTGGGGTCATGTTTCTGCTCCCCTTAGTCCTGTGTTCATGGATGAAGGACTGTCCATCCAGTGTCTGTGCCCAGTTCCTCCAACACTTGTTGGTTGACAGCTGTCTCCTGTGGATAGGAGCCCTTCAAAACACAGCCTTTTAGCTTCCACCTGTTTTTCCTTTTGCCACAGGACTTGGCAATGGGATCTGGTGAAAAACAGATCTACTCAGTGACCCCTTACCCCATCAGGGTATCTGGAAAATAAAATAGTTACTCAGAAGAATGGCAAAGGAAGGGGGTTGCACAATTGGAAGGGATATTTTCTTTGTAATTAAAAAAATGTTTATTTTGGGGCACCTGGGTGGCTCAGTCGGTAAGTGTCAGATTTTGGCTCAGGTCACGATCTCATGGTTCGTGGGTTCGAGCCCCGTGTCAGGCTCTGTGCTGACAGCTAGCTCAGAGCCTGGGGCCTGTTTCAGATTCTTATCTCCCTCTCTCTCTGACCCTCCCCTGCTCACGCTGTCTCTCTCTCAGAAATAAATAAAATATTTAAAAAATTTTTTAATGTTTATTTCTTTTTGAGAGAGAGAGAGAGAGAGCGTGAGCAGGGGAAGTGCAGAGAGAGAGGAAGACACAGAATCTGAAGCAGGCTCCAGGCTCTGAGCTGTCAGCACAGAGCCCAACGTGGGGCTTGAATCCACAAACCAGGAGATCATGACCTGAGCCCAAGTCAGAAGCTTAACCAACTGAGCCACCCAGGCAACCCCAGAAGGGAAATTTTTATACAGACTATGATAAAATCTGGTGAATTCTCTCTGTACCACATCGAAGTACACCTTGCTACTGACCACGGCACTCCTGTCTGTCACATTCAGTGTTCTCTTTCTTCTGGAACAGCGCTGGGTAAACACCAAGACACTCCTTGGATCATCTTTTTGAACATGCAGACCAGCCTTTCAATTAACATATTCTTTAAGCAGAAAATTATAATACAATTGACCATATTAAGGGGGCTTTCTTCTTCTTTTTTAACATTTAGTGGTATTTGGATGAAACAGTATTCTCTCAATTTGATCTGGTGGTTCCTCAAACTGTTTTTTCAGATGAGTTACTTCCATGGATGGTTAACTTCAGCCATTATTCATTGGTTCTTATTAGTTCCACTGTCAGAGATTTGCCTTTTCAAGTTCTGACTATACCTTACCAAGCTACCTCTCTGCCAGTCATTATCATTATGATGTTCATTGTCTTCATCATCATAATGATAAAGGAGGGTTTTTTTGGTGTCAATATGGAATGATCATTTTAAAACTGAGCTAATACTTTCCCCTCCTTATACCTCCCATCATTTCCCATCTTACTCAGAATAAAATCTAAACTCCTTAGCATGGTGGAGTGGTCAGCTGTTGGTGTTGCCAGTCTATCCTCCAATCCCTCTTTTGGCTGAACACCTTAAAGTTCCCTCATACTCTTAGTGTATATCCCAGATAGAACTAATCCTTTCCTCATATCTGAAGTGGGTGCTTTCCTTGGGACTGACCAGTCAGCATATTCATTTCCCTGGCCACAGTGATAGGATGGTTCACAGATAAATGACCCCAGTTGGCCCAGTGAGGATCAGATATGAAAATATTGCTGCAATTCTTAGAAGAGGAGTACAACCCTCTGGGATGACTAAACTTCTTAGAATATATGACTGAATTTTATATCCTTCACTAGCTGGTGACATACTTGCCACATCTTGCCTTTCTGGAAATGAAACAAATCCAGAGAAAGCAGAGACAGGAGAGAGACGGATTGCCAACGATACCCATTTGAGCTCATTTCTGTCCACGTTTGATCTTTTCGGACACCCTGAGGCAGTTGAAATCAAGTTTTTATTATTTGCATCCACAAAAGTCCAGACTGTTCACATGGCCTGAGTGGTCTGGCCCCTGTCAACCTCTCCACCTCATGTCGTGCCATGTTCCCCACATTCTCTGTATGGTCTCCTACCCAAGCGACTTTGTTCTTAGTTTCCCTCGAATGTTCTTCTGAATGTTCTCCACTCCCTTCCTCCACAGTCAGATCTCAGCTACAGTGCTGCCTTCTCAGAGATTTTCCTGACTATCCGCCACAGGCCACACACTGCATACGCACTTGAACCCTAGACTGCGAGTCCTCTGAAAAGCAGGGACCACGTGTGACACATTCAGCATTGTTATCCCAGTGCCTGGCACATGCCACAGGAATCTCGGGGGCAAATTCCTTGAATGTGCCGGACTTGAATGTGCCCTCTGCCTAGAACTCTCTTTCCTCTATTCTTCGCAAGTTGACTTTTTAGTTCAGTGTCACCCCAACTATCGTCTTCTTGGAAAGGCCTTTCCTGTCTCTGAAGTCTAAAATAGATCCCCCCTTCCTCATTGTCTCTATCATGTCATTCAGTTTTGTATTCTTCATCATACTTTCACAGCCTGAGATTGCCTGTTCCGTTTTTCATACATTTGGTTATTTTCTGGTCCAAACAGAATATAAGCTCCGTGAGAGCAGGGACCATGGTTGTCTTTTTTTTTTATTATTATTATTATTTCTAGGAGAGAGAGAGAGACAGCGTGAGCAGGGGAGGGTCAGAGAGAGAGGGAGACACAGAATCTGAAACAGGCTCCAGGCTCTGAGCTGGCAGTCAGCACAGAGCCTGACGTGGGGCTCGAAACCATGAACCGCGAGATCGTGACCTAAGCGAGTCAGACGCTCAACCGACTAAGCCACTCAGGCGCCCCCATGGTTGTCTTTTTTGAAGCTTCATTCCCAGCACCCTCAGCACTGTCTAGCATATCATAGGCTCTCAATAAATATGTGTTGGCTGCCTGATTGAACGAATGAATGAATGAATGAATGAACGAATGAAAGCCAAGCACTACAAATCGCACTCATTTGAGTGCTTCACGTTAGTTCATTGTCATGACATCCTTGTGAAGTAAGCACTGCCCTATTAGCTCCATATTACGGAGAAGAAAACTGAATCTAAGAGAAGCATGTCATTGCCCAAGGTCACATTATCAGTGATTTCAGAAGCTGGAATTCAAATTCAGCTGTGCCTGGTTTGCAGATGACAATTCATCATCTATTGCTCAAAAGATCTGTTTTCATTACTCATAATGTGACTTTGGAGATCACATCTGGGCTCCAAATAGAAAAATAAGATCCCTACCTCTCCTCCTCCCCTCTCCCCCATTAACCTTATAGGCAGAGGACCCGGACAGCTGTGGCTTCTGCACCCTTAGGTGCATGGGGTGGGGCTTGCCCTGGAGGGCTCACCACACGCAAGGAAGCAGGGGAGGGCACATTATTTGTGGGCTTCAGCTCCAAAAGAGAGAGCCAAGCAGAGGCTGGCCTGGGCCAACACTAGGACCTTTCCCCTAAACTCACTAAGCAGACTGTCTCTCTTCCCAAGGGGCTGGGGCTCAGGGAGAGGAGGGAGTGAGGGCTCTGGAGAGAATGGGAGAATTATTTTCCTAATACTTCCAAGAAGGCCAAAGTTCTTGCTTTATGAATGGAAGCAATAACGTGGGGTGGGGTGGGGGAGAACATTTCCTCTGGTCCCTGTGCTGATCATAAAAGAAAAATCCTCAACTTGTAGTTGATGTTGGAGGTTGGGGTGAAAGGTGGGAATGAGGTAGATACAGAGGGATCTTACCTACATTAGCAGGGTCAGGGCTCAGCTCAGCTAATGTAATTGTATCACATCGCAAAAAATCACTCGACATCCCTGACATCCCTGCCCTACGTTGGAGTGGAATTCAAACCCCTCTTAAGGGCAAGGGCAACCCTGGGCTCTCCGAAGTTTGGTCTCCTGCACCCCTAGGCATCTCCTCCAGCAATTCTTCACACCCCAGGGCTTTGTAAATGTCACTTCTTTTCTGCCTGGTTATTTTCTATTCAACTCTCAAGATTAGGCAATTGACTAAGAGAGGCTTGAAGGCAGATAATGTCTTATTTCCTTATCCTCAGGCCTCGCAGAATGGTTGACTTCAGAGAGCATCAGTGTCAGCGGAAAGGCAACCTTGCTGGACACCTTCCTTGTGCCTCTAGGCTGTGCTGGATGGTTCTCAGGACCAGGGCACACAACAGCTCATGGCTGGATAAGTTAACAGAACTGAATTCTAATCCACATGGTCGCATGCCTAGTTCTGCTTCTGGTCCTAGATGGCCTTCAATAATCCAAAACGGATTTTCCCCCAATATTTCTGTAAAGAAGGGCATGGGATAGCACATTTGTTGTGGGGTTTAAACATTAAGGAGTTAAGAGCTGAGAAGTGCCTCCTTGATCAGCATAGAAATTAGACCATACTGACCCCTCCCATTCTTTTGTCTTTTTCCTAATCAGAGAGGAAGTGGGGGAAGAGGAAAATGGGGAATTTGAACACAAATTATGGCTTGAAATTCTTGTAATTCTCATTCCTCCGTTCATTTGTAACGAAGTACTGCTTTGTGAGATCTCAGAGTTTCCTTTTGCTTTTTACTGTTTAGCTTTCCGTGTCTGCCTTGGGTACCCTCGGCGTTAGCCCACCAGAGGATGTCTTTGTCTCTTCAGCATCCAGCACGGTGCCTTGCACATACTAGGTGCGTTCAATAAATTCTTGTTAAAGAACTATTGAATCTGTTCTGAGGCAGAAAGAAGTGAACGTGAAACGTTTCTCTCGTGATGAAAACAAACATTTCTGTTTCAGATATGAATCAGCTAGTCAGCGTCAATTTGTGCTTGTAGATGCTCACCAGGTGCAGGGAAGGGCTTGGCCGAGATTGAGAAATTCACCGCGGGAGAATAATAAAATGGGCGGAGGCTCGGAGCTGCGAGGAGGAGGCGGAGTCACCGAGAGTTTGAGTCCTTTTGTCCAATCAGAAGGTGGCGGTACAAGCAGAAGGGCGAGATAAAAGGGGGGCGGGAGCCCGAGAATCCTGCCCAGTTACACCAGCCCGCCAGCCGGAACAGCAGCTCCTCGGCTTTGGTGCTTCTCCCCCCGCGCGAGCGGCCGATTCCGAAGCGGACTCCCGCAATGGCCTTTGCAAATCTGCGGAAGGTGCTCATCAGTGATAGCCTGGACCCTTGCTGCCGGAAGATCCTGCAAGATGGAGGGCTGCAGGTGGTGGAGAAGCAGAACCTGAGCAAAGAGGAGCTCATAGCCGAGCTGCAGGTGAGGCGAGCGGGAAAAAGATGAAGGCTCGGTGGCATCCTCTGCCCAAACGGGCCGGGGCCAGCGCGCCCCCCGCCCCCAGTACCGGTCCGCCCTGGGGCCTCCTGAGAGTGGAGACTGGGGAAGGGAGGGGAAGGAGGGAGGAAAAAACAGCCGCGAGCTGCAGGATGCAAACTTTGCGTCCAGTTTGCAACCGCGTGTTTCGCGCCGGCGTGCCTTCCGCCTGCATGGGAAAGTGCGGGCTGCCCGGGTTGGTCCTGCGGGCTGCCCGCGGGCTGCCAGCGCGGCTCCCCGGAGCCTTCGCGCGCTGTGGCCCGGGCAGCCCTGCGCCGCCTCTTATCCGGGACCCCGGGGCACAGGGGGAACGGGCGCCCAAGAGGCTTCCCGGCGGGAAGCCTAGGGACGGGCAATCCTTCCCGGGCCGAGTCCTGGCTCGCCGGGCGGGCCGTGGGTGGGGGTCGTTGGCGGGGTCCCAGCCTGTCTGGAGAGGCTGCAGGCAAAGCGGCCCGGCTGGGGCAGCAAACGCCGAACCGCCTTTCGTCTGATGCAAGACTGCCGCGAGTTTTCCCCGCCCCTCGGCCTCGGGAGAGCTCTCGGAGGGAAGGGGGGCGGGCGGGGGGCGCCCGAGGTCCTCGCGCCGCCCACGCAGCCGCCGCCGCAGCCCCCGGGCTACAGGCTGTAAAGCCCCTGCCGTCCTGCCTCGCTGTTGGCCTCCTCGCTGGTCAGGAATGAGCAGCCCGGGCTCGGATCCGGTCGCAAACGCCCCCAGGACCTTTCTGTCTCTTAGAAAATCTTTCTCAGGCTTGTATCAGTTTGCCCTGGCGCACAGTTAGCGCCATCTCTTCACGTCTTCCTCCGCCTTGTTTGTAAGGGTCCTGGGAAGTTTGGTGGCCTCCTGCAGCCTTAGCGCGTTTATTTTGTGAGCTCTTCACTCTCATTCCTGCCCCCAAGCCCCCCGGGGTCGGTGCCCCACTGGCCGATGCATTCCCCCCACCCTCCAACTCCGACAGCCCCGCAGGGCCGCCTCCCACCAACCTCGCTCAGCCCCAGCGCGCATCCACCCCCTCCATTTTCGCCCCGGAGGGCGCCTTGACTCAAACCACAGAGGCGGTGCAGTGGCTTTCGTTGTGCCGGAACCACATGGTCCTGGAAACTGCCTGTGCTCCCCGTCTGCCCTCGGATCTGCGGCGGCGTTTCCCGGTGCGTGTCCCCCACTCCCCCACCGCCACCGCCACGGTGGTGTATCCAGCCCCGGCCCTGTTCTTAGAGAAGTGTCTGCCTGGTCTGTGCCTTCAAGGAGCGTGGGGACTAGTTAGGGAGCCTGGCCATCAGTCCCGAGAGTATTGACCAGATGACACAGTACTTGAGTGCCAAGGGAGACCACACAGCAGCCTAGCCTCTGCCCGATCTGTTGCTGCAAACGTGGGGACAGGGGGCTTGATCGCTTTGAATGGGGGTCGGGGACAGGGGCTCAGGACCGGATCCAAGGTAGGCGGGATGGGAGGAAGGCACCTCAGCTTGTGCCAACTCTTTTATATGGGTGCCGTCAGTGGCCTTGGCTCAAGGCAGTGGCCAGAAGACAGTGCTGTGGCCTCTAGACCAGCTTCTGACCCTCCCCTCGCCAGAGCATTCGGTTGGGAAGGGCGGCCTCCCCTGGGGCTTTGCAGACTTCTTGTGGAAATCAGAAGTCCCAATTTCTAGAATTTCCAGGGAGGGGCAGTGTGGGGTATAGGCAGAACTGAGAAGAAGTGGGGGCCTCACCAGTCCCGGAGGGGCTCTGTGAACTTGAGAAGTCGGCTGGGTGTGTTGCTGGAGTCTGGAGCTCAACTTGGAGGACATCCTAAAGGCACTGACGGCTCCTGGCAGCAGAGGAGGGGTGTTTGTCAGCTCCCCGCTGGCGGCTGGCTGGGCTGTTGGAGCCCCCAAGCCTTCGTGGCTGTCTTTGTAGAACATTCACTTCAGAATGCCAGTTAGTCCACCTAGGCAGCGCCCTGGAGGGGCCTCATTATCCTCAGCGTGTCTGTCTTCTCTGGGTGGAGAGATCTCTGATGGTGCTCCCTGCCCTCTCCCATTTAAATCCTTCTCATGCCGAGGGAAGTGGGAACTGGCCTCTGGTCCCACTCCTTGGTATTCAAGGCAGGCACAGTGTGCTCTCCACTCACTCCGTGGTGAGGAAGTACAATGACCCCCGAGAATGGTGCTTTTCAGACTCAAAGCAGTTCCTGGCGCATTGTGGGTAGTGGGTAGTTGGTTTTATGGGGCATGATTAACATTTTAAAAAAGAAAATAAGAAGTAGCAGGGAGCAAGGCAGATAGGCTGAGTATTGTATCATGAAATTTGTTTCAGCGATGTGGGCAGTTGTGGTGCCTGTGTGGTTTGTGAGCATAAAAAACCCAACTTAAACAAATGTTTCTTACTCTAAGTCCTAGTCAGAAAAGTTTGGAAAACACTGGCTTGGAATAATAAGGCATTGCGTTCGGAACTCACAAAGCTCTTAGGCTGTGTACCCCTCTTCCATCAGCAGACATGGCATCTTAAATAAACTTAGTATGCGGGAACATTAAAATCTTGCCACCTATCAGTGGGTGTTAAAATTTGACCATGACCCACAGAAAGAAATTCATTTTCTATCATCACTCAGTGTACACATATGTATGTGTACACACACACTAAACTTTCGTGAAATAATGCCTTTACTCTATGTGATACATATATTTTTGTTCAGTTTTATTGAACAGCATTGTTGGTCAGAAGCCACTAAACCACATGCTAGTAGCAATGCATTTAACTTACTGAGCATATTTGCATCCTTGTGTCAGAATTTTAAACAAAATAAGGGGAAGAACTTCCATGCAAGAGTCTATCTTTTGAAAGGCTCCGTTAAAATAGCAAGTTCCCAGCCTTTGCACAGGGATTTGATTTGCAAAAGTTAAGTAACCCTCTAATTAATCAGGGCTGCATATACAGCATCTCGCTGCATTCTCTGTATTGGGGAGCATGACCTGGAAAGTCAGGCTGCCCTCATGATTTAAGTCAGAGGTACCAGCAATGCTAAAATCACACTCAAGGCCAAGCCTGTCCTCTTTGGGAAAGGAAGCATGTTTGAACTTGAGAAATGCGAACAGCTCTCCACTGCTGAGTTAGCATGGTTTGTCTGGAACAGCTAGAAACCCAGCAGAGCGCTGGCGGGTCTCCAGCTCGAAGGCAGCTGCAGAGAGCAAGAGACGGCAGAGTGGGTGCAGTGTCAAGAGGTGCCAGGGTGGACAGCAGGACACTGGGGGAGAAAGGTGTCCCCACAGCCTGCACAAAGGACGTGAGCAGACTGGCAAGGGGCTGCAGTTTGCCTAAGCAGAGGAGCACTCAGCTTGGAGCCGGGTCTTGGAGGGATGACCTGTAACCTGAGGAGGGGAATGGCACCTAGGGGTGCAGGGGTTTTGAGGGAGCGGAGCACCAGGAGGCCCTCAAGAAATACACGCTGATTGAAGCAGTCAATCGATGATGCGCTTGAGTGAAGAACTGAATGAATTGGCGGTAGTTGAGGGGGTAAGAGAACTTGGAAACCAGCGAAGCCTGGCCATGTGGGGTTTGGTGCCCTGGGTGGGACCAGGGTCAGCTGAAGGGCCGTCTCCAAGAGCACATTCTCTTCTTGGGACCGGGGAGGTCTGAATGAACATCTGTACCAGTCGGACTGGAGACTCTTCAGACTTCTGGCTTCAGAGGAAGCTGGTTTGAGGATTTGAGGGCATCACCCTTGAGGCGACAAGCATGGAGAGATGACAGTGACAGTCCATTAGGGAAATTTTCCAGTGGGAAACCGATTCCTAAGGTTAGGGGAGGGCGGGGTCTTTGGAGAAAGCATTTGAGAAGGCCAGATTCTAGAGGCCCAAGAGCATGATTGGGGATGGGGTCGAGCATCTGGAGCAGGACTGGGCCTCAGATTGGGGGCCCAGGAACTTAATACTAGAAGGTTGTGATGCTTTGGGTGATCCTGCTCCCAGGCCTGCTTCTTGTCAGCGGAACCTTGACCCTTGGTCCTGGACTGGTCCCTTCAAAGGAGGTTTTACTCTGTCTGCACTGTGTTACCAATGACCTGAGGTGCCATGGCTGGTGGTAAAGGAATGCGCAGTAGAAATGTGCTTACTTGCTGCCAGATTGCTCTCTGGAAAGTTCCTGCGGTTTATGCCATGTCCCTCCACTCTCACCCACACTGAATACTATCACTTTTCATTTTGCCAATATGATGCCTGGAAATCCCACATTTTATTTTATTTTTATTTTTTGAATGTTTATTTATTTTTGAGAGAGAGAGACAGAGTACAAGTTGGGGAGGGGCAGAGAGAGAGGGAGACACATAATCTGAAGCAGGCTCCAGGCTGCAAGCTGTCAGCACAGAGACCAACATGGGGCTCGAACCCAGGAACCGTGAGATCATGTCCTGAGCCGAAGTCGGACGCTTAACCGACTGAGCCAACCAGGCGCCCCTGAAAAGACCACATTTTAAAATTTACATTTTCTTGGGGCACCTGGGTGGCTCAGTCGGTTAAACGTCTGACCCTTGATTTTGGCTCAGGTCATGATCTTGCGGTTTCTGAGATCAAGACCCACATGGGGCTCCTCGCTGAGCGTGTAGCTTGCTTAAGATTCTTTCTCGCACGCGTGTTCTCTCTCCCTGTCTCTCAAAAATAAAAAAATAAAATTACATTTTCTTGATATCTAATGTTTGAGTCTTTGTAAATTCCTGGCCACTTTGTATTTCTCCTGTGAAATGCCTGCTTAGACCTTTGCCTTTTTTTTTATCATTCAAAAAAATGATTTGTAGGAAGCCTTGATTATTTCTGGGGATGAGGCATTGCTCTGTTATACCTGATGCAAAGAGTTTTTCCGCCTATTAAGTGGTGCCTTTGACTTTGTTTAGGTTTCCATGGCCTTTCAAATCACTGAGTTCATTTATTCAATGGAGTATTTTAGCTATTAAAATAATAACTTATTATCCAAAAATAAGTTATCAGCTATTAAAATAATCCTGCTTTAGAGATGTAGCCTATGGATGAGGGACCCCGTTGCAGGTCAGACCGAGGACACCTGAATGTAAAACAGATGCTACGAGAATAGGGGGAGGGAGTGATATTGAATCCAGGGTTGTTGGCAAAGGCTTCATGGAAGGGGGTGTTCACTGTGCCTTGAAAAGTTGGTCGTGGCTGGCCAGCCAGGGGGATCCTTTTCTTTGGAGCCATGTGCAGTGGATTTGAATGTGGGGCAGTCAGCAGTTGTCCCCGTCTGCCCAGGCCTTGGCTGATGTTCAACTAGGCTGCTTTATAGGGAGGCATTCCAGGCACCCTCGAGATTCCCCCTGGCGTTAGCCACTGCTGGCAGTGAGGCCAAATGGGGTGACTCCTGTGTGGTTCCTCTAACTTTGCCGTGTGCGTGTGCCGTGTGCACTCTGAGCTCACCGCATACGTGTGTCCTGGTGAGTTTCTGCACGTCTGTCGCTGTGAGTCCTTGGGGGGGGGGGGGGGCTGTGACTTACTCCTCTTGTATGGACAAGAATCTAGCATAATGCCAGGTGCATACCTACCAGGCGCCCCACGGATGGAAGGAAGGCATAAGAAGGGCAGGAAAAGGGGACACGGGCATCCTTAATTTTGTTGGGCTTCTGTTTCTCATCTGTGAAATGCACTTGGACCAGAGGCTGATCAAGTGTTTCTTGGAGTCTCACATTTTGGGGTTCTGTTGCAGAACTGCGGACATGAAAGGGCTTGGGCTGCCTGGGAGGGGCCCTGCATCTGGCTGGCTGTGGTCAGGCATGGACCCCACCAGGGAGCATGCACAAGGCATAATAGGCACCCCCGGAGGAATAATTTCACAACCTTGGTCGAATAGTCAGTGCAGTGCTTGGAAGCCCCCGTACTGAGCTCCTCTGTGTGGAGCCTGAGGAGCCTGATGTTGTGGCCTTTCTCTGTCCTCTCAGTGCCTATGGTGGGTGGGGGAGGGAGAAGGTTCTCCTGGAGAGGCTCACGTCGGTGGGGTCGTGTCAGATCAGATGTGGTGCTACTGTTCTCGCCCTCTTGTTTTACAGGTGAAGACAGGGGTGGGGCAGGTGACTTAGCACCGTGATCCGCCTTATCCTTGGCAGACCGGTAACTGCAACCCCAGCCTCCCGACCCCCAGCTTCCTGCTTTTGCAACAGCACTCACCTCCGCAGCAGCCCTGGAAAGCCAGTTTGGGGTACATTTCCTGGGGACGCTCATCCAAGTGTTTGGGCAACACTATCCTTTTTTTTTTTTTTTTTTTATGAATATAATTTATTATCAAGTTGGCTTCCATACAACACCCAGTGCTCATCCCCACAAGTGCCCACCTCCATGCCCATCACCCACTTTCCCCTCCCCCCCACACCTCCATCCACCCTCACTTTGTTCTCTGTATTTAAGAGCCTCTTGTGGTTTGCCTCCCTCCCTCTCTGTTTGTGACTATTTTTTCCCCTTTCCTCCCCCCATGGTCTTCTGTTAAGTTTCTCAAGATTCACATATGAGTGAAAACATATGGTATCTGTCCTTCTCTGACTGACTTATTTCACTCAGCATAATACCTTCTAGTTCCATCCACGTAGGCAACAGTATCCTTATTAGGAGAGCATTATCACGAGACTCTGGAAGAGCCTAAGAAAGATTATCTTGAGGTCTAACTTAGCACAAATAAAGCGCCTTCAATGAATCCAGAAAGTATTTATTTTTTGCATATGTATATTTTTAGTCTAAAACGGCCTGTGTTTCTGACCAGCTACAGACACTGGTTTAATTGTTCTCCCTTCGTCCCCTTACTTTGGATCTTATTTTAGGAAATGACTTTCAACAGTTTGTCTTTTGTTCACTTTTTAGTCACTCAGCCAGCCAGTGCTTACCGAGTGCTTCACATGTGCCAGTCCTAGGGGCTTACAAAGTAGAACTCAGTGCCACCTCTCCCATTCAGCAGCAGTGTCCGATGGAGGAGGTCATGTCCGTTGAGCGGGGCAGTGTCCGATGGAGGAGGTCATGTCCGTTGAGCGGGGCAGTGTCCGATGGAGGAGGTCATGTCCGTTGAGCGGGGCAGTGTCCGATGGAAGAGGTCATGTCCGTTGAGCGGGGCAGTGTCTGATGGAGGAGGGCATGTCCATTGAGCAGGGCAGTGTCCTATGGAGGAGGTCATATCCGTTGAGTGGAGCCAGATAGCATGCCAGGTGCTACCTGTCCTAACTCATTTCCTCCTCATGCACTGGAGGAGGCCAGATCTCAGATCCTTAGCTCCTGGGGGATGCAGCTTGGACTTGACTCCAGGCCTGACTGACTCCAAGCCTTCCTTACTTGGAATATATCCAAAATCAGCCAGCAGGCAAGAACTCCCACTAGGGGCAAAGAGGGGCTACGAGGTCTGGAAGACCAACCGCGGACCCAGATGTTTCTTCTGCCTCAGGACTGCGAAGGACTCATCGTCCGCTCGGCCACCAAGGTGACTGCTGACGTCATCAACGCAGCGGAGAAGCTCCAGGTGGTGGGCAGAGCTGGCACAGGTGTGGACAACGTTGACCTGGAGGCTGCCACCAGGAAGGGCGTTCTGGTCATGAAGTGAGTCGTGGGGCCTGGGAGTGGGTGTGGAGGCTCCCCGTGAAGGGGGAGGGGAAACCGGGAAGGCCAGGGCAGAGGAGGAAGGGCTTCCGGAACGATGGCTGGTCCAGGCTAAGTCCAGACTGGTGCTCCGCGCTCACATGTAGTGGTTCCCCAGGTGTTTGACTGCGAGGCTGTCTGAGCTCGCAGATCACTTCCCGAACCCACCCCACAGATGTCTGAACAGCAGCCTGGTTCGGGAATCAGAAGGACGTTAGTGAATTTATCTGCGTTCCCTGCCCAGCCCCTGCCCCTCCGTTGTTTTGTCTGGGGCCAGGTTTCCTGAGCCCTGCTTGGTAGAGCACAGCCTTTGCCTGTTGAATGACTCCGTTCTTTCCCTTTCTCACGTTCCCCACACCCTCTGCAGCCAGGACCCAGGTGCTCTTTCACGCTCCAGGGCCAAGAGGGAAAGGGTCCCTGTTGGAGCTGTTTTTGCAGAAACTCAGAGCAGAGGTCAGGACTGACCAGGGCAAGGCCCCACTCGTTTCCGGCTCCCATCTGACACATAGATGGCATGGCAAGGTTATTCTAACCCACTTCTTTGTCCCCGAGCCTCTTTCCCTTCCCTTGGGAAGCTGCGTCCTCAACATCTTGCCCCCCTTTCCCTCCACTTCCTCCTATAGCCTAGGGGTTAATTGGTCATCGGAGGTCAGTATCCAGCAGAAGCAATGTTAGATGGTAGCCCATCCTGCATTCTCGCCCTGGACCCAGAGGCAATGCCCCCAGTCCTGCGCCTCCTCCAGCCTCCCAGTCTAGCCTTTTCGCTAAGTGGAAAGACAGACTCTGAGAATCCTTTTATCTTGACCTTTTTTTTTGCTAGGCTCTCTTGACTTTTTCCTCCTTATAATCTTCATTTCCAGGGATGCAAAGATCCAATAAAGGAAAATGGAGGCTGAACATGCCTGTTAATAAAGTATTCCAAAACCAAAAAAAAAAAAAAAGGGGGGGGGGCGGGGAGAAAGAGCCTCTGAGAAAAGAAAACTAGTACCTGACATGGGTTTCAGCTCTATTCTCCTTTGTGAAATGGGAAGACTCAGCATGAAGATGTGAGGAAGCTTTCTCACTTCAGAACTTGTTGAGAGATAGGAGAAGTCAACCAGGTGGAGATAAAAATACTAGCTTTGTTATTGATAGAAGCCAGGCTGGGCCACTTGATGAAGGTGTGTGGCCAGTGGACTGTCTTGAATTTGATGGACGTGCTCACCCATCTCGGGCATGGCCCCCATAAGATGGATGGCACAGAACAGCGGGAATCTGGGCTTCCTGTAGGCAGGTAGTTCCTGAAAGGAGAGCAAAGGAAAGGGCTGAGCCACACCTGTGTCTCCCAATCGAGTGAGACCCTTCTCTGTGCAGGGAGAAGGGAGTTTGGGTAGAGAGGCCAAGTGTGTTTCTCTAAGGGATGTCCCTCCGCATGAAAACAGCCAGGGCAGAGGGGGTTTCCTTCTAGCCCTGGGATTAGGGGAGGGGTCCATCGGAGAACCTAGGGTGGGGGCATGGGTTTGGAAGTGGTAAGAGCCGGTGAGGTGAGGGAGAGTGAGCACACTGCACTCAAGGCTTTCCGTTGGGACAGGAGTGGAAATACGGGGTCTGGACCTACTAAAGTCTCCTCTCTCCTTTGCTCTTCAGCACCCCCAATGGGAATAGCCTCAGCGCTGCAGAGCTCACCTGTGGGATGATCATGTGTCTGGCCAGGTAAGTCCCTGACTCCTCAGCAGAGCCCATCTCCTGGGTGTGTCCGTTATTATGACCTCCCTAAACAAAGTGACCTGGAGACACTTGGCAACATGCAGACTGCAAAGAACCGTCAAGGCCATCAGGACTGTAGGGATCATTCGATGCACTGGTTCTAGTGCACAAAGGTCAGGTGGCTTCTTGCAAGTGGGAGGGGGGCTCGGCGTGACTGCTCAGTACCTGGGAGCAAGCTCATTGAGCAAATAACTGTGTATTCTCTTCCTTTTCTCGTTAGTCATTTCCTGCTGTCCACTGTCTACATCATCCTCTGGCTTTTCAAACTCTAAGCCTCAAAAATGCAGTTTCTCCTCCCTGGAATATCCTTCCCCATTGTCTCTTTTTTCCTAAGTCATCCAGTACTTTCTTTTTATCACACTCATTATTAAAAATTCAAATAGGGGCGCCTGGGTGGCTCAGTCGGTCCACTTTGGCTCAGGTCATGTTCTCACGTTTCGTGGTTTCAAACCTCGCATCTGGCTCTGTGCTGACAGCTCAGAGCCTGGAGCCTGCTTTAGATTCTGTGTCTCCCTCTCTCTCTGCCTCTCCCCCACTCGCGCCTGTCTCTCAAAAATAAATAAACATTAAAAATTTTTTAAAAATTCAATTAACTTTACACAGATGTAAAATAGAAGAAGCGCTCAACATTTTTATTTACTTGGGAACATTTTTGAGTGAACTAATGCCAGAATGTAACAGCTTCCATGCCTGAGAGACTTCTCACTCAACAGAGGTTCCCAGACTTTGCTGCACATTGATATCATCTGAGATGAGAATATTAATGCCTAGCTTACATACCCCAAATTCTGATTTAATTGGCATGGAGTGGAACTTGGCATTGGGATTTTTTAATAAACTTTTTTTTTTAAGTTTATCTATTTGGAGGATGGGTAGCAGCAGAGAGAAGGAGAGAGGATCCCAAGCAGGCTCCACACCATCATGACGCCTGATCCCATGAACCGTGTGATCGTGATGTGAACTGAAATCAAGAGTCAGACGCTTAGCCAACTGAGCCACCCAGGTGTTCCAATAAACTTTTTATTTCAGGAGTTTTAGATATACAGAAAAGTTGTAAAGGTAGTAGAGTTCCCATATACCTCATACTCAGTCTCCCCTATTATTAATATCTTACATTAGTATGGTGGATTGGTCACAATCAATGAGCCAATATTGAAATATTGATACTTATTTTTTAATGACAAAACTGAGATTTAAAACAATTTTTTAATGTGTATTTATTTTTGAGAGAGAGAGACAATTAGGGGAGGGGCAGAGAGAGAGAGAGAGAGAGAGAGACACATAGAATCCAAAGCAGGCTCCAGGCTCCAAGCTCTCAGTACACAGCCCGATGCAGGGCTTGAACTCATGCACCCTGAGATCATGACCTGAGGGAAAGTCGAACGCTTAACTGACTGAGCCACTCAGGCGCCCCTGATATACAATTTTTTTTTAAAAAACAAAGGGTAAACGTTTATTTGGAGTTAGTTTTTTGGTCCTGATACACAATTTTTAACTAAAGTCTCCTCCATCATCTTTCTCTGGGTAACTCTTCTTCTCAAGATGAAGCATGAGTGTTAAGTTGTCTAAGAAGCTCTCTCTAGATCCCCCAGCTAGGCTGTGTCCCTCTCTGACTCCCCTGGCCTTCAGGAGTCACTGTCCTGTGTCACTGTCCCTACAGCTGTCTATTGTAACAGCATGTAGCAAAAGCCGCTCTGGGCTCACTGTACCTACCTGTGGATTCTTAACACAAGGGAACTCAAATGGTCAAATGCCTTGCTCTCCCAGCAGGAATTCTGGGAGTACGGGCCTCTTGAGTAGAGGGGACAGCCTAGGAACTCATGGATATGACACATAATGTAGTAAAATGATGGTATTGAGCACTACTGTTGAATAGGCCATTCAGGCACTTCTGTGGTCAGTAGGGAGGGCAAGGAGCCAGCAGACAGGCCAGAAAGCTCGCTGGGTCCCTTCACACACTCTTAGATGCTAAACCAGAGGAACTCAGGGAGCCAGGGCTCCGTACTTAATCTACTCAGGCCTGAAGCTTCTCTGGCTCAGAAATTAACTCTCTCCCTCTTAGACCTGCTCTCCTTCTTGCTGCGACAGGGTCTGGAGGGGTTCAACTTTGTTCTAACTCTTCCCCAAGATTTCCGCCTGAACTCTTAGATGTTCACTGATACTCACTGGCCAGTGAAGATGGGAGGAGACTGGAGAAAAGAGCTTAGAAGGGGTCCTTGAGCTGGCTGTCTGCAACTTGTAGAACCCCTGGGCTGGATGTATTTCTCCCTGGAGAAGTGCAATGGCCGCATGCCCTGGTTTCACTTGTGCAGTTAAAACCAGTGGTGTTCTTGGTTTTTGAGTGAGGGACGTCTCTGTCAGCTTCCGGTCTAATTAATTCTCTTACTTTTTTTCTGGAGTGGAAGGAAAGGCTTGGAAGCCAGGAATAATTTTTCTCCTGTTCTAGGACCAAACTTTATTGAAAGGAACAGGTAAATTAGAAGGATTTCAAGGAAGTGTCCCATTTCCAACCTCTCATCCAACAACCTTACTCATCAAGGATACATCAAAACTAAGAAACGAGCACCCTGTGGGGCCCCTGAGTGGCTCAGTCGGTTGAGCGTCCAACTTTGGCTCAGGTCATGATCCCACGGTTCGTGGGTTCGAGCCCCATGTTGGGCTCTGTGCTGGCAGCTCAGAGTCTGCTTCGGATCTTCTGTTCCGCTCTTTCTATGCCTCTTGGAAGGAAGGAAGGAAGCAAGCAAGCAAGCATGCACCCTCTGAAGGTGGAACAGCCAGTCTCTCATACCTTCTCATATGTTTGCTCAGACTGCTTTTCCGGCAGAGCAGCGACCGCACAACGGGAGCCGTGGACGTAAGGTTGAGAGCATTGAGCAATGTGGGTGGGATGGGCCTCACGGTGGGGACTTTGAACAGGCGGCAGGAGTTCCTGAGGTGCAGGAGAAGAACAGTGACACAGAAAGAGAGGAGAACGCCACCTATGTAGATTTCATCTTCCCGCCTTTACCTTCTCCTTCGTGAGTCAGCCCAGCTACCACTTGGTTCTCCGGAGACCCCTCGCCCCCATCATGGTCCTCCCCAGACTGGCCCTGAGAGGACCCTGAAATGTTAAAGCCTGGGGAGGATTCATGAGGGTCTGGGAATGTCTTGTGCCCCCCGGTGCCACACGCACCTCTCTTAGACAGCACTGGTGGCTCGGGAGGGCAGAGTAGGGCCTGAGCCAGGCCTGAGAGGGAGTGGGTGGGCTCCGTGTCACTAGGCCAGAGGCATGTTCTCAGGCTAGCTTTGCCGAGAAGGAAGCACTTCCTCAAGGCAAGTCGTTGTCCTTGGGACAGTCCTGAAATGAGGACCCGCTACTGAGCCCTGATGGGCCTAATGGGAGCTTCTCCCCAAGAAGCCTGTTACTCAAGCTTTGTGAGCTTACCTGTGACATCCCAGGGACACAGATGTCCCCGCAGGCTGACCTTCAGATGGAAGTGTGTCGGCAACGTGTAGACAGGAGTACTTTTTTTTTTTTTTTAAATTTATTTCTAGGAGAGAGAGAGAGACAATGTGAGCAGGGGAGGGTCAGAGAGAGAGGGAGTCACAGACTGAAACAGGCTCCAGGCTCCGAGCTGGCAGTCAGCACAGAGCCCGACGCGGGGCTCGAACCCACGAACCGCGAGATCATGACCTAAGCGAAAGTCGGACGCTTAACCGACTAAGCCACCCAGGCGCCCCAGGAGTACATTTTTTATAAGAATTCAGGGAGATGGAGATACAGGGACAGCATGTTGGAATCTCTCTTTACACACGTGTGCCTGTGCGCATGCACACACACAACACATAAACCCACACACACACACACACACACACACACACAGCCCGCCCTGAGTTTAGTGGCTGGCGGGAAAGACTGCATTTCAGTACTTCGGAGACTAGCTGTGGAGGGGATGTCCTTGGCTTTGAGTCAGTGCAGCTACTTCCATTGGGGTGAGGCTGTTCAGGGTGTTTAATGCTCCCGTTGTCTCTCTGCAGGCAGTTGTGAGCATTACAGGGGCTAAGATGCACCTAAGTATTTCTTTTTTTTTTTTCTTTAAGTTTATTTTTTTTTATTTTGAGAGAGAGAGAAAGCGAGCTCTTGGGGGAGGGGGGGAGAATCCCAAGCTGGCTCCATGCTGTTGGCTCAAAGCCCAGTGTAGGGCTTGAACCATGAACCATGAGATCATGACCCAAGCCAAAACCAAGAGTCAGATGCTTAACCAACTGAGCCACCTGGGAACCCCTTGTCTATGTGTTTATGGAGTGTCTAAAAAGAAAATAAATAGTTTTTTAATGTTTATTTATTTTTGAGAGAAAGAGACAGAGTGTGAGCCGGGAAGGGGCAGAGAGAGAGGGAGACACAGAATCCAAAGCAGGCTCCAGGCTCTGGGCTGTCAGCATAGATCTAGCCTGATGTCAGGCTCGAACTCATGAACTGTGAGATCATGATCTGAGCTGACGTTGGACGCTTAACTGACTAAGCCACCCAGGTGCCCGCTCCTTAAACATTTTAAACATTGTTTCCTGTCTTCCTTTTTCACTTCCAGAGAAGCCTGGATGACATGATCTTACCCTCTCACTTCTGACTCTGCCCTAACTTTCTTTGTCCCTTCCAGAAGATAGGTGGAAACTCAGACCTTCATGTTAACCAACAGGAGGACATAGGCTGGGTGCTGGGACAGGGGTCAATATGGACCCCTCACCCCCACCCCTCCATCCCAGGGTAGCCTGAAACAGCTGTGGCTTAAGAAACTCTCAACAAGCAATTAAATAACCAGCTGTCTGTTGATACAGTGGAAGATGTAGGTTGCAGCCTTGGATGGAAAAGGAAAAAGAAAATCCTTGAACTTCCTTGATGAACTTGATGTGATTAGAATTGCTCAATACCCCATTTTGTTATCCCCGGGAACCCCAGAGGGTTGGCTCTTACTTCTTACATGCCTAGAGTCGCTCAGTGTTGAGGTGGAATCAGAACCTCTACCCAGAGTCCTGGCCAGAGACAGAAATCCCAGGGAGACAGAAATCCCAGGGCTCCTGTCAGGCCTCGCTGGGGGTTTCCCTCTGCTCCACTCCCTCGACCCTCCTCGGGGTCTCTGCACCTGAGCTCCAGACCCAGCCTGAGCTTGGTTCCCCAGGGGAATGATGGGCAGAGGTTGTGGCTGTGCAGCCCTCCCCTTCCGCGTGCCCCCTCCCCGCCCCCCTCAGCCTGTGTCTGTGTCCTTGCAGACAGATTCCCCAGGCGACAGCTTCCATGAAGGACGGCAAATGGGAACGGAAGAAGGTGAGCAGCCGCCCCACCCCGCCCCACGTGCCTTGGTGCCCGGGGTCCACTCTGCCGCTCACTTTGGCTTCTTTGCCTTTTGCTTATTCGGTTACAGTTCATGGGAACAGAGCTCAGTGGAAAGATCCTGGGAATTCTTGGCCTGGGCAGGATTGGGAGAGAGGTGGCCACTCGTATGCAGTCTTTCGGGATGAAGGTAAGAGGTTGGTGAACCCCTTGGACGTCGGGCTCTCTGTAGCAGTTTCAGGGGAGAGGCAGCTTTGCTTGAGAGAAAGTCCAGGCTTTTTCCTAGGAGGCTCTGACCCTCCTGTAGAGCCCCTAAGTAGGCAGTGTAGCCGGGGAGGGGAGGGATGTTGGCCTGCCATTCTGAATGCCTGGCCTCAAAATCTGGGAATAACTTGGTGGAGGCCGCTCAGCTCTGGGGGGAGTGATTGCCCTGAGTCCCGGTGGAGCCGAGGGTCTGTGTCCTCCCCCGCCATGAGGGCTTCTTGTTTTGCTGTGTCTGAATTCCCTGTGAGAATTCAGAAAAACAGGAGCATATTTGCAGCCGTAGAACAGAGTAGCTCTCCATCCACCAGTGGGCTTCCCTCTGAAGTGCAGAAGAGACAGCAAGTGCTTCCGCATGTGCCGTGATGCGATGTTCAAGCCTGCGGTGGCTGGAGCACCTCCCGTATTTCTCAGAAATCCTCCCTGAGCGCCGTCTCCCTCCAGGACCCGCTTTATCATATCTGGGAACTCTGGTTCTGGGTGAGGGAGAGCTGTCAAAGTCAAGAGCAGTGTCATCCCCTCAGGACGGCCCAGAAGACTTCGAGAAGGGGAGGCTGCCGAGCCACACAGAGGAGGGCACCTTGAGGCAGCTCAGGGTGCTGGCTGACACCTCCTTATTCGCAGGGGCTGTTGGGGGGGGATCGTGTGTTCAAACTGTAGCCAGGAAGCCTGTCATTAAACATCAAGGAAAAAGTTTCGACAATCAGATCTTTTCTAGAAAAGTTTACATAGAGCCGCGGTGGCATTCTCCCTTTCTCCCCTCCTTCCTCCCTGTCTTGTGTTCCCTCCCGCCCGCCCGCTTCACAGAGTTAGAAGAGACCTTATAGATTAACCCTTAATTTTATACGGATGTCTGGAGTTTGTAAGTATTTGCTAAGGCCTCCAGCAAACAGAAGATAGACAAGAACCCAGCTGGGCATCCCGTTATACCACGTCGAACGTCTCCCTCCTGCCCCCCTTCCCCACCACATTTATTTACGCCAGCCAGATGTCTTCCCTAAGCCTCGGCACATTGTTCTAGGTCCCTGGCCTGGCAGGATCTGCTGGTCATGAGAACATAACCAAAGTAGTCCCTTCAGTGCAGAGATGGCGAGGTACCCTGTAAGCTGAAAGCTATGCTTTCTCTTCCTCTTTTTTTGAGAGATTAAGGTAAAGGCTTGGCTCTAGAAGCCGGGGGCCAAGTGAAGTAAGAACTTCACTGATGACACAGCGACTTGGAGAAGGTTGGGACAGCGGCCATCCAGTAGGCTCACTCCCCTTCCCCACGGCACACCGGACTCCCTGCACACTCTGAGGGGGTGCGTCTTCTGTACATTGTAACACGTAGCTGCTTCACTTGGGGGGGGGTCTCTGAAGGGTCACTGTTGGTTGTCTTGCTTTTGGGACAGGATCCTTGTAAACCCCTGAAACATACCTTGGAATGCCTCCCCCCGCCCCCGCCCTTGACAGCAGCCCTGGTCACTTCCGAGTGGCCCAGGGGGCCCTTGTTTATACTCACTGTGCACTTTGACAAGCTTCCTAACGTATTCCGAGTCCACATGAATTTTGCCGCAGGGCAGACAGATGGCTGGCCTGCGGGTTGCAGAGACCCTCATTGATGTGAGCAGTTGTGAAGAGCAAGATTTTCTAAAGGGCAAAGAGGGGAGATGGTTGAACAGACTGTGAAAGAGCCGGTTTGTCAGCATCTGGGCAGGAAACCATGATCGGTGTTCACTACACAGCTTGTTTTACATGCGCCTTGTTCTGTCTTTGGAAACCAATCATAGCCTGATTGATCATGGAAATCCCCAGAGGTCTTTTTTATTTGGGTGATTTAAAATTTTAAAAAAATTTTTAAGGTTTATTTTTACTTTTGAGAGAGAGAGAGAGAGAGGCAGAGCATGAGCAAGGGAGCTAGCAGAGAGAGAGAGACATAGAATCCAAAGCAGCTCCAGGCTTCGAGCTGTCAGCACAGAGCCCGACGTGGGGCTCGAACTCAGGAACCGTGAGATCATGACCTGATCTGAAGCCGGATGCTTAACCAACTGAGCCACCCAGGTGCCCCTAAAATTTTATTTTAATCAATAGGTGAATGCATTCTTACGAAAGCTGAAATCTAGATCCTTATCTCCTTGAGTACCTCCCCAATCTTGGTCTCACAGGAAACATCAGTTTGGTGTGTATCACCTTGGACTTTCTTCTATGCATTTACATGGAATGCACACCGTTCTTTGCCTATAGAGGGATTCTGTGCCTATTGAGAACAGACTATTATACATGCTGCTAACATAAAAATGTATGTCTTGTAACAAATACATGTACCATATTTTTAAACTATTGCGTGGAATTCTATTGTGTAGGCAAATTGCTTTTTATTTGGCCACTTCCTCAGGGATGGACGTTTAGATGGCTTGGAAATGTGGACTTAAGGAAGACATTGGTGAGGTCTTTCATGATACCCTTGGGGTTAAGATGGAAAGTATGAGCTGGGTGCTAAGGCTTTAGCTGAAGTCTTTGGTCAAAGATAGCCCTGTCTCCATCTGGAGGGAGCTGGTCCACAATGGTGAAAGGCTCTGCTTTCTTTTTCATCAGTGGCCCGTATGACAGGAAGCAGGGAGAGATGGTTAATTCCTTTTTTTTTTTTAATGTTTTATTTATTTATTTATTTATTTATTTATTTATTATTTCTAGGAGAGAGAGAGAGAGACAGCATGAGCAGGGGAGGGTCAGAGAGAGAGGGAGCCACAGACGCGGGGCTCGAACCCACGAACCGCGAGATCATGACCTAAGCGAAAGTCGGACGCTTAACCAACTAAGCCACCCAGGCGCCCCATGTTTTATTTATTTCTGAGAGAGAGAGAGAGAGACAGCGTGAATAGGGGAGGGTCAGAGAGAGACGAAGACACAGAATCTAAAGCAGGCTCCAGGCTAGCTGCCAGCACAGAGCCCAACACGGCGCTCGAACCCACGAGCTGGGAGATCATGACCTGAGCCAAAGTCAGGCACTTAACCAACTAAGCCACCCAGGCATCCCAGAGATGGTTAATTCTTAAGAATGTGGAGTTAGGTCCTAAAAGACGTTAAAAAGGCTAGAATGCTAGTTATGCATCCTAATAGGAAGTCTAGCTAGAATACCTGTCAGCGCCCTACATATGGATCCCCAAAGCAACTAAACATATTAGATGTAGAGGTGTTGTTAAAAAGCTTTTGTAAGAGAGGAGACCTTTGGTAGACAGAAATGCAGTATAGTTAAAAGTAGCATGGCTGATAGAAAAGGTAATAGGACTTTTGGCAGCATTAAAAGAAATACGGCTTCCAGAACAAGGAAGGTGACATTCCTTATGCTGTGTACAGTCAGACGGCGAAGTCTTGTGAACCCATGCTCTGTGAGACTGAAAGTTCTGGAGGTGGAAGGTGATGGTTTGAGGCTCGTGTCTGTACTTCCTAAGCAAGGGTTGAAGGTACTGGGGTCACTGAGCCCCATAGTGACTTGGGAAGCAACCTAGGAGGTTCCCAAATAGCTAACAGCCAGTCTGTGGAAGAGTGTAGTGCTCTAAGCCATGGATCCAGGGAGAACCAACAGACTCAAGCCGGAGGGGACAGAGCTACAGCCAGAACTGGCCCCAGACGGAAGGGAGAGAGCTAAGCCTCCCACTCATGCAGAGGCACCTGTGAGACTGGTTAAGTGCCTGGCCAGCATGAGGACGAGGTGGAGGCATTGGCAGAGAGGTAGAAGCAGATGGCCTGCAAAGCTCTGATATCTCCAAGCACCTGTTACCCACAGGCTGCACATTTCTTTTTTTTTTTTTCTTTTTTAATATTTTTTTTATTTATTTCTAGGAGAGAGAGAGAGAGAGAGACAGCGTGAGCAGGGGAGGGTCAGAGAGAGAGGGAGTCACAGACTGAAACAGGCTCCAGGCTCCGAGCTGGCAGTCAGCACAGAGCCCGACGCGGGGCTCGAACCCACGAACCGCGAGATCATGACCTAAGCGAAAGTCGGACGCTTAACCGACTAAGCCACCCAGGTGCCCCACAGGCTGCACATTTCTTTATAACTTAGCAGGAGGTTCACTCTGCGGTAATTGGAAACAGGATAAAATTATTAAGGACTGTGGTTTGTTACAGGAACTTGGGAGAATGCCGTGATTAAGGACAGAGTGGACCAGGAAGCAGAGGCGGCCCTGAGTAGTCCCGTTGGGCAGTTTAGGCAACAGCAAAGCATGTGAAGATTATCTTTATCACCCACTCCCCTCCTTGGCCCTGGGGGCTTACCCTGTGCTTTAATCTGTCACCCAGGCTGTTAATCACTAATGAGGTTGTTAATGGATGACTAACTTCCAGCCCCTTCCAGAGTATTGTGATTTAAGAGTTGACCCCTTCATGTCACAGGAGAGATTGTCAGAGACTCTTCCATGCTCAGATGTTGGGGATAGACTGCCCCCTTTCCTGTCCTTTCTTTGTCACCTCTGGTCACTTAGGGAAGGCGGGGGGGGTGGTATCCTGGACATTGGCTCTGCTAGGGAGCTTAGCCGCCTGGCTTCCCAGCAGCCCCGGGTTGAGTGGGTGTTGGGGCTGGTTGGGGGAGAGCCCCCCCCCCTTTTGCTGCTGTTCCCAACCAGCACAGGCCCGGAAGGGGACTTCCCAGGCCCCCTGAGAGCAGCTGCTGACTTGCTCTGAGCCACATGTGTGTTTCTGGAGAATTCTGGCCGCCGGTAGCCTGCTGGTGGTCTGAGTCACCTATCTGAGTCTCGGGCTCTATAGTATTCTTTCTGCCTGAATATTTTTCTCAACCTTGTTGGTGCATAACACGCTGTACACTCGGAGACCTTCATGCCAGCATGCCCCCTAGAATGTGCGATCGGACCCGAGCCCGCCAGGAGCTGAGCCTTGTACTCCTGTCCAAAGTTTTTTTTTTTCTGAGGAGCAGACAAGCATCTCTTAACAGTTACTTCGTGGCCGGTGTTGTGATGAAGCTGAAGCTGGCCCCGAGGGATGGACATTGAACCCGAGGCACCATTTATCACTGATCTCTCTCAGACCCAGCTAGTGTTTACTGAGGTCTGCTGTATGTCAGAGCCTGTGCTCACCGTGACCCTGCCAGGTCGGTATTGTTACCCCAGTTTTACAGATAAGGAAACTGAGGCACAGGAAGGCTGTATGATAATGTTCAAGATAGTAGGACTAGAAAATGGTGGAGTCCAGCTTCAACTCCAGGTTTCCTGACTTCCGGTCTGGGGCCCTTTGTCCTGCACCACCACGGTCTTTGGGCCTGACCTGTACAGGCCACAAGGTCTCTGTGCCCTGTCACTGTGCTCCGGCTTCTTCAGGACGAAGGCTCCCTGGGGCAAGCAGCTGCTATCTCAGTCTGGGAACTGTGTTTCCTACTCCCCTAGAGTACTGATTTTCCAGTTCTTCCCAGAGCCTCAAGCTCCAGAAAGGTGCCTTAGGGACATAGGAAGGGGACCCTCGGGAGACAGGTGGTGGGGCTCTGGGCCTTCACCTCTGCAGCCTTGATTGGTTTTTATATCACGGTTCTGTGGAAGATTTCACTGTGCAAAGGGGAGAGAGTTCTAATTTTAAGCCAGAAGAACTGGCTGTGGGGTGGGAAGAGGGTGTGATGGGGAGGCTCTTTCCCGCGGAGGCCAAGGCAGCCTCTCCTGCCTTCTGTGACACCCGCTAGGAGGTGGCTTTGCATGAAAAGCTAGGCTTCTGCTCATACCCAGCAACAGGAGTGTGTCCTGAGGCCGGGATTCACCGGAGAGCCCCTTGTGGGTGTCCCTGAGGCTCCTCTCAGAACAGTCTTCAGATGGCATGTGCCTGGACTCGCTGCAGCTTCTGTCCAGCAGCACATCTGACCCTTGTCAGGGCATATCAGGATTCTACTCAGACATAGGTCTCCAGGGCCCAGTGTCACCCTTCCCTGCTCCCCCCACATGGACTCCTGGTGTGAGAGCCCCAGCTCCTGGCTAAGTTCACCTTCCGACTTCCCTGAGGATCTTGAGTGAAAAATGATGGGTTTTCTCAGCCGAATTCTTCCCTGCATTGTCTGCAGTGGAACGAGAGAGAGCTGCGTCGGGTGGAAGATGCCCGTCTCCACCTTCCCCATCTGCAGGCCCCCCCCCCCCCATGGGGACACTGGGCCAGGCTCGGCCCGCGGGACCCTTCCAGCATCTCCACCCTGGTTCTTGGCTCCTGAGAGCCCAGAAGCCCTAGAGTTGCATGAACTTGGTCTCCATGTGGCCTGGCTTTGTGGGCTCTGCTGGTGTTCCCGACCTCTCCTCACTCACATGAACAAAGTACATCTGGATTAAGGATGAACGGGGCCATTGTTCTGGATGGCTCAGGACAGACAAATAGGACTTGTAAGGACACGGGCAGAGACCCTGTCTCTTCCCCTGGACACCTCATTGTCCCCACAGAAACGAATAGGTTCCATCTGAAAGGAATGACCACTTGGGCTGGGGCGGTCATGACCTTGTGATCCTACAGCCTCTCCCCCCAAAACCTCCACCTTGGCTTTCCTGGTGCCACGAGGCAGATGATGAAAACTGTGATCTGAAAGCTATACCTGATTCATAACCATTTCAGTTTCTTCTCTGGAAGGACTGAATTTTATTTTAATTTAGTTTTTTTTAAAAAATTTACATCCAAGTCAGTTAGCATATAGTGCAACAGTGATTTCAGGAGTCGATTCCTTAATGTCCCTCACCCATGTAGCCCATCCCCCTCCCACAACCCCTCCAGCAACCCTCTGTTTGTTCTCCATATGTAAGAGTCTCTTATGTTTTTGTCCCCCTCCCTGATTTTATATTATTTTTGCTTCCCTTCCCTTATGTTCCTCTGCTTTGTATCTTAATTTCCTCATATGATTGAAGTCACATGGTATTTGTCTTTCTCTGACTGGCTAATTTCACTCAGCATAATACTCTCTCGTTCCATCTGCATAGTTGCAAATGGCAAGATTTCATGGTATATATACACCATATCTTCTTTATCCATTCATCCATCAATGGACATTTGGGCTCTTTCCATATTTTGGCTATTGTTGATAGCCCTGCTATAAACATTGGGGTGCCTGTGTCCCTTTGAAACAGCACACTTGTATCCCTTGGATAAATACCTAGTAGTGCAATTGCTGGGCTGTAGGGTAGTTCTTTTTTTTTAAATTTATTTATTTTTATTTTTTTACAAATAGTTTATTGTCAAGTTGGTTTCCATATAACACCCAGTGCTCATCCCCATAAGTGGCCCCCCTCCATGCCTGTCTCCCCTCTCTCCCCCCACACCCATGAGTCCTCAGTTTGTTCTCCACATTCATTTTTTTTTTTTAAATTTTTTTTTAAATTTATTTCTAGGAGAGAGAGAGACAGCGTGAGCAGGGGAGGGTCAGAGAGAGAGGGAGTCACAGACTGAAACAGGCTCCAGGCTCCGAGCCGGCAGTCAGCACAGAGCCCGACGCAGGGCCCGAACCCACGAACCGCGAGATCATGACCTAAGCGAAAGTCGGACGCTTAACCGACTAAGCCACCCAGGCGCCCCTATTCTCCGCATTCAAAAGTCTCTCATGGTTTGCCTCTCTCCCTCACCCCCACCATTTCCCCCCTTCTTCTCCCCCATGGTCGTCCTTTAAGTTCCTCCTAATCCTCCTAGTTCTATTTTTTTTAAGATTTTTAAAAATGTTTTTTTAGTTTTTAATTTTTTAAAAATGTTTTTTATTTATTTCTGAGAGAGAGAGACAGCATGAGCAGGGGAGGGTCAGAGAGTGAGGGAGGCACAGAATCCGAAACAGGCTCCAGGCCCTGAGCTGGCCGTCAGCACAGAGCCCGACGCGGGCCTCGAACCCACAAACCGTGAGATCATGTCCTGAGCTGAAGTCGGACGCTCAACCGACTGAGCCACCCAGGTGCCCCTGTTTATTTATTTTTCAGAGACACGCACACACAGAGAATGAGCAGGGAAGGGGCAGAGAGAGGGAGGGAGATAGAATCGGAAGCAGGCTCCAGGCTCTGAGCTGTCAGCACAGAGCCCGATGCGGGGCTTGAACTCATGAACCATGAGATCATGACCTGAGCAGAAGTCAGACGTTTAACCGACTGAGCCACTCAGGTTCCCCGGGGTAGTTCTATTTTTGATTTTTTGAGGAACCTCCATACTGTTTTCCAGAGTGGCTGCACCAGTTTACATTCCCACCAGCAGTGCAAAAGGGTTCCTCTTTCTCTGCATCCTCGCCAACATCTGTTGCTTGACTTGTTGATTTTAGCCATTCTGACAGGTGTGAGGTCGTATCTCATGGTTTCGACTTGTATTTCCCTGATGACGAGGCACACCGAGCATCCTTTCATGTGTCTGTTGGCCATCTGGATGTCTTCTTTCGAGAAGTGTCTGTTCATGTCTTTTGGAAGGGCTGAATTTTATATAGAAAGCTTCTTTGCTGTGATTTTTCTTTTTCTTTTTTTTTTTTTTATTTATTTCTAGGAGAGAGAGAGAGAGACAGCGTGAGCAGGGGAGGGTCAGAGAGAGAGGGAGTCACAGACTGAAACAGGCTCCAGGCTCTGAGCTGGCAGTCAGCACAGAGCCCGACGCGGGGCTCGAACCCACGAACCGCGAGATCATGACCTAAGCGAAAGTCGGACGCCTAACCGACTAAGCCACCCAGGCGCCCCTTCTTTGCTGTGATTTTTCTAAGATAACTTACGTTTCCCCCAAAGAATTGATGATCTGGGGGGGAAACACAACAAAGTAAGAAAAGCACACCGGAGCAAAAGCTTCCGCCACCCAGCGATGACCACCGTTAAAGTGTCTGAGTATAGTGTTTTACGTTCTTCTTGTTTGTTTTTGTTTAATCCCGGGCCACCTCTGAACATTGTAGGGTTCACCTCTAACGTTTCCGGGTTAAGGGAACGTCCTTTTCAAGGAATATTGAGGTCTTGAAAATCGGAGCAGGGGAGGACTTTGAAATCATCCACGTAATTCCTCACTTGAGGATGAAGACCCAGGTCCGGGCCTCCTGGGTAGTGTCCACACCTTGGCCCTGCAGGTATGCCTAGGTCACTTGTCTGTCCTGCATTCTTGAGGACATGGATGCCTTTGAGATTTTTATGGCTGCGACACCTCCTTCCCCCAGTCCGTGCTGCTGACTTGGACCAAGCTGATGGAGGGAGGCCGGCGTAGACCAGACAGAAAAGTGGATTAAGTCTTTGCTGTTGAAAGAGGTAGATGCTTCCTGGCTGCTTGTGCTGGGTTGGTAATCTTCAAAGCATTGCCCTTGCCGAGACATGTGTGAGTGGCATGCAACACTGTTCCTGATGCAGGAGACATGTGTCCATCTACTACACCCTTATCTTCTCAGGAGGTGCCGTGACCCTCCCTACCTGATTAAAGTGGGGGGGGGGCACTAGGGGCACAGGCTCTGAAATCCCACTCCACCATTTGCCACTGGGCATGACCTTGACTAAATCATTTCACCTTTCTGCCTTAGTTTCCTTATCTGTAAAATGGGGAAATCATAGTGCCTGATCCATTGGATATAAGTTGGGGGCACCTGACATAGGAAGTGGAAAAGGAGTGTTTGCCATTATGAGCTCTGATGGCACGTCCTTTCTTCTGAGCTTTCTCTTCAACTGCCTTTCCCCTCACCGATATATGACCTTTGCAAATATGAGGCTGATGGAGTTTGTACCCCCAGAGTTTTCTGCCTGTCCCCCAATCTCCCAGGAGTCAGCCTCCCTTCCTTCTCAGCAGCCTCGGAGAGGTCACTCTGTCTTGGGGATCTCCTCCTCCCCTTTCAGCCCAGAACCTTCTTCTGGGTCCCTCCCAATCCACAGTTCCTTTATGTCTCCCTATCCCCCACTCTTAACGTCCTTGTTCCTCACCCCCATCAAGCCTGTCTTGTTGAAAGGATCCATCTCTAGTCAGTTAGACATCTGTGTGATTAGTCACCAAGTCATGCCTTCCAAGACTAGATGCCCTTTAAGCCTTAAAGGAAACTTCAAGAAGGGACCAAACAATCTCTGCTGATGTGTCTACCCAGTGTCTAGTCTTGATCTCTGCTCATGCTGCCCTACCCCACTCACCCACCCCTGCTTCCTCACTCTGCTGAAGTAGTCAGTGCTCCTGCCTGCTCTCTGACCCTGTGGGTCCTGGGCTGTGGTCAGCCTATCCTCTCTTCCCTGGTGGCACCCCACGAGTGCGTCACTGCTCCCCAGGTGGTCGTACTACCCCTCTTGGGCTTTCTGCTTGCCAAGAGTTTCTGAGCTCCACCTTAACGCGCGCACGCGCGCTGCTCTTGCATGGTTAAGAGCATGAGCCTCCCTTTGCATTCGTTCCTCCTCATGTGTGAGACCCACTTTCCTCCGCTCTAAAGTAGAATAGTGCCAACTTTTATTGTATTCTTGTGAGAGGTAACCGGCGTTTGGAAAGGTTTAGCAATAGTGCTTGGTAAACAGTCAGTAAACAGCCATCAACACTAAAATTAACATTGGCATTGACTCCTCTCTCCGTGTCTCCCTCGCTTCTGACCAGACTATAGGGTACGACCCCATCATTTCGCCGGAGGTCTCGGCCTCCTTTGGTGTTCAGCAGCTTCCCCTGGAGGAGATCTGGCCTCTCTGTGATTTTATCACTGTGCACACACCTCTCCTGCCCTCCACCACGGGTAAGTGTGTCCCTGCTGATGGGTTGTCCTCAGAAGCCACAGAGCAGATCAGGGCGGGCCCTCCATCCAGGCCTTCTGCAGACGCCGGGGACCAGGCCCCTCGGGTGCGGCGTCTGGTGATGCTTTGTTAGCTGGCCCCACACCACGTGGAGGAGGGGTGAGCTAGCTGGGAATACACGGGATGCACTGGGTCACCATGTCCATCCCATGGTTTTTTCCTGGAGCCACTGCTGGCCTTTCTGAGTCTGGGGCCTGCTCAGCGCATTAATGCCTCGGGCAGTACTAGGGTGTTTCTAAACTGAGTTTGGTCTAAATTTGGAATGGAGACTCTTGCCCTGGGGTCTGAGCAGGGAGAGGCTGTCACCCTGCAGGAAGGAGGCCAGCGGGGGAGGAGCTGCTGTGGGCAAGGGAGGGGCTGGGACTGGAGTCTGGATACCAAGCACCAGCGCTGCAGGAAAGCTCTTCCTTCCCTCCAGGCTTGCTGAACGACAGCACCTTTGCCCGGTGCAAGAAGGGGGTGCGTGTGGTGAATTGCGCTCGGGGAGGGATCGTGGACGAGGGAGCCCTCCTCCGGGCCCTGCAGTCGGGTCAGTGTGCTGGTGCTGCGCTGGACGTGTTTACAGAGGTGAGTGCCCAGGAGAGGAGAGGAGCAGTGAGCAGAGGGGCCTGGGGCAGGGAAGCCCAGCGTGCACAGAGGCCTTCGGCCTGAGGTCCCTAGCATCCGCAGTAAACAGGAGAAATTGTGCTGCCAAAAATCCCACTCTTGTGGTCTGAGGAGCCTTTGCAGAGCTTGCTCCAGAGGCGGCCCTGTTGTCTTTTGCAAAACTCAGATTTTAAATGGGACCCAATTCCTGGCCTCAGTTTCACCCCACTGCTGCCTTCCGGGAAGACGGTGCAGCAAATCAGTTATGAGGATTTGAGACAGGGAGGGATCACTTGGGGCGGAGTGTATAATGGATTGACGCAGGTCTCTGATGAAATGAATCCCATTGCCAAGAAGACCTTCCACCCAGGGTCCGTTGGCGTCTCCTTTCCTCCCTTTCCTTCCTCTCGTCGGGGAAGGAAAGGAAACCTGAGGATAATGGCCTGGTGCCGGGCCCAGGCTGCCCTGTCTTTCTGCAGGGGAGCTGTCTGCTATCATACCAGATGGAATGATGGACAGGGCATTTTCCCGAGAATCCTGTTGGCCTCTCTCAAAAGTCCCGGCACCAGCATCAGAGGTCCAGAGGAAAGAGCAGGAATTTGGGACTACGCAGTGAGGGGTTGCTGGTTACTTTCGGCAGGGCCTTGGCGGGTCCGCAGCCATCTCTGAGCCCCGTAGCGCTCACTGTGTCTTCCCTGTACAGGGACACAGCACTTTGGGTTCGTATTCCTGGCCACCACCCTAACTAGAGGATAAGCTTCTTGAAGGCAGAGGCACACCTGGCCCTTCCCCAGCCCAGCACCTCCATCTTGCTGTCTTTGGGCTTCTCATGGCACCTGCCACTGTGTGGACAGAAGAGACCTGAGTGACATTCCCAAAGGCAACGTGCTGGGCTCAGCAGAAGGATGGGCAGGACGCTAGAGGGTGGACCACCTGTTGTGGTGAGAGCCAGAACGTGACGGTGTGTGCAGAGGGCCTACTTGGTGAAGAGCAGTCAGTGCTGCACGGATTCATAGGGAAAGAAAGACCAGTAACCCCAACAGTAGCCCCCACTGGCTGACAGCCTCCTGAGTTACGTAATCTGCACAGCAGTGTTACCAGGTGGCTAGTATTAGCCCATTTAATAGATGAGGAAACTGAGGCTCGGAAAGGTGGGTGGAGATGTACCTGAAGACGCATAAGCCGCGGAGCTGAGACGCAGATCCCATCCGTCCTTCTGTCCACTCTGCCATGGCGGGACAGTGACGAGGAAACTGGGCTTTGAGACCAGCCGCAGCCCTGGCGAGACTGAGGCAGAAGGCGCCGCCACCCCTGCCCTCCTCTCTGGTTTCCCCGGGCAGCCGACCCAGAGGTGTCTCTTTCTGGGTAGGAGCCGCCGAGAGACCGCGCCCTGGTGGAGCATGAGAGCGTCATCAGCTGCCCCCATCTAGGCGCCAGCACCAAGGAGGCCCAGAGCCGCTGCGGCGAGGAGATTGCCATCCAGTTTGTGGACATGGTGAAGGGGAAGTCCCTGGCGGGGGTGGTAAGTACAGCCAGGCCGCCAGGGGCCCAGGGTTCAGAGGAAGGAGCCCGAGGAGGGGATCTGGTTGCAGGTGGGGGGTGACCGCTCTGGTGAGCAGTTATGCTGAGTGGTTTCCACCCTGGGAGCAGGAGATCGGGACGCCCCCTGAGCCAGGCCTGTAGGGGGGGTGGCAGGGGCCGCCCTGTCCCAGCCTCCGTAGCTGCGGGTGTGGGGGGCGGGGGGTGGCAGGGAGACGGCTCAGCGCTGCTACACTGTATCCTTGCTGCTGAGACTGTGGCTCTTCCCAGGGTCTGGGCTCCAGAGAAAGGTCCCTTTGTTCTCCACAAGCCTCGGGAATGAAGGAGTGCGGCCTGAGTCATGCTGGACACTGTGGGCAGTGGCGGCTGGGGGACCCGCCAGTGGAGAAGCCTGTCAGGGACCTCTCGCCTCGGCGGCCTGAGTGCGCCTTGTAGCCCTTGGCGGGCCGAATTCCCAGCCCCAGAATGAACCCCCCACGCCTCCTCTCCTTTCCCAAATCATGGCCTGCTATCCCTGCTTCCTGTCTTAGCTCACGCTGGGCCCTTCCTAACACGTTTCTCCTTCAGTCCTGTCTCAATCATTCGGTCTTTGAATGTTCTTTAAGCTGCAGAAGGTACCAGAATCTATCCTAGTCCTTTGGGGGACACAGATGAATAAGGAAAGCATAGCTCTCTTTCAGGGGGACCCCCACCCCTTCCCAAAGACTTGCTTGGCCTTTCTAGCCCAGTTTCAACCCTTTTGCGAGAAACCACATTCTCTCTTGTTAAGATTTCATGAGTTTCTGTCTTTAAATTCTGAATCATTATTCTAGGAGAGCCAAGGCTAGTCCCCAACCTTCCCCGCTGAGCCCTAGTTCTGACTGCCGGGGACAGACCGTAGCAGGAGAGCCACAGGGTGCTTTGTTCAGCCCGTCTGGGCCACCCTGCCTCCTATACCCTGAGGGAGTGAGGGAGCCAACTGCTCCCCCGAGGGACCCGCCCCCCCCCCCAGGGCCAGCCCGGTGGCAGCTACGGGACGGTAGTCAGTGACCACTCTTGGCCTGCCCATCTGTGTGCCTGTCCCTCTCTATTCGGCGTCACTTGGCTCCTCAGAGTGGGGGCCACTTCCTCACTCCCTTTGCACATTTAGCTTCTGAGCAGCCCGCCCACCCAGATGATGCTCTGGGATCCCGACCGAGGCCCCGGGCAGTGGCCAGTGTCCGCCAGCTGGGGCTGGGCTCTTCCCTTTGCCAGGCAGCTGTCTGCCCTCCCGTCATAGCCCTCAGGGGTTCCTATGGTGCCATTAGGTAGTGGTGGCATTCCAGGCCTTTCCATGACAGGGGTTGCTGACCACCAGCTCCATCAAATGGCACCACAAGCTGTTCCCATCTTCTATTGGAGGTAAACTCCCTTGGTCAAAGCAGTTAGACTTGGGCAAATTTAAAAAAAAATTTTTTTAATGTTTATTTATTTTTGAGAGAGAGAGAGAGAGACAGAGTGCAAGCAGGGGAGGGGCAAGGAGAGAGGGAGGCACAGAATCTGAAGCAGGCTCCAGGCTCTGAGCTGTCAGCACAGAGCCTGACATGGGGCTCAAACTCACGGACTGCGAGATCATGACCTGAGCTGAAGGTGGATGCTCAGCTGACTGAGCCACCCAGGCACCTCTCATCTTTTTTTTTTTTTTAAGTTTATTTATTTATTTTGAGAGAGCATATGTGGGGAAAGGACAGAGCGAGAGGGAGAGAGAGCACCCCAAGCAGGCTCTGTGCTGTCAGCACAGAGCCTAAGCAGGGCTCAAACTCATGAACCGTGAGATCATGACCTGAGATGAAATTAAGAGTCAATGCTTAACCAACTGAGCCACCTAAGAGCCCCACCCTTTTTTTTTCTGTAGAGTTTATTTATAGAGCCAGATCATCTTGAACCACCAAATGGAATCGAAATTCTGACCCAGGACAAGCTGGCTTTGTTATCAAGCTCCTTGTGTGGGGGTCCAGCCCTCCAGACCCTACACCCTACACCCCCCTTTAGCTGCCCAGCTGCCTCGCAGTGGCCTCCACATGGGCCAACATCTGAAAGGCGATAGGATCAAGAGTATGTGAATCCAACTTTATAAATTGTGATACTTGGTCAAAGTGAGTAATGACAGTGTAAATACTCACTGTTTCCTAATTGAGGTAAAAAGTAAAAAGGAAGGCATCCTAGAGCGACTTACCACTGCGGGTCCAAGTGATCTGTGACTCGCCATACAGCTCACGTCAAAGACCCACCTTCTACTGTGTTGTCCAGACCCTTCCCCAGCACAGGAAAGACCTGTCGCCCATGGAGGCTGGCACAGTTCAGGGAGGGGGACACACCTTTGTCCCCCTTCTGGAAATTTGGAACGGGCTTAGCCTTTTGCGCCCTCTTCTGGTTCTACAGCAGTCCCGAGCTGAAGGCACCAGTTACTGCCTTGTTGGTGACTGATGGAAGTTCTCTTCCCCCAACCCCCGGGCACCCGAAGCAAGGATGGGTCTGTGCCTTCTGCTGTCCACGTGGAGCTGCGGTTAGGGGCCGAGTGGGGCAGGTGTGCCCTGCCCCGCCTTTTCCTGACCTCAGCTCTGCTCCCCTTTCTGTGCAGGTGAACGCCCAGGCCCTCACCAGTGCCTTCTCTCCGCACACCAAGCCTTGGATTGGTCTGGCAGAAGCCCTGGGGGCTCTGATGCGAGCCTGGGCTGGGTCCCCCAAAGGGACTGTCCAGGTGGTAACACAGGGTGAGCTGGGGACCCTGCAGAAGGAGGGGAAGAGGGTTGTATCTGCAGCAGGCCAGAGACAGGGAGGGACCGGGAAGTGCTTTGATTCTAGCCTTGTGACCCCATGCCCCATGTTATGTCTGCCTATGGCTCACTTAGTACGCAGTGAGGACAGGGGAGGGGCTCAGAAAATCACCGGGAAATACACGTGATTTTCACCAGTCACGTTTATATAGTATTTTTAAGTGGGTCCAGCCTGTGCAGACGAGAGACAGGGAGACCAACCGTGCAGAGGCTTGCCCCCCACCGCCCATGGCCTGCTGTGCACCGGCTCCCTTGGGAGAGCTTGGGGGTGGTTAGATCCTGCGCACTGCCAGTAATAGGCAAGGTCAGCGCCAGGGGATCCCCGGAGGAAATAAGGCAGGGAACTGGGCAGCTGTTCCTGGCTCTCTGCCGGGTCAGGCTGGATTGGGGGCCCCCGGGGCAGCGAGGAGGCGGTGACCCAAAGCCCGGTGCCTGTGCGCTCCTGCCCGCTCCTGTGTTGTTCACCGAACAGTGATCTGACGGTAGCTCCTCCGTCCCTAGGAAGCTCCCTGAAGAATTCTGGGAACTGCCTGAGCCCCGCAGTCATCGTCGGCCTCCTCAGAGACACTTCCGCTCAGGCGGATGTGAACTTGGTGAACGCCAAGCTGCTGGTGAAAGAGACTGGTCTTAATGTGCGTGCCCCTCGCCGCCCTTTCCTTTCCCTCTGGTCCCTGCCCTCCTCTCCCTACCTTTCCCGAGCATGCTTGCAGCCCCGCTCGCCGAGTGCCTCACTCTCCCAGCGCAGGTCCCACAGCTGACACTGTCCGCCTGTGACAGGCAGTCATTGCTTCTCCATCCGCCCGCCTCTGAGCGTTGCCGAGGGAACTCGGTGCGCTAGATCGTGCTTTGTGTAGAAGGGCCACGTGAGAACGGGAGGCCGGAGCAGCACCCCTGCTTTACAGCTGAGAAAGACGGGGAGTCAGGCTGCATCTGGCCCAGCACGCTCAGTCTCTGACTCTGCTCAGTGCTCCTCTTGCCCTAGCACCCAGTTTCTTGATAAGCTTGCAGACTCTGGAAGCCACCTCCGCAGCCCTCAGGCCTCCCGTTCAGTGCCTTCCCCTCTGGCTCCCTTTTTATTTTATTTTATTTTATTTTTTAATTTTTTTAATATTTTTCTTTATTTCTAGGAGAGAGAGAGAGAGACAGCGTGAGCAGGGGAGGGTCAGAGAGAGAGGGAGTCACAGACTGAAACAAGCTACAGGCTCCGAGCTGGCAGTTAGCACAGAGCCCGACGCGGGGCTCGAACCCACGAACCGCGAGATCATGACCCAAGCGAAAGTCGGACGCTTAACCGACTAAGCCACCCAGGCGCCCCACTGGCTCCCTTTTTAGATTGCAGCCTGGAGCCGTGGGCAGGGGGTGCCACACTGGGTCTGCCTCCGGGGCAGGGCCCGCCCCCTTCCTCCTCCTCCTCCCTGGCTCCTAGCCTTTAGCTGGACCTGGCAGATCTCTCTGTGCCCTCCCTTGAGGGAGGCTGCTGCCTGTCCCAGGAAGCTAATGCTCAGGGGCACCAGACTTAGCCCATGTGCCCTCTCCTCCGGCCCCGAAGTGCCGAGCCTGTTGACCAGGCCGAAGCGCCACAGACGGGCAGTGAGGGGGACACAGAGGGTGGACATGGTGGGGCTGGCAGGCGTAACGGTGCCCCTTACCTTCTCCCCGCAGGTGACCACCTCCCACAACACTGCTGGGACAGGCGAGCAGGGCTGTGGAGAATGCCTCTTGACCGTGGCCTTGGCAGGTGCCCCCTACGAAGCTGTGGGCTTGGTCCAGGGTACCACTCCTGTGCTGCAGGCGCTCAACGGAGCCGTCTTCCGGCCCGAAGTGCCTCTCCGCAGGGGCCTGCCCCTGCTCTTGTTCCGGGCTCAGTCGTCTAATCCTGCGATGCTGCCCACCATGATTGGTGAGGAGGGGTTTTTGTAGGCTTTGCCTGTGCCCTTGAAGCGGGCGGGAGTGTGTGTGTGTGTGTGTGTGTGTGTGGGTGTGTGTGTGTGGGTGTGTGTGTGGCGCGCGGGGGTGGGCAGTCTCCTCCGTGGACCTTTGTCTCCTGTAGCGCCTCTCTGCCCCTTATGGCATTTCTGCAGCACGGAGGGTCTGTCCTGCCAGTTTCCAGAACATCTGGGAAGTGGATACCGCGTTCAGAGGGAAAGGGCCTTATCCCAGGGTCACAGAGCCGTGTGGCTGGGGTAGAACCCCAGAGCCCCTATTGATGGCCTGCTCACCATATTAATTAAGCACGCCACGTGGCTGTGCCTGGAGAGCTGGGTCCCAGGAACTCTGAGCCTGTAAGTCTAGGGTTCCCTCTCCCGCCCGCGGGCCTGACTGCAAGCAAGCGTGTGCAGACATCCACTCCAGCGGTTGTGAGTATCTTGGACCTGCCCCAGGCCCCTGGCGCTGGGCCCCTGGGAGATTTGGAGCACTTCCAGCTTTGGCAGAGGGTGTCCACAAGACCTCAAAAACCTAATTTCACCATCCTTGCCAGCTGACCAGAGGAACTTTCCCCTGCTTTTCTCCTTTGCTGTTGGTCCGGATAAAACCGACAACAGTGACCAAATCAGGCAATTGCTCTCGAAATCCGTGGCTGGATCTTCCCTTCCCCACCTTGCCTCATGGTCAGGGTGTTTCTAAAGAGTCTCTGAACAGCGAGGGGAGCTGGGCAGGTGCACCACTGTTCTATCTCTTAGCTTTGATTCTGAGACTGTCTCACACACACACACACACACACACACACACACACACACACCCATTGCAACTTTGGTCCCTGCACCACTGTTCTATCTCTTAGCTTTGATTCTGAGACTGTCACACACACACACACACACACACACACACACACACACACACCCCCATTGCAACTTTGATCCCTGCCTCTTGCTTCTCCTTCCCCCATGCCCTGTGCCCACCAGGGGTTTGTCTGTCTACTTCCCAGGCCTTCTGGCAGAGGCAGGCGTGCAGCTGCTGTCCTACCAGACCTCGGTGGCGTCAGGTGGGGAGACCTGGCACGTCATGGCCGTCTCCTCCCTGCTGCCCAGCCTGGATGTGTGGAAACAGCATACGACAGAGGCTTTCCAGTTCCACTTCTGAGCTCTGGGGGCTTTTTTTAAGAAACCCTGCCCACTGTGATCAACCGAGAGAGGAGAGCCACGTCTCTCGAGCTGCCACTGCTTACTCAGCGGACCTCAGCTGACATCCCTAGAGCAGCGATAACCACCCAATAAAAAGCCTACTCCAAACCTTCAATGCGCTTCTGTCATTACCCTGAAGAGCCACCAGAGGGCGCCCGCAGGCCGCCATGCGCGAGTCTCGGCTTCAGAAGTGAAGGGGGTGTGGCGGAAGATGGGGGTTAGCGAAGTGCCTGCCTTGCTTGGCTGTGTGCTCAGAAGAGGGATCCCTCTCCTGTCTGTCTCTCAGGCCATTCAGGTGCATTTTTGCAAGTGCAAAACTCAGTGTTTCCAAATCCGATGGTGTTTCAGGTTCCTTCCATCTGGGAGTAGACACGCACACGAAGAAACAGAATTGCTCAAACGTGTACAACATTCCGTGTCAGGCGCCAGCCCAGGTGATTTGCCTAGGAGGAAGCTTAAAACCCAGGCTGTTTCCAAAGAAGTCGCCATTCGGTGGGAGGGACAACACGCAGAGGCTCCTGGGTGTGGTGAGGTGTGTGTGAATTCTGTTGAGTCCAGAAGAGGCCGGATTTGAGCTGAGGGTGATACCCCAGAGGGGTGTGGAGGGTTTCAGAAGAGGAAGAACAGAAGTGGGGGTATGAGGCATTGAGAATACTTGCGATTTCACAAAGCCAGCTCAGAACGAGTTGGACAGTATATTGCTTGACTTAAAAAAAAAAATGATTTTCATGAAACATGACAGAATAGCACTCCCTGACCCTAAGGGTTTTACCTTTTGATGATTCCCCCCATTAGTAGGAGATGACCCAGCCCTGCCTTGGACCCAATTGCATCTGTTTCTGAGGTTCCCATCTGGACAGGCCCAGGGCTGCTGGTGGGCACTGGTGGGACCAACCTCCCACTTTGGCCTCTAGCCTGCTGTGATTGAGCGAAAGAAAGGCTCAGGGCAACCACTGGGGGTGGGTGGCTGTGCTGTGTCTGCAGTGCTCAGAGGACGGGGTGGGCCTTCGAGGAATGTCTAATTCCCCTAAACCTTTGTTTCCTCATCAGGAAGAAGGATGGGGTGCCGCAGCGCCCCAGTGAGGGTTAAGAGGTTTGTGGGAAGTGCACTTGGTAAACATCAGTTTCTTTGTCCCTTTCTTTGAGAGTGGATGGCAGGTCTCCCTCAGTCTCTTTCACAGAACCCCATGCACCAATGAGGCCTTCCCTGGAGGCCACCGATCTTAGAAAAACAGGCTGAAACTGATCGAGTTAAAAATTGCATTAAAAGCTGAGCTTAATATGCAGTCTCTTGGTGCCTTTCTTCAAAACTCCCTGGACGTGCCACACTTGGTTCTCAAAGGTGGTCAGAACAAATGCTGGGAACTCCAGCCACTGGAGCAACTCTAAAGTAGCTTCCTAGCCTTGGTGGCAGGAGAAGGCATGGGACGGCTTCCTTGCATTATCTTGTCCCGTGCCTGTCCGCACAGGTCCCAGATTCCATATTTGAAAATCCAGCTGGCGCCACGCCAGAGGGTGCTGTGGACTCCTCAGCATTCCTCTGTGGCTGGTGGCATCCCTGTAGCACCGCACTTTGGAGAGCAATGGCATTCTCGTGCATCTTGGCTGGGAAGCTAGGGGTGCCTTCATCTTGGTGGTGGAAGCCCGGGGCTGGCCATTCTTCACATCTGTTTTGATCCATGCTCGGATACAGTCCTGCTGTAGATACCTGTAACGTGGCTGCCAGTGTACTGTGGACAAATAAACCAATGATAGCAGATTGTAGGGTGGACATGGGACAGGGCAACTGAAAATCCTTCCCTCCCGTGCCGACCTTCCGTAGGGGAGAGGGTTCTGGTCACTGCCAGCAGGAGTCCGTTTCAATCAAGTGCTCCCAGAGCTACAAGAGGAAGGCCTAGTGCTCAGTACCAAGGCTGGCAAAGGAGGGGACTTGAGTGGGGCCAGGTACCTCTGTGCAGTGGATGCAATGCCCAATGGCATTCTGAATGCTGTGGGTTGAACCAAGGCTGATAAGCGGCAGGTGTGCCAGGGGCACGGGCAGTGCCTAGTCAACTGGTCAGCACCCCAATATCCCCATTGTTAATAGTCTTTTTAATATCACGCCTGCTGTGCCCACATGACTCCTAACTGGAGGCAGACCTGGCACCAGCATTGAGTGATCTGGAAGGTTCTGGTTGCTGAGGCCAGCGGAGGCTGTTTCAGCACCAAGACCCCATAGTGAGCTCCGCTTGGATACAAGTCCAGACCCAGAGACTGATCTCAAGATCTCCGGTGAGTAGGGGTTTTTCCCCATGACTATAACGCCTCTCTGGGGACCTTAGGAAAGGCATATGTTGTCCTGCCAGGAATGCCAGCTAGACTCAGGGCCCCCAGACAGCTTGCCGAGGGGGGGAGCAGGCATCAGGGGCCAGGAAAGGGGCTGATGAACCGTAGCTCCAGCTGGTGTAACGGGAGGAGTTCGGCTTGCACCCGGGGAGGACTGGGAAGTCAGCTGACACTGTATTAGCTGCTCAGATCAGGGTTTATGTCCGAGCTTTTGGTGCCTGTGGTGACGTGAACGGCCGTGGGCAAACTGAAGTGGACTGGCTCAGCCTCTCATTCCCACAGGCCCAGTGCCCCACGGTCCCTAGCACCCCCTCCCAGCTGGCCCTGCTCGCCAACAACGGAAACCATCTCTCCCACAAAGCACCCTTTCTCGTTGGAGCAGCTGAGGCAGCCTTCTAAAAGGCCCCATGTTCTCCCTCCCTCTTTCACCCCCTCTCCCAGCTCAATCCCACCTCCCTGAACCACTGCTGTTTTATAAGAAGATTCTGGAAAAAGCAGTGCCCTACCCAAGGGGGTAGGAGTCATTCCCTAGTAGGTACCAAAAAAAAAATTTTTTTTTTGGCTGGAAGAGTCAAAAGCACGCTGCATTAGCCTCTGCCCTGTGTTTATTGCCCAGATCACACTGGCAAGGCTGCACAAGGGGCTTTGGTTGCCCTTGAAGTCATTTCTAGCCTGGTCTGCACGGCAGCATCTTTAGATCAGGGAAGGAAGCTGGGTGCAGAAGCTATGTTTCCCTGTGCGGCTCAGAGAATGGAACTGGACGGAGAGAGGGAGGTTGTTAGGTGCGTGCCAGCAGTTTTACAGCTGGGGAGGGTGGGGGGTCAGAGAGACTGGGGGCCTCGGAGCCCAGAGGTCCAGCAAGCCCCTCTGCACGTCAGCTGGTGCAGGTTTTGTGCTCTGCTTTCCAAGAAATGCAAGGGCAATTTCCTCCCTCTAACTTTCGCATTGGGATATACAGGTTTATATGGGGGCGTCTGGGTGGCTCAGTCGGTTGAGCGTCTCACTTTGGCTCAGGTCATGATCCCCCAGTTTGAGCCCCACGTCGGTCTCTGTACTGACAGACAGCTCAGAGCGCGGAGCCTGCTTTGGATTCTGTGTCTTCCTCTTGCCCCTCCCCTGCTCGCGCTCTGTCTCTCAAAAATAAATAAATGTAAAAAAAAATTTTTTTAAGTACCAGCTATAAAATTTAGAAATTGACAGAAAAACTTAAGAAAGGAATCAAGCTCTAACAGCACAGAAATTTAATAATGATATTAACAGCCACAAAGCTGTGGTAGGCAACCTGATAAGTAAGTTATCTGGATGCTTTCACAGTTCTGGAGGGTAGCGACTGCAGACTAGATCTTTCCATCCCCACTTCCCCAGAGGACTCCTGCAGCACCATAAGCCCTTGACAGTCACTGCAGCACAGAAAGGTATAAAGGAGGGCTAAGGATGGCCCCTCACTCTCCAGGGCCAGTGCTTCTGGGTACTCCTGTGTCCAATCCAATTCATTTCCATCTAAGAGTGGGCTTTTAAAAAATATGATCCATGGGCAGAAATTCTGTGAGTGTGGATTTCTCAGGAACCACTCCATGGATCTGCAGAATTTAAAGAAAGAAAAGAAGGACAGTCAAATGTGAGTCTCATCCTGGGCATCCCCTCTCGCTCCCGGTACCTGTTTTTTGTCTGAGGTGAGGCTAGGCAGAGGGGCTCTCCTTCCCGGTCCTGAGGTCTGAGGAGCTTCGCTGCACTCCACCCCCTAGCTCTGAGCCTGGGTGCCTGAGCCCCCTACGACCCATGCCACGGGAGCCCAGGGACACATTTTGCCTGATAGAAGAGCTGGCTGGTGGGGGCGCCTGGGCGGCTCAGCTGCGCTGACAGCTCAGAGCCTGGAGCCTGCTCCGGATTCTGTGTCTCTCTGCCCCTTCCCTGCTTGCACTCTGTCTCTGTCTCTGTCTCTCTCAAAAATAAATAAACATTAAAATAATAAGAAAACAGAAGAGCAGGCTGGTGAGGCTGGATGGTGACAAGACAGAGCTCCGCAGAGCACCACACTGACATGAAATCTTTAACTCAGCTAAAATTTCATGGTGGTAAGTTCCTTGCTCCTACGAGTTACCAGCACGAGACAGGACAGGAACCCCAATGTTCCTTTTCAGAGGCACCGTGCTTGTGGGTCATGATGAGGAGGGAGCCTGATTCGGAAACTCTCTTTTGAAAATCCCACATTTGTCTCTTTCCTTTTTTTTTTTTTTTTTGTTTTTTTTGTTTTTTAAGTTTTTGGGTTTTTTTGTTCTTTTTGTTTTTGGTTTTGTTTTGTTTTGAGAGAGAAAATGAAAGCGAGTGAGGGGTGGCAGAGAGAGAGGGAGACAGAGAGAGTCCCAAGCAGGCTCCACACTCGATGCAGAGCCTGATGCCGGGTTCGAACTCATGAACCGTAACATCAGGACCTGAGCCAAAGTCTCATGCTTAACCGACCGAGCCACCCACGTGCCTCCCCCCTCTCTCCTGATGACTGAACCAGCTTGACACATGTAATTGCCCCCTCTTTGCCATTGACTTTCCCTTAAGAATCACACTGTGAACAAGCCAGCAAACGAATGAACCCCCCTGCAGTGCCAAAGACTGGGACCCTGCTTGCAGAGCTCGTGTGTCCTCTGCACCCCACAGCCCTGGCCTGTCAGGCCCTTGTCTACCTTGCCTGGCACCTCACATCCCAGCAGAGGATGCCAAGCCGTGTGATCTGAGGGCCTCCTTCATCCTGCAGTTTTCCCGCTTTATCCGTGTATCTCCTTTACCCACGGGCTTCCTCCTCTCTCTTATCTTCCGACTTGGAAGATAAACTGAAGGCAGACGTCTGGGTCCATGAACTACAAGATTTGAATTAGGAATTCTGGATTTTCCTTTAAGAAGGGCCCTAAGGGGGCACCTGGGTGGCTTAGTCGGTTAAGCGTCCGACTTTCACTTGGGTCATGATCTCGCGGTTTGTGGGTTCGAGCCCCGCGTCGGGCTCTGTGCTGACTGCCAGCTCGGAGCCTGGAGCCTGTTTCAGTCTGTGACTCCCTCTCTCTCTCTGACCCTCCCCTGCCCACGCTGTCTCTCTCTCTCTCCTAGAAATAAATAAAAATATTTTAAAAAATACTTAAAAAAAAAAAAGAAGGGCCCTAAGAAGTCTCTGGTGCCCCTGTCTCAGGCAGTCCCTTCTGTCCCTCCACCCTGACCCCCTTTGAGGTTCCACACCTCACCCTTTGCTCCCCAGGAGGGACTGCATGGTGAGGCTCTCTCCCGCTCAGGCTTCTGTCTCCAGCTGAACCCCCAGCACCCTGTTTCTTCATGAACCTGTCCCAACGCGCACCTTTCCTGAAGCCACTCATCCGTGTTACCGGTCTCTCCCCGCTGGAGGAGCCAGTCCCATAGGCTCAGGCTCACGGGTGCTAATTTGCAAGCGTCTAGGGGAGCTCCCTACGGCACACAGCTCAGGTGAACTAGTTGACCTTTCTTTTCCCACATTCCCAAGTAAATCACGGCCCTTCCCCAGCTCTCTATTTCCAAGACAAAGAGCCCCAGCGGTTTCATGTGGTCCTCGTACACACCCCCCACCTCTGGTCACTCCGGAGCTATTGATCCAGTCTGGCCTGCATCTGAAGACACGCTATTGGAACTGCATCTGAAGAGAAAACACCCTGGGGCGCCTGGGTGACTCAGTCAGTTGAACTTCGGCTCGGGTCATGATCTCACGGTTCGTGGGTTCGAGCCCCGCATCGGGCTCTGTGCTGACAACCAGCTCAGAGCCTGGAGCCTGTTTCAGATTCTGTGTCTCCCTCTCTCTCTGACCCTCCCTTGCTCATGCTCTCTCTCTCTCTCTCTCTCTCTCCTAGAAATAAATAAATAAAACATTAAAAAAAAAAAAGAGTCAGACGCTTAACCGACCGAGCCACCCACGTGCCTCCCCCCTCTCTCCTGATGACTGAACCAGCTTGACACATGTAATTGCCCCCTCTTTGCCATTGACTTTNTAAAAAAAAATTTTTTTAAATGAAGAGGAAACACCCTGCAAAGTCACTCACCGCCTTTAGACCGGTCGCCGGGCGTACTTGCGACGATATAGCTCGTCCACTCGCTCCAGGTACCAGGTACCTGGGAACAGACTGCTTATGTCACCAGGTGGTGAGAAGTTCACTACGGAAGGAGCAGAGGCAATGCTTAGGTAACGCTGCGAGCAAGGGGCTGTGAGGCCACCCGTTACCCCTCCAACAGAGCACTGGACCAGCCCAAGAACCAGAAGCTGCCATCTTGGATCTAGTACTTGGCTTGGCTATTCCAACTTTTACTCAAGAAGTGTGACCTTTTCCTAGAGTAAACGTGCCCTTCCTCTATTGAAGGCTTTATCATGTCTTTTTGCCAGTGGTTTCTGGCTTGAGGTATGTGTGCCTTTAAACTTCCTGTCTTCTAATAGACCCTTCCTAGCTCTAAATTCTCTGAATCTGATTCATTGTAGTATTTCAGCTCTTTGTCCATCAAGGTCCTTCTTGAGTCCTATTTTTATTTTAATTCTTTAACGTGGCCGCTGTTGCAGAGAAGATCAATGAGTACTAGGTCTAGGTTTTGTGGAATATTCCCACTTCTGTGTATTCTGTGTCCTTTTCAGAGCACACTGCAATCTGTGTGACCCAAGTCTTCTTTGAGAAAATATGTTTTGTTTCGGTACTGGTTTTAAAACCACCATCTGAGGGCGCGTGAGTGGCTCAGTTGGTGAAGTGTCTGACTTTAGCTCAAGTCATGAGCTCATGGCTCATGATTCGAGCCCTGTGTGGGGCTCTGTGCTGACAGCTCAGAGCCTGGAAACTGCTTCGGATTATGGGTCTCCCTCTCTCTCTGCCCCTCCCCTGCTCTCGCTCTGACACACACTCTCTCTCTCTCTCAAAAATAAATAAACATTAAAAAAATTTTTTTAAACGCCATCTGGTCTTTCCAGTCATAACTTTAGCTTTTGTCTCTTTTTCCTCTGTTGCTTTTTTGGGCAATACTTTTTTTTTTTTAATGTTTCTTAGGGAAAGGGGGCAGGTAAGCAGAGACAGTAATATCTGTTGATAGCTTATTTGTGTGTATTAATTCATTTAATCAGTTGGCAATCCCACAAAGTTGGTATGACTTTAGAAATGAGACAACTGAGTGAAACTTCAGTAGTTTTCCCAAAGATGAAGAGCTGGTGTTTGTCACAAGTTGGTTTGGACTAGAATATCCAGCTCTAAAGTCTGGGTTCTTTTCTCCATTACACAGATAACAGCTTCCAAGCCCATGCATCTGGTATCCTTGGGATCACACTGTCCAGTATGCTGTTTTGAGTGGGTAGCTACCGTCTATCCTGGGAAGCTACATGCTGCTTCCCACCTCTTCTCCACTCTGCCGTATGCTTCCCCACTCAAGTCTTGCGCCCTTGGACATAATGGATTTTCTCCCCATCACATCTCATAGACCTCTTTGCCCTGGCCCACTGTAGTCCAGACTTCCAATGAACCCCCAGCTCTCTGCCACTGGCATGGAGTCTGAGAAAAAAATCTGCAAGGGGTAGTGAGGCCACCTGTTACTACCTCCCACCCCCCACCCCCACCCCAACAGAGCATCAGACCAGCCCAAGAACCAAAAGCTGCCATCTCAGATCTAGTACTTGGCTTGGCTATTAGAACTTTTACTCAAGGAGTATGACCTTGAGCTCTTCCTGCCCTTTCTCTTACCCTTATGGTAGAATTGTTCTCTTTGGTCCATTATTTCTGTGAACTCTTCAGGAGACATACGCTTGCGGGAGGCGAGGCGTTTTGGCAGGTCTGACATACTAGACACCAGCTTCTCCAGCGGGGATCCTGGGAAACAATGGCAAGATGGTTAAATCTACTTCACTGGTCTCACTGCTACTGATTACAAGTCCGATAGAGAGTCAGGTTCTGTGAAAGTTCAGACCCTAAAGGAAAGTGCTGTGTGTGGCCTAGCATGTCAAGAAATGATAAAGCTCAGCAAACATAATCTTAGCAAAACATACAAGCAAACACACTCATCCACGCAAGATATGTCCCACATAGTGCTTACGTGTGCACCCCTGATCACATCTGACATAAAACAGTCAGCAAGTATTTATCAGATATCTCAAACCCATCAACTTCCCTTTAGCCGTTTGCAACATATGACCTTTAGTTACCTCTTGACTCGTCTATTTGCAGGAATGACCTGACTGGTCCCCCCATTTCCACCTCTATTTCTCTTTAATCCAGTCCAAGTAGGAGCAGGCGAATGCTTCAACTCCATAAGTTAGACAAACTCCTCCATTGCTTAGCCCCTTTAGGGAGTTCCTTTGCTTTTAATCACAGCATCATTCTGTCAAGATGGGAGCCTCAGTAGTGGTGAGGTAGAGCGTGGTTTCTTTTACCAGATGGATCTTACCAGAAGTGCCTGATAGAAAGACAGGACTCACCTGGAGAAGTATCCTGGGACACTCGAAATGAAAAAAAACTTGCTGCCAAGCCAGAGCCATAAGAGAAGGCCCCAATCCTGGAGCCAGCCAAATCTTGGGCAGAGTGCCTGCAGGCAGAGAAATCAAAACCCAAGAAACACATTGGCATTAGATTCTGTGCTTCAAATAAGCCACTAATCTTTCGGCCCAATGTAGTCAACCTCTTGCAAATAGAAATGGGTTCCGGGGTCTCTATGCAAATAGGGACCTCTGGAAGACCCTGGGAATAGGCCCAGAAAGAAGAAAAGAGGCCCGGAGGAGAGCAACTAAACTCCAAGCTACCAAAGGCAGAGTGAGCATAACTGAATTTTGGGGTATGAAAGGGGCTTCTCCTCACGAGCCATGAGGACAAGATGATATCTGTGACCTCTGAAGTTTGGAGGTCAGACCACATCAAAGCTTCCATGTTTTGTGGTAATGTTTCAGCAGGTGTAACTTTTTTTTTTATCATCCCCTCATTGGTAATAATTTGACTGAGTTCATATATATATATATATATATATATATATATATCCCCTACGTTATATGCAGGTACTATAGTATAGGTATTTCCTTACAAAACCCACAAAATAGAATATCAATACAAATAACAAGTAACATCTGAGCACTTGCTGAACACTACTGTTTTAATTCTTTAAAAATATTTTTTAATGTTTATTTATTTTTGAGGGAGAGAGAGAGAGAGAGAGAGGCAGAGTGCAAGCGGGGTGGGGAAAAGAGAGAGGGAGACACAGAATCTGAAGCAGGCTCCAGGCTCTAAGCTATAGCAACAGAGCCCAATGTGGGGCTCAAACTCATGGGCCATGAGATCGTGACTCAAGCCAAAGTCAGACGCTTAACCGACTGAGCCACCCAGATGCCCCTTAATTCTTTTAGATATTTAGCACTCATCAAAATCCAAAAAAGTAGGTGTTGCTAGTGTACATATTTTATAGATGGGGAACGTGAGGCACATAGAGGTTAAGTATTTTCCAAGGCCAAAGCTGATAAGCGGTATTTGAACCTAGGTTGTGGGTTCTACAGCTAGACTCTCTTAACCAATAGTTAAGTACTCTCTTACTCAGGGAAGTGCTCTGTACTCTCTTACTGAGCACAGAGACTTAAACGTATGGAATAAAATCATGCCCCAAAGTGCCGCTGTTTGCTCGCTGCATCCCGGTAGGACTCGCACACTCCTTGACATCATACATCATCACTTTGGAGACCACTGTTTAACAACAATAGTAAATCTGCCTATACGTACACCTTGGAACCAAGTTCCTTTCATTTTCTCTCCTTCCTTCTTTCCTTCCTCACAAGTTTCTGAACTGGAAGAAGAACCAAACTTCGTCATCCCCTCCGACCGTGGGGTTGGGGGGAGATGGTGGGGCCAGACATAGTACTTACTGGGACAGAAGGGAGGCCAAGCAACCATACAGCGATGAGGTGTACGTATTCCCATTGTGAGTGGAGAGATAAAGGGAGGCCTTGGTTTTCTTGTTGAACATGTCCAGAGAAGCCTTTTGAAGTGCTTTATCCAAGTCCTTGTTGGTGTATGTGTCTTCTGGTATCAGCCCACTGGGAGGCAGCCAGAGAAACAGGCCGGATGAGGCAGCAGAGGAGAGGAGGGAGACAGCGAGGGGGGAAGGAACAGCTTCTGGAGAGAAGACTTTTGGGCATATGCTTTTATTATAAAGTATTAGGAAATACAGACAAGTACAAAGTAAAAACAATGTCACTAAGAGTCCTACCATTCGGAGAGAGCACTTCCGTCCTATTGTTCTTGTGGAATCCGTCCCTGCTTTCAGATGGTTGCGTGGAAAATAGAATCACGCTATACATTCTACTCATCATGCTTCCCTAGCTATTTTTCCCTATGATGTTAAATCATCTTCCACAACATTATTTTTAAAGGCAGCAGAATGGGTCACGATAGGACATGTCCTACCTTAACTAATCTCCCCACTCCTGTGCTCGCCAGTTAAAATGCTATAGTGAAAAGCTATAGGTTCCTTGAACACATGGATTTACTGAGCTAAGAGCTGTACGTCTCTTTAAGGCCTTTGCTTTGTGTTTTCCTATTTCTCTCCAGTGTCCTTATATCAGTGTACATGTCCACTGTTGCCTGTTTTCCCAGAGCTATGCCAGGAAAACGTAACTCATTTAGATTTGTTACCACGGAACATTCCCATTGAAAAATATGATTATGTGCATTTCTTCTTCAAGGAAATTTCTGGTCCATATCTTTTTCTCCATTTTTCTATTAGGGTGTTTATCTTATTGTTGATGAGACTCTCATATATTAAAGATATTAAGCTTTTATTTTTGATAATATCAGAATTTTTATTCCATGGGACAGAAACACTACTTCGAAGACATGGGTCTGAGAAGTAGTGCTTGTGCTAATTTTGATATTTTAGTTAGTGGTGGGGTTAGTAGTAGTTAGTAATAGGGGCAGGTGTTGGTAGAATATACCAAAACCTGAAAAAAACAGCTACCAAGAAGAAAAAGGAGTATTTTCTTCCCAGTGGGAATTGTATATTGAAGATTCTTCTTTTCTAAATGTGTTGGAGTGCTACATCAATAAACAGTATTCTTCTAAGGGGGTGAGCTAGACTGTCTCCACTTCATAGATGGGGGAAATTGAGGCAACAAGTGGGACATTAATTAAATCAATGGCAAGTGAGAATGAGACCTGATGCTCCCCAAGTTGCCATCTGATACTATGACTGTCTGCTTCTAAGTGTTTCTGTAAGATCCTCAAGGCAAGGATCATGGACTCACGTTCGTTTTGGTGTCCTCAGAGTTTAGTATGATTCCTGACACAGAGCTGATGTTCATAAAATGTTTATTGACTTGGGGATCCTGGGTGGCTCATTCGGTTGAATGTCCAACTACAGCTCAGATCATGATCTCGCGGTTTGTGGGTTCAAGCCCTGCATCGGGCTTTGTGCTGACAGCTCAGAGCCTGGTGTCTGCTTTGCATTCTGGGTCTCCCTCTCTCTCTGCCCTTCCCCTGCTCTCACTCTGACTCTCTCTCAAAAATAAATAAACATTAAAAAATATAAATAAATAAATTAATTAATTAATTAATTAATTAATGTTTCTTGACTGAATGATTTAGCCACACTCCCTTTCCCTTATTTCTTATTCTCTGAAGCTTCTTATAGCCACTCCATCTAGAGGTGCTGGCAAACACCCTGTGCTCCCTGAGATAAAAAGCAGAGGGCGCTATGTAGACCATTACCCAATAACTCTTGTGTGATTTGGCGTCATCTCCTTCATCTCTATTGTGTTGGAGGATTGTCCTTGTCTCTCCCCTGGCTTGGCTGGTGGTATAGACTCAAGATGTGAGGAAACCTCCTCCTTCCTCAGCCCTCATGAGCCTCTAGTGTTCCCCCAAAGAGGACTCACCTAAAGACCTCCAGCCCCTTATAGAGGCTGGTGTTCGTGTTGCTGCTGCCTGACAGGAAGTCATTGAACATCAAGCGAGCCAGAGACTTCTGGACCATCTTGCAGAAGGGTGTGTGAAAAATCATAAACTGTAAGTCATCAAGAGTGAAGGGCCGATCAACGCCAGCTGGAAGAGAAAATGTGAAAGCAAGGATGTGCCACGGCAGATAAGCCATTTAGACTTGTGTCCCGTGACACACACTTGCGTGTGCCGAGGGACTCGCAGCCTTCTGGAGAACCAGCTCCTACTTCCAGCAAACACACATGGGTTTGTTCATTCACCTAATGAGCATCTACTGAGCACTCTACTTATAAGGAAAGAAGCAAAAGAAACAAATAGTGTCTTCCTCTCTACTATTGCCAGCCTTTATGACAGATCATTCCTCCCAATCAAACTACTGTTGTATTACTTTCTCTGTTTTTCAGAGGAGGAAACAGAGTCTGTAACATATGAAGCTAGGACATGTGTCCAAGATTACCTGGCTTGAAAATGGCTGCCTTTGGATTTCGGTTTTGATGTCTCTGATTTTACACCCCAGACTGTCTCTCCTTCCAAAGAGGAGGGCAATGTACCCTTAGAAAAGTTTCTAATTTAGTACTGGGAGTCAAAGCAACATCAGTCAAATTCCATGTGAGGTTAAGGAGCAAAAGTAGAATGCCAAAAGGATTCAGAGTTGGTGAGAGCAATTAGCCAACAGCAAGTTTACAGTGGATGGGAAATAGAGAAGTGCAGGTTGACTGCTCACCCGTGGGGGCCGGTGGCAGCTGGCATCCCTCTCAGCACAATGGAAAGGGGCATGAAGTGGTTAGGACACCCCCAGAGCATTCTTGTTCTGACACTTCTGCACTTGCTTTTCCCACACTGAAAACTGCCTATTGCAGATGCCCGGGTGGGCAGGCTTAAGCAGGTAAGAACCCTTTTATTTTTTAAAGTAGATTGCTCTATGTTTTTAAAATAACATTTGTTTCTTTTCTGATTACTAAAGCTGTACATATTTTCTTAGCAGGAAAACTCATAAACTAAAGGTGAACGTAAAATCAACTCGTAACATTACCATCCAAAGACAAATCACTAATACGCTAGTACATCAAAAATGGAGGCAAGATTTTTCAGCCTCAACCAGACTTTAAAAAATAGCAAAATACAGATCTTGAGTCAAATCACTCCTGGCTTCAACAGAAACAAATCCTAGCCCCAGGAGGATGTGGTTACTCTGACTCACCACTGTACCTCCCCAGGTGGCCGGTAACCCCTGGTTTCCTACTGGTGGCTTTGGTCCTGAATTGTTTACTTTCTTTCATTTAGCTTCGTGCTTGAATTTGGATGGCCTCCAGATGGATTAAGCATAGACCCACGGAAGGGTGTCAAAGGAAGGGTACATGAAACAATTCTCGAGATAGTTTTTGGAGGAGAGAAGAAAGCTTGTCTTAAGCTTTTAGGACAAATCCTTGGCCCATGGAAATAGAGTCCCCATTTTCTTCTGAGCCCCATACCTTGCTTCCACTGGTTCTGGATTTTTTGACGGTATAATGTGTAACATCTGTCCAAGGCCCGTAGGTAACACTGGATGGAGAGCTTCCCATCCACCATTGGGTACTCTGTGGCCCCATCTGGCTTGTAGAAGTCATATGCGTTCTCCATGTGGGTTCCCCTAAGCCCTGGCAAGGGACACAGAGGGATTCAGGGATTGCACAACACACCCCCATCAAGCAGAGAGGATAGGGGAACCATGTGCTAATAATTTCTTGGTCTTCCTCTGTCTCATGCTCAAGCCTGGGCCCCCTCAGCATCCCTCACGCATTCAAAGGAAGTTGAACAGATGGTTCCTCTTATAGAAATGAGATTTATAGTTCCTTTTCCATACCTATATGGGTTTAACAAAATCTGGAATAGATGCTAAAAGTCTCAAAGGAGAACTTTTCTCCTCATACCCAATTACCTTCTTTCATCTTCGATTGCCAGTCTAGCTCATTAAGGGTCCTCATCTGCAGCATCAATACCACGCATTCCATGCATCATTATCCCCGTGTGTCATGGTGCTGAAGAGGAAAGCTCACTGATCCCTCTCTTCCCTTTCACCCTGCCCTTTGCTCCCCAGTCCATCCTTTTGCAGGCAAGCAATGCCATCCTCAAATCCATACTTTAGCCCTGCATAGTGAGTATGCCAGCTTGGGATTGGGAACTATGTTATTTGACCAGGCCATGCACATCTTTGTACCACATATCCACATTTTACCACAGACCTCTCTCGAGGGCCATAGGGGCCTTAGGCCCAACCAGCATGGCCACGGCTCCGGCCCCACCTGTGGGGCGAGCGTTACCACTGGGATAGACTGCAATGTCTCCACAGACCACCATTGCATAACGACCTGCAATGAGAGACAAGAAGTAGTTATCATCACTACCAAATCTTGAGTAGATGAGGCACTTTCTCTGACCTAGGCACAATTTTAGGTAATGAAGATAGACCAGTGAACAAAAACATATATATTGGCTCCCATGATAAGCCTACATATCAGGTACAGTTATTCCTTCTTTATAGACAAAGAAATTGAGGCCCAAAGAACTTAGGTCACTTGGCGAAGGCACACAGCTAATAAATAGTATGGTGAATATTTAGGGTCAGGATTCCAACACAAATTCTTTGAAACCCAAGAATCTTCTTTTAAGAATTAGAGCAACACCAACTCTATCTCCAACAACAAAAATATTGTTTTATATATGTATAGTTTGGAAACTATAAAAAAAGTATTTAGAAGGTGTTAAAGAAAAGATTAGTAAATTTGACTATCTAAAAATTCAAACTTCTTATCAGAAACAAGCTCAGACAAACTGGGGACATATTTACAATACTTAAAACCAACAAAAAGCTATTTTCTTTCATTTATAAAAGTCTCATTAAAAAAAACAAGGTATGTAATAGGAAATGGCCAATGAACATCCTGAAAAATATTGAAGTTCTATTATTATGAAAAAAAAACCCAAGTTCTTAATTTTCCTTATTAAATTGACAAAGATTAGAAAGTTTGATTATATGTATTGTAGGAATGTACTTTAGTACAACATATTAAAGAACAATTTGGTACATTCTATCAAGCTTGTGTTTATTTTTTAAAAAGTTTATTATTTATTTTGAAAGCGTGCATGTGTATGCAGGAGAGGGACAGAGAGCAAGAGGGAGAGAGAGAATCCCAAACAGCCTCCGCTCTGTCAGCGCAGAACCCAATACAGGGCTCAATCTCACAAACAGTGAGATCATGACCTGAGCTGAAATCAAGAGTCTGGCTCAACCGACTGAGCCACCCAGGTGGCTATCAAACTTTTAAATCAACATATGAAGCAATTCCATTTCTAGGAACCTATTCTTACCACATTATCACAAGCATGCAAAGCTATTATACAATGTTCATTAAAACATTTTTTAGGGGCACCTGGGTGGCTCAATCAATTGGTTAAGCAGCTGACTTTGATTTCAGCTCAGGTCATGATCCCAGGGTTATGGAATCAAGCCCTATGTTGGGGTCCACTCTGAGCGTAGAGCTGGCTTAAAATTCCCTCTATCTCTCCCCGGGCCCCTCTCCCCCACTTGCGTGCTCTCTCTCTCTTTCTCTCAAATTAAAAAATAAAACATTTTTTTATAATTATAAAAACACACAACAATCTAAAGATCTATCACTATGGGACTAATTAAATAAAGCTTGGCATATTCATCAATAGAACATTGTAAGCCTTTTCAAAGATGAGGTAGATCTTATATATATTGATATAGAATGACCTCAAAGACATCATGGAGATAAGGAATAATATGTATAATCTTAAAAACTAAAATTGAATAGTTATGTGTATGCTTACAAGTACAAAGAAAAATTCTGGAAGAATATATAGAAACTGTTAGCATGAAATACTGGAAAGTGCTAATGAGGTGTCAAAAGGGAATTTTTTCTTCACTGTATACTCTTGTGTATGTGTATATTTATAAATAAGTTTCAATTACTTTCACAAGAAAAGAACAAAAAATGGAATCTGCTGGACGATCTGAGGCTGTATGACTTTTTCTTTCCCTCATACCCTGCTATCTCTCTGGGGTGATTCTGAACTTCCTGGTAAGTCCCAGAACCATCTCCATCTATTTGAGGGACCCCAGGTGGATGGCTGGCCAGATCAAAGCTGAAATCTCATCCACACTGATTTGGTCTAGTCTTGGTGGTTACCATTAGGTTAAAGTTTAAATATGCTTTTGCTTTGATACAAACTAATGATTCACATCTCAATAGCTTTTCTTCCTCCCTCTGTCCAAGACATCAGGTTAAAAAAGGAATGCCCTCCTGTGGAGAAGCCTACCACTCAGCGGAATCTATTCATTTGAAATGACATGCTTGAAGCTGATGAACTTCCCAAACAAGGTTCTGAGTTTTGGGTTGGTGAGTGTCCCTTGCCCTTCATTTCTATTCTCCAACTAAATGCTTGGCTGGACATATTGGTGATGACGGTAGTAGGGGTTGCTGGAGAGGCAATAATATAAGTGCCAAGTAGGAGAAGCACTGTAAGAACAGATTTGATGGTGTAGAGGCTGGAACATCCCAAGTCAATGGAACCTTTGATGGCGAGGCTATGCAGAACAGTCAGAAACAATACTGAGTGGACGTGTGAATTTCACTGCCATACTGTGTGAACAGAGGCAAAGGGTTCAAACCTTGTTGGCCCCTCTTTAAATAAAGAATATTGGATTAGGTAATCTAGAAGTTCCCTGCCAACACTCAGACTTTATAATTAATGTTAATTATGGTTTCTACAGTTTTAAGTTCCAGTTTCCAACTTAGTAAATGTACTAAGTGCCTTGACTGAAGTGTTCTTTCACATCTCTGTACAGCCCTTTTACTAGCCCTGCAAGGCAGGTCACCGAATAAGAACTCCGAGACTCAAAGCGGTTAAGGGACTTGTCAACAATTATCGACAGAACTAGGTTTCAAACTCTCAACTTGTCTGTTTCTTTTGGACCTTTTCTTGCTATCACACAGAGGTTCTTCCTCCAATATAGCATCAGAGGAACATATAAGTAAGATAAAGGATAACATTTATGTGTTAAGCAAAAGACAATTTCCTAGTAACCAGGCAAGGGAGAAAGAGAAGAAATACTCTGTATAATAGTGTATCCTGTGATTCGCTGGGTCTATTTCTACCAGAGTGTTTTCCCCTTAACACCTAAACTTGTGCATCTTTGTCTCTCAGAGGCTTAGGAGAAGCTAAGAAGAAAGAGGAATATATTGGATTCGGTTCGGTGTCTCACCCCTGCCATGCACTATGTGTAAGACGTCGGATCCTCCATTTTTTTCACCTATAAATTAGGCATCACAACCACTTCCTAGGCTGTCGGAAGGACTAATCGAATGGCTATGTGAACATGCTGCCTAATGAACAGTATAAAGCGATACAAGTCTAAGAGGTTGTCTTCATTGTAGTTGTTGATGATAGGGGCAGCTGCATAAATGAGTTGCCCTTTGGGGCGCCTGGGTGGCTTAGTCGGTTAAGCATCCGACTTTCGCTTAGGTCATGATCTCGCGGTTCGTGGGTTCGGGCCCCGCGTCGGGCTCTGTGCTGACTGCCAGCTCAGAGCCTGGAGCCTGTTTCAGTCTGTGACTCCCTCTCTCTCTGACCCTCCCCTGCTCACGCTGTCTCTCTCTCTCCCTCCTAGAAATAAAAAATAAAAAAAAATAAAAAATAAATGAGTTGCCCTTCATTCCCTGACGAAATCACTGGGGAAATGGAGAAACAGAACTGAGGATCCAGCCTCTAACCCAATTCCTTTCTTACACAAGGTCCCAGGTGGCACATACCATCCCAGGAGCTGGACTCCATCCAGTTGGCAGCATTGAAGAGGGAGGCAGTGCCACCGTAGCAGGCATTGGTGGTATCTATGCCCTCAATGTCGGTGTTGCCCGAATCTTGGAAGAGCTCCATGAGCACTGTTTTGACAGCCTTGGACTTGTCGATGATGGTCTCGGTGCCCACTTCCAGCCTGCCCACAGAGTCCCATGGGAGCTGCGTGCGCTCCATCAGCTTCTGCACCACCGTCAGGCACAGGGAGTTGATGTCCTCCTGGACTGAGCAGAAGCCCATATGGGTTTGGCCCAAGCCCACAGTGTACCTCCCTGCTTCCACATTGTTATACTTCTCGAGGTCTGTTTGGTCCACATATTGGGCTGGGAAATAGACCTCCAGGGCAAGGATACCAACGTCCTGTGGCCACGTATCTGTTCTGGCCAAGGGGACAGCAGGAACCGTAGAAAACCTGTAGTGGAGATAATAATCAAAATCCTCCTAGTGGTCTCCAGCCAGTCTCCTCAAAACGGAATAGAATGGAGAACTCAGAATTGGACCCACAAATGTACGGCCAACTAATCTCTGACAAAGCAGGAAAGAGCATCCAGTGGAAAGAAGACAGCCTCTTTAACAGGTGGTGCTGGGAGAAGTGGACAGCAACACGCAGCAGAATGAAACCGGACCACTTTCTCACACCACACACAAAAATAAACTCAAAATGGATAAAGGACCTGAATGTGAGACAGGAAACCATCAAAACCCTCGAAGAGAAAGCAGGAAGCAACCTCCTTGACCTCAACCGCAGCAATTCCTTGCTTGACACACCCACAAAGGCAAGGGAATCAAGAGCAAAAATGAACTACTGGGACCTCATCAAGATAAAAAGCTTCTTCACAATCAATAAACAATCAATAAAATAAACAATCAATAAAACTAATAGGCAACTGACAGAATGGGGAAAGATAGTTGCAAATGACATATCAGATAAAGGGCTAGTATCCAAAATCTATAAGGAACTCACCAAACTCCACACCTGAAAAACTAACAATCCAGTGAAGAAATGGGCAGAAGATATGAACAGACACTTCTCCAAAGAGGACATCCAGATGGCCAATAGACACATGAAATGATGCTCATTGTCCATCATCAGGGAAATACAAATCAAAACCACACTGAGAGACCACCTCACACTGGTCAGAATGGCTAAAATGAACAAATCAGGAGACTATAGATGCTGGCGAGGATGTGGAGAAACGGGCACCCTCCTACACTGTTGGTGGGAATGTAAGCTGGTGCAACCCCTCTGGAAAACAGTATGGAGGTTCCTCAAAAAATTAACACCAGAACTCCCCTATGACCCAGCAATAGCACTGCTAGGAATTTACCCAAGGGATACAGGAGTGCTGATGCACAGGGGCACATGTACCCCAATGTTTATGGCAGCACTCTCAACAACAGGCAAAACATGGAAAGAGCCTAAGTGTCCATTAACTGACGAATGGATCAAGAAGATGTGGTTTATATGTACAATGGAATACTACATGGCAATGAGAAAGCACATATTTATTATATCATTTTATCCCCTCTGTTTCTTTTAGTAATGACCTCAGAGAGATTACAATATACATGCTTGGTTTATTGTACTCTAACTTAAATTACTACTACTACTACTACTACTACTACTACTATTACTACTTTTTGAACAGTGAAAAACCACACTTTAACTTCATTATCCTCTCCATCCCTTTGAGCTATTATTGTCATACAATTTACTTCTACACATGTTATAACCCCATAGGATATAATTTTTTAATTCTCATTCATTTTTAAAGTGCCCTTCTCATCATCCCCCTTTCCCTTTCTTCTTTCTTTTTACTACACAAGAACATACCTATTCTTTTTCTACTTTTTAAGAGACTTTTCTGCTTGATTTCATCCTCTCTGCTCTTCCTGATTGGGCCTCCCAATATTTACTGAGCACATCCAAAACAATGTTCCTGATGCATGGTAGTGAAGAACAGATTCTTTGTGCCCACCAAGGGAGCATGGTCTAATGGAAGAGGCAAGTATTTTATAGCCAAATACATGGTATAACAAGATGTTGTTAGAATACAGAAGACAGAGAGGACAATTCTAAATGGGATCAGAGAGAAATTGGGGGAAAGGGTTAGTGGAAGGGGGAAGAGATCATCTGTTTCTCTCCTGGACCTACCTGCATTTCTTCAATCCTGATTCCTAATATCCCTGGTGAAGTTCTGGAGTTTCTCCTTCCCGCTACAAGTACAGAGATCACCAGGTCCACCTCCATCTGTTCACACATGAAAGTACCTGAAATCTGGTAACTTTAGTGATATTCTTCATTTTATGGTCAAATCAAGGCATAAATTGGTGAAGTAATGTGTTCAGAGTACCTTTATAGTTACTCATATGTTAGAAATATCCTGTCCTTTCAACACCTTGGATGTCACCAAGGCACTCATGAGTGCCACCAGGGTCGTTTGACTCATATCTGGCAACAGAATTCCTGACCATTTTGAGGGACAGGACCAGTTCACAGGCTTATACATCTAGCTGTATGCCACAGGACCTGTAGCTCAGATTGAGTGTATCTGTCAATCATCTGGAGGATTCTGGGCTTCTGGTAAATCCCAATTCTCCCATCAGAAGGATCACTTTGAGGTACTATGAGGCAAAGTGGGTCACAGGATTACAAGCCCGCGAGGCAAAGTATAAATGTTCATCCATTTCTGACAAGAGAGGTTTGGAATTTAGTTATCTGCTCTATTTATTTGGTGTGCCCCCAAATAATTGGACTTTGTACTCTCAAATATTTGTGGAGTTCTTCCCTAGTACATATGAGCTAATGGTTAGCCAGCACCGGTCCTGTGCTTGGCCTTCCCCTCAGCCTTGTTCGCATTCTGCCTTCTCTGAGTTCCCTCCTTCCCTCTCTTTCCCATTAGAAATCTAAGCTTTCAAGCAGAGGTTCCAAGAATCAGCCACTTGGTACCTTTTGTAATTATCTTAGTAAAAGGCTATTTCTGGAAATGGATTCCAGAGCCTTGAAGAAAAGTTAACATGTAGAGGCTTCCAGAAACATCAGACCACTGGAGCTAAGAGGGCCCTTCTAATCTTGCGTTTTCTCTAGAGAGTAATCACTTTATTTAAAACTGGTTCAGTTCTGAGGTTACTTGGTTCAAGAATATGCATTAAGCTTTTATTTCTTTATTCCATCTCTCCTCCTTCATTTGTGTTTCAAAATTCACTATTTTTTTAAAAAAAATTTTTAATGTTTTTTTTTATTTATTTATAGGAGAGAGAGAGAGAGACAGCGTGAGCAGGGGAGGGTCAGAGAGAGAGGGAGTCACAGACTCTGAAACAGTCTCCAGGCTCTGAGGTGGCAGTCAGCACAGAGCCCGACGCGGGGCTCGAACCCACGAACCGCGAGATCATGACCTAAGCGAAAGTCGGACGCTTAACCGACGAAGCCACCCAGGCGCCCCTCAAAAATCACTGTTATGTGTAAGGCATTGTGTTAAGGAGAGGCTGTAGAGGTGGGGGGGGCAAAAAAAAAAGAGGAGGTCAAGGTTCTTGAGGACTTCCTTGACCAGTGGGAGGAATAGACGAGCACATACATACATACATGCAGACCCCAACAGAGAGTCAGAATGTGATAAGGGCCTCAAGAGAGATATAGGCAAAATCTTACAGGAGTTTGGAGGAAGGAAAGATTTCCTGTTGGTGGAAGGCTCAGGAATTGCTCTGTGGAAGAGGCTACATTGGAGATCAACTTTGATGGATGAGTAGAGCCTCTGCTGATGAAGAACTGGAGTGGGGTATGTGGGACAGCAGCCACAGTGGAAGGTGATTGAACAAGTAAGGACACCTTGTGGGGTAGAGAGTGAAGGGGATTAGGGACACAGCACAGGAGAAAAGCAGGTGGGGACCATCAAGGGGAAAGCACGATTCTTCCTTAACAGGTGGTGAAGCATAAGCTAAAATGCGAGCGATTCTTGGGTTGGAGTGAGAGCTGGTGCAGGTTGTAGAAGGGGCAGAAATACAGAAAGAGGGACCCATAAAGAAGATTCTTTTTTTTTTTTTTTAAAGTAGGCTTCACGCCCAGTGCAGAGCCCAACACTAGACTTGAAGTCTAGACACTGAGATCCAGACCTGGGCTGAGATTAAGAGTTGGATGCTTAACTTGCTTAACCGACTGAACCATACAGGCACCCCTAAAGAAGATTCTTAATGCTCATCCAAGCCACGGAAAATGGGATGAGCTATGAGTATATCGGAAAAAGGAAATGCAAACAAAGATTCCAAGTGTGAGCCAAGGATGCCAGAAGGAGAGGCAGGTTGGTGGAGCTCTGAGTTCTGTCTCTTTCTGGGAAGCCCACGGTTGCTTATTGAAACAAGCATACTCATGTCAATCCCTTCCTCACAAATACAAAAACAGGTTAAATGCTGAGCTGGGATATTAAACCGGTCTAAAAAGGGTGGGGAACAGTGTGGACAATGGCAGAGAGTCAGGAAGAAAATAAGAAGCCTAAGGGGCATCAGCCCCTATGCTACACATTCATACAGCCAGGTTCCTTGGGTCCCAGGCAAGGGAAGACACTAGATCAAAGTCATTTTTCTAAGTATTCATGGGATGCAGCATGGAAACGTGAGGAAAGGACTAGTCCCACAGTGCAGAGGATCCTGCGGTGCTGGCTGTAGTTATTTTGCCATCAATGCTGGCAGGCTCCAAGCGTGTGGGCCAATCTGGAGGCATGTTTACAAATAAAAGGTATGCATGTGTACTTCTGTGCACAACATATTGCTTGCGCACTCGCATGCACGTGCACGCACACACACGCACACACACACTTTTATCTTTACATCCCATTTCCCCCTTTCATGAAATCAGAGGGCAGAGAAACATGCTTCCAGTCCCCAGTCCATTTGGAATCTTCCTGCAGTGATTGAGACAGCTGGTGTCAGGAACATTGCAGTTGGCACCGAATGCTGTGGGTTTGGCAGGGTCAAGGTGGAAACGGTGGGGGAGAGGAGAATGACAGGGGCCCTGGTACTGCTATTCCCACTGCTTTGTGCAGCTGGGAGTGAAAGATGTCATTATCTGTGAACCACAGGTAACAGAGGTTTGGGACCCCGGAGCTCTGCAGCTGACAGACCATCTGTTTAGAGAGAAGGTAGCTGGGACCCTAAGGGGTTAATTTGTCTATCTAAGTCTTTTCACTGGGATTCTAACGAGCTTTTCCTCAAGGCAGGCCCTCTGCATCTTTTACTGGTTCCACGACACTTTTCGAAGAGTGGCCTGCACAGTGCCTGGGAACAATGGGACTCACCTTTGGTGGGCCGCGGGAAGAAGTCTAGCAGTTGAGAGGGACACTTCCTGCATTGCTTTCTTCACTCGCAGGACCCGCTTCACGGATGTCAACAGCCGTTGCATTTCCAGAGGAATAAGTAGACCGCCACCAATTCAGTCCTTGGGAGAATCGCTCAGCAGGGCCTCGTCAGGCTTTATAGAATTCCAGAGGAAGTCCCACCCCTGCTTATCAAGGCTCATTTGTCTTCTCAAACTGGGCCAAAGTTCTCACTCGGAACATGGGCGAGTCAAAGAAAAATATTGTCTCTCCAACTTGTACGCAGCGGCTCGGATCCTGGCATGTGCGGGGGTGGATGGCTCTGATCCCTCCTTTTTCAGCCTTATTTATAGCCAGCCACTTCATGGGGCGGTGATGGCCCTTGTCACACATCCTCAGGTAACACCACTTGGCCTGTCGTTGCCCCTGGCTCCTCATCTGAGCGACTCTTGCTTGCTGTTCCAGAATGCTCTCTGTGGAGTTGGCAGTTATTATTTTAATGTGTTATGCATAATAAGGAACATCTTTCAAAACCAAAAGGATGAACGTTTCAAAGGTAGTTGGGAGTGGATATTGGCACACAGGCAAAGAGCTGGGGGGTAGAGAGGATGTGGAGTCCACTCTACCTCTCCTGTATTTACTGTCACTCTTGCATGTGTATAGTTCTACACAATTTCCAAGTGAACTTCGAGGATGCTGCCATAGAAGCACAGGAGCCCCAGAGGGGTGACCAGAGCTTTCCCGGGGAGGAAAGGCCCATTTTACAGATGAGGCCAGTGATGTGTAGTCAGATGACATGACTTTCCCGAAGACCTAAGTGACAGATTAGGGACTCAACTGTGCCTTTGGACTCCAGATTCTGGTCTTTCCACTCTGCTCTTCTCCTTCTCAATAAAATAAATAATGGCTCCCGCCATCTGATCTTCCAGTGAATTGTTCCCTCCACCCCTCTCTCCCGGTCTTTTGCAAAGGTCATGTATTTATTCATTGGCTTACTTAGTAAACTCCCCCAACTTGACTTAAGGAAGGCATGGAGAAAAGCCAGAGTGGTTCTTGTAGGGGAATCAGAGGTGACTTCATTTTTCTACAGACAGAGACCTTCCAGCCATCTAAGTCTCCTGGATCTCCCATCATATCTAAATTCTTGCTTCCACACACCTGCATGCATTACTGCTCTAACCCAATCTCCCAGCTCGTTCTGTTACCCGTGCCACAGCAACTCAGCCTTTGGCAAAGTTCTGTCATCAGTTAAAATTCTTTATTTCCTTGGCGGCGCCTGGGTGGCTTCGTCGGTTAAGCGTCCGACTTTCGCTTAGGTCATGATCTTGTGGTTCGTGGGTTCAGGCCCCGCATCGGGCTCTGTGCTGACTGCCACCTCAGAGCCTGGAGCCTGTTTCAGTCTGTGACTCCCTCTCTCTCTGACCCTCCCCTGCTCACGCTGTCTCTCTCTCTCTCTCTCTCCTAGAAATAAATAAAACATTTAAAAAAATTCTTTATTTCCAATATCTTTTCTGAAAATGACCTTTGTTTCTTGCTCTGTCTCAACCTACAGCTTTCAAATGGTGGTTGGGCTTTGCCTGCCCGACCATATCCACCCCTTGGCCACCATTACCCAAGGTACTACAGGGCTCAGAATAAGGCACATGTCCTCTTTGCATTGATACTTCCAGAGAATTTTTCCTCTCCCTCCTCTCAAAAGCCCCACTTTCTTCAAGCCCACACCCTTCCTTCTTGAAGTCAACTGACAATCTTGCTCCACTCCCCTCGTTCATGACGATGGAAGCACATGGATCACCGCCTGCCTATCCATATCAATTCTCTCAACATTTGCGAAGATGTCAGTCTAATTCATGCACTCCAACTTTTCACGCAAGTTCCCACTTCCCTGATCTTGTCCTCCACATTCCTTTAGCCTCCAACTGTACACTCATACTCTTGACCATATTGGTACACTATCTATATTACTTCCTAAATTTTAATTTCATGCAGCTTAATTTCTAGTAACCTGTATCTTCCCAGCTCACTTTGAAAGAACCCCACATTTTTCTCCCACTGGGACCACCATTGGCTCCTCCACCATTTTGCCATTTATCATACCTCTAAATGACCTCTTTTCTCTCTTTATGAGGCTCAGATTACCTGTGGTGCATCACCATAGTCTCTTGCACACACCCTGCCACGTACTCTGTCTGTCAGACTGGCCAAGCAAACCACTGACTTTGGTGAAACCCACACTCAGTCTACACTATGCCTGTATCTGAGTAGCTAACCACGGCTGAAGAAAAAACTCATTATTCTACTGACTCATTAGCTTTACCTTTACAACCACACATCTCAGATGGCCTGACAATTCTACGACAGTTTCCTAGTCCATTGGCACCCCCACTGCCAACAGAGCCAGTCACACTTCCTCTTCTGTCTGCAGCCCCTATCCTCTGCTCATTCTCAGATGATTACTTTGACTCCTATTTCACTAAGAAAACAGAAACAGCCAGGAGAACTACCTGACTGCCATCAGCAATGTCAGCAAATCACCTGCCTTTATACCCCATACTCCACCTTCTCTCTGTTCCTATGTGGAAGGACAGTCCCTGCTCTGGCTTAAGGCTGAAGTATCCGCTTGTGCACTGATGGTATCACTTTTGGTCTATGTGAGGACTGTGGTCTGTAGTTGTCCCCTTTCTTCCTTCTGATTAATTTCCCTTTCTTACACATGTATAATTCTATCTTTAAAAACTCCATCTTGACCCCAGATGTCTTACTTGAGTGTGCCACCAAATCTATGCTCTACTCTATAACAAAAGCCATTAAAAATATTGTCTATTTTCAATGTTTCACATCCATACTCTCATTCTACCTTAATCAATCCATTTAGGCTTTTGTCTCCAGCATTCCACTGAAGTTCCTTTTGTCAAGGTCATCAATGACTTTGTTATTGCCAAATCCAATGGTTGGTCCTGAACCTTCAGCTTACTAGACTTCTCAGGAGCACACAGCAAGGCTTCTCACTCCCTCCTCCTTGAAATACTCTTTTCATTGGCCTTCTAGGACCAGACATCCCCATGTTTTCCCTCCAAATCATCACCCATTCCTCCCTGCTGCTCTTCCTCTAAATGTTAGGCTGTTCCAGGGGGTTTCCATTCACTCCTCATTTCTCAGAGAAAATAGTTGAAACTAAATAGGAACATTTAGGCCAAAATATACAAATATTCACACAAGATTATGGACCCATAATTGACCATTGTAATTACATGGAAGACCAAAATCAGTCAATCTAGTATAAACTTTATTTGTTACACACAACAAAAAAAGCACTATTATAAGTATTGGGCATACAGGTAGGTGGAATTATTTTCTGGTGGTTAAGGAAACATGCTAAGAAATCACTGTGTACAGGGTACTGTGCTAAGTACTTTTGTGCATTGTCTCATTTAATTTTCACAAATGAGATCACATCTATTACACAGATGGGAAAACTGAGGTTTAGAAAAATCATATAACCACTTGTGGTTTTAAGCCTAGGAAGTGGCTGAAATGGGTTTTGAATCTATGCTGTCTGTCTAGACCTACACATAATCTGGGCCAATCTTCCATCATTTTTGACCTGAAAAAGTGGCCATTCGTGTGGTTCAACTAAATATTTAAGTTTTTCCTTTGGAATAAGGGAAACCTATAAGTTGAGGAAAGGCCAGGAGTACAGTAAAGTACAAACTGGGGAAATTAGTAGCACCACCAAGGTGATAGCTTTCCATCCTGAAGGGAGTTTAGTTTACCTCATCAAGTAATCTTATGCAAATCTATTCAGCGCCCCAAGTTTTTGGAGGAAATAGAGGAGAACATCTGGCTGTTTTGTTTAAAGAAGATGCCTCTCAAACACTTAAATGAACTCACAATCTGATACTTCCTAAGTGAAAACAGAGATTTTGAGTTTTGCTTTGAGATTTTCAGCTCCTGGGCTTCAGCTTCTCAGTTGAGTGTTGATTGGTCAAAAATGTGCGTCATGAACTAGATAAATATTAGGATTCAGAGAAATTGATTATTACGAATTAAAAAGTTTAGACATCCAAGGGGAAGTCTTGCAAAAACCCTGTTTGTTCTTTTAGTAATTCTGCCAAGAGTGGTGGCTTAGGAGAGCAAAATTATAAACAAGATTCACGGGTAGATTTACTCACATCTAGCCACATTTGCCTGTCTTCCACCTCTGCAACTCCTCATTTCAACAAATGTGTGGAAAATGCATTTACCCTGGGTCCTGGTGACTGATATGTTGAAGTGGACCCCCCTCCCATGTAGATTTGCACTTTATATCTCAAACTAAAGGGAAGATGTTTTCAGGATTCTAGGCAGGTTATTCCTATGGACAGTCTAGACCCACAGAAATGCCTTTATGTTTTGGGAAATTAATCATGTTTGTTTCATGCTAATAGTAATACGATACAAACATATCTGGTAAGCCAGCAGTCCTGAAATGCTTTCTCATGTGATCTGTGCTCGCAAAGATTCTACGAAATGGACTTGGACACTGGGACTTGGAGAGATGAAGTGACCTGGCTTGTGGGGATATGATTCGTTTGAAGGAAGGGCTAGGAACAGAAATCAGTGCTATACCTCCAATTCTAGGGCTGTCTCCCTGCATCAACATGTGAGTTCTGTTGTCAAAGGGGAGGGGCCAATGCTGCTTGTGATTTGTTACTGGCTAGCCAATCTCTCATTTGTCAGGTCTTGTCTTTTGTGATTGCTGGCAGTGAAGTTCAGACTTTGATTCCAAAGCTTCCAGAGTTTTGTGAAGGAGGGGCCCTGAGGCTTGAAGTCAGTGTGTATAGATTCCTACCTAATTAGGTGAGAGGTCTTGAGAAAAGTAGGGGAAAGGGCATGGAGTCTGATGCGATCTCTCAGAAAAACATCGAGCCCTGGGGTTTTGTTGTTTTTGAGTTTTATCATTCCAGGAATTACTTTTGTTGTATCATTAAGGGAGCAAAGCTAGCAACTGGTATGGAGTTTCAAGTGGGGGAGATTCAGTATTTGCATGAGGGAGACACAGTGCAGTGATGGTACGGTTGCCCAGGATTCTCGATGAGCAAACCCTAGCATCATCTGTCGTCACCTCTTTGGTGCTTATTGTCAAACCTCTATCTTCACAGACATTTAAGCACCTTAACATAAATTATGTTCTCACAGTCATTTTATGTTAATAACAACATGTCACAAAACAACCAATTATTATAAGAAAGCTTTTTCTGGGGTGCCTGGGTGGCTCAGTCAGTTAAGCGTCCGACTTCAGCTCAGATCATGGTCTCATGGTTCATGGGTTTGAGCCCCGTGTCGGGCTCTGTGCTGACTGCCAGCTCAGAGCCTGGAGCCTATTTCGGAGTCTGTGTCTCCCTCTCTCTCTGACTCTCCCCTGCTCACACACTCTCTCTCTCTCTCTCTCTCTCTCTCTCCTAGAAATAAATTTTAAAAATATTTAAAAAAATATTTATTTATTTTTGAAAGAGAGAAAACACAGAGCATGAGTGAGGGAGGGACAGAGAGAGAGGGAGACACAGAATCTGAAGCAGGCTCCAGGCTCTGAGCTGTCAGGGCAGAGCCCGATGCAAGACTCGAACCCATGAACTGTGAGATCATGACCTGAGCCCAAGTCATACACTTAACAAACTGAGCCACTCAGGTGCCCCGGTATTGTCAGTCTTTTAAGTTTTAATCATTCTAGGGGCACCTGGGTGGCTCAGCCGGTTAAGCATCTGACTTTGGCTCAGGTCATGATCTCATGGTTCCCGAATTCAAGCCCCACATCTGGCTCTGTGCTGACAGCTTAGGGCCTGGAGCCTGCTTTGGATTCTGTGTCTTCCTCTCTCTCTGCCCCTTCTCCACTTGCACTCTTTTTCTCTTCTCCTTCAAAAATAAATAAATATCAGAATTTTGTTTTAATTTTAGCCATTCAAGAGGATGTATAGTGGTATCACATTTTGTTTTGTTGTTGTTTTGGATTATATTTTGAAGTAGTTAGTTTCTCAATTGTTTTTCTTTCTTTTTTGGTGTTTGCTTTCTGTGTCCTAACACATCTAACCCAAGATCCCAAAGAAAGATTGCTACCTCTATTTACCCTTAAAATAAATTGTTTCTTACTTAATCTTCATGCACTCAGATTACTCTCCTCTGCCTTTATTCATGTAGTGAATACAAAGACTTCACCCGTTATAGTAAGTCTGATGGAAATGAGTATTAAATTTTTAAATTAGTGCTTGGCGGGTCCCTCCTTCAGTATCCTGTGTCTGTATTACCTCCTATGTGTTTGTGCACAGCCAGGCAGACACATCCACAGAATCTTCTGGGATCCAAGGTCTCTCCTCTATAGCTGTCCTCTCATGCTCCAGTAGAGGGCGCTAGTTTGCATCGCGACAGTCCAGCAGCTCGTAGGACATCTCGTGTGACTTTCACAGAGGACAATGACATTTGCTAAGCTCTCATTCCAAACTCTTTACATATTTTAACTTAAGCCTCAAATCCCTGAGGAAGAAAGCGAAGGCTCAGAGACGTTAGGCTCCATTTGGAAGTCGGTTGGTCAGATGCTGGGCAGCTTAATTCCAAGCGTTTTGCTCTTCCCACGGTAATAAATCACCACAGGCTGTGGCTGGAGGTTTATGTGACTGAGCACATCTTGGGAAACAATATCTCCCTGATGGTTGTCTTTCGTGAATCAGATGTTTTTCCAGGCTCAGTTCAGACCCTTGCAGTGGGGCATTTGGACAGAGTTTCCCAAAGAGAAACTTAGCCCCTTAGCCAGGTGGAGACCCACCTTGTCCACGTGTGTCATGTGTCAACAGGGCCACAGAGGAGGGTGTAGTTGGTGCACTGCACAAAAGTACACGACTAAGGGGGCAAGTAGGGGCTGAATTCCAGCCTGCTTTTGTCCTGTGGGTCCACGGGGCTGTGTCTTCCCTGAGGATCCTTTCTTAGGTGCCACAACGACACTGTGTCTGCTGGTGGTGGCCCTGTCCTTCAGGATAAGCTTGGCTAAGCCCAAGTGCTATCACTTGGCTGAGTGAATCACCACGTCCCACCCTCCTGGCCGTAGTGATTAGTTGAGGACTGAGCATGTAACCGATGTCAGGAGATTTTTGGCCAACGAGGCTTAGGTTAGAGGCTTCTGTTTGAGGGCCAGGGGTCTCTTCTTTCATAAGGTGAGGATGAGAGCTGCTACAGCCATGCTCACAGTTAAATGGGGCTTGATAATGGGGTTAATTCTCAGCAAGAAGGTCAAAACTAATGCAGAGAGAAAACCCTATGCTGGTGACTTTGATGAGCCCTTGATCAAGCTATGCCCGAAGCCCAAATCTACTCATGGACCATGGAGTCGCATATGCTGATAAATTCTGTCTTGCTTAGACAGTCTGGCTGTCAGTTGTGACCAAAAACACACTAATTATTCCATACACAGTCCACAGGCCCGCTCCCCAGCCCCCCTTCCTGGCTTTGGACTCCCATCATAGCGCTGCCACCTTCTCATATGACATTATTTACTTACTTAGTTAATTGTGTTTCTACCTCCACTCCTCACCCCTGCCGAGGTGTATGCTCTCTAACGGCAAGGAATTTATATGGTTTGTTGATTGATGGATTTGCAGTCCCTGAAATGAGTTCTTACCACAGAGAATGCGTTCGATAAAATTTTGTTGAATGATACAGTTACTCAACGAATAATTAAAGATTACTAAAATGCCACATGCACAAATGAAAATCAGCACACACGTATTGTCCAAAGTTAATCAAGGACTGGTCTTCTAATAAGACAAGTGGCAGCCTGTCCTTTTTTGCAAAAGTAGGGAAGCCCACGCTGTGCACAGGTACACACAGCTTGCTGGCATTTCAGCAATTTCAGAGAGGGTGCTTCGTTATCACTACATCACCAAGAGTGTTTCAGGTGGGGGGCGCCTGGGTGGCTCAGTTGGTTGAGCATCTGACTTCAGCTCAGGTCATGATCTCATGGTTCGTGGGTTTGAGCCCCGTGTCGGACTCGGTGCTGACAGCTCAGGGCCTGGAACCTGCTTCAGATTCTGTATCTCCCTCTCTCTCTTCCACTACCCTGCTTGCACTCTATCTCTGTCTTTCTCTCAAAAATAGACATTAAAAGAAATTTTTTTAAAAGAGTGTTTCAGGTTGGTGATGCTATTCAGCTGGAACTGATACATATTTTTACTGTATTTACAGAATAACTATTAGATTTTATTTTGTTTTGTGTTGGTGCATCTGTTATTTATCCCATCTTGGATTTGTATTTTTTTCTCTGCCATCGTGCGCTCCTTTTTCTCCAGAGAGTATGAATGAATTAGAAGTAGGTGGGCCTACCTCACAAGTGTGCCATGGTCGGAAGACACTGGGAACCTCTACCTTTTGGGGATATTGTGATCCACGTTTCCTTTACATTCTGTTAGTTCTTACAGGAAATACCATGGAATCTGGCATTTACCTCAAAGAGGTTCTTACATGGCCCCTGGCAGTCCAGCATTCCTGATTTATCTTACCATCTCTGCCAGAGAATTTGAACCTTTGCTTGTTTCTCCAACGGTGACTTGCCCAGAACCCTGGAAGGCATTGGTGTTTGCTTTTTGCTGAAGCTAACTATCAGCTTCGAAACAGTGACCCTTCACCACCTGTCTGTCATCTTGTCTGAGCTTCCACCTTTAAGACATTCATCCTTCGGGTTAACAAGCGTTTTGGTGCTTAGAGGAAGCAATACGTTATCTCTGATGTCTTCCTCTTTGGCTTCCAAAAAAGTGAAAGGGGTGTGAGGGGAGGAAGGGAGAAGCGGGGGAGGGAGCAGGAGGTCCAGGGTGCTGTCTGTTCACTTCCTCTCTCTTCACTGCACCCTTCCGTGAGTCAGCGTCTGAGCCTGGTCTTGGCCTGCTAAGGTCACAGGGGTGCACGAGGGTGTCCTCAGGTTCGGGTATAAGACTCTGTGTTGACTGGTTGGCAGAGCAGCGTGGGGGAAGCCCACGGCCATCCACACATCCTGAACCACACGGTCCAGTCACACGTCCTCTCCTCTCTGGTGGTGCTTCTAAGGAATGCAAACATGGTCACACCGAAGCCACATTTCCCGTCCTTGTCAGGTCCATATTATTCCATCTTATGTGCCTGAGTAGATTCCTGATCTAAGATGTCACAAATCCATAAGGGGGGAAAATGATCCTCATAAGGGGTCTCAGACTTCACCAGACAGAGACTGGAGCAAGGCAACAGCGTTAGCGGCGGGGGAGAGAGGAGCGTCCAGGCCCCAGGCAGTTCCAGGGTGCCCGCAGTGGCTATGGTCTGCCCTCTGAGCTGCTGGACTCACGCTAAAACAACCCGCAGTCCCTCACCCCTACACAGAGGTTGCCCAGGCCCGTTGCCTCCCCTCTCATGTAGTCAAACCGGGGCCGCAGCTTTTCTGAGGAAAGGCAGTGATGAGGAGGAAGGAGATGAAGAGACACGTGGTTATGTTTCTGAGTCTTATTTCACTTTTGCATTCCCGTCACCACTGCGCTGGAACAGAATGCTCTTCCATGCACACAGCTGTTTATTAAAAGATGCCCCTGGTCCACGTCAGCCTAATAGGGACCTGCTGGTAAACCTTCCTCATGGCAAAAGGAAAACTAAGTAGGTGTCAGAACGGGAGAGTGTGGGCAATAGAGAAAGGGTGGAGGGGTGCCGAGGCTGAAAGAGCTGGGGACTCGGTCCCGAGTCTCCTCCTGTCTCCAGACCTTTACGCCTGATGGCCCAAGACCTGGCCATTTCACCAATCTCCTCGAGGCAGCTGGAGGTGGGAAGGAAAAAAGAAGAGTGCCATGGAAACGGATCCCAGGCTAGAAGCCACTGTCACCCCAGTGCTGAGGCCGTTGAGGCTAATAAGCCTAAAAGAGTGAGTGCGATAGGGCCTGACCAGCCTCTGGTGCTCTGTTCGCTTTGAGGGAATCGGATACAGTCAGCATGTGCAGAGGAAGGAGGGCCGGGGCACGTGTGGGGCGGACATGACCTTGATCCGGGTCTACACTTGGTATTTGCACAGGAAGTGCTGGCAGGTGCCGCGTGTGTTGATCCTCCAAGTTACGAAGTCTGCAAGAAAATAAGCAGGCTTTCTGATCCATCTGGGTCTGGGTTGCACATGCCAGCACCCCCTGGGGGTTTTGCTTGGAGCCCCGGAAGGACCCTGACAGGCTTCATTTTATCCGTCGACTGGGCTGAGATGGGTGCCCACATGTTGGGTCAAACACCCGTCTATGTATTGCTGCGGAGGTGATTTGTTTTGGATGTGATTAGTTTTTAAATTAGTAATGAGTAAATTACTGGAGTAAAGCAGACCTCCCTCCATAATGTGGGTACTCATGCAATCAATGAAAAGACCAAGAGAGAAAGAGAGAGAGAAAGTGGGTGCAAGTGAGTTAGGGGCAGAGAGAGAGGGAGAGGGAGAGAAGTAGGGCTCACTTGAAGCGGGACTCGAGCTCACCGGATATGGAACTGGAACGCACCAACCTGAGATCATGACCTGAGCCAGTCAGGTGCTCAACCGACAGAGCCACCCAGGCTCCCGTGAGCCAGTTCTTTAAAAGAAATCAATCTCTCTCTCTATACACCCTATTACTTCTATTTCTCTGAAGAACCAGACACTAATACCAGCACTAACTTTGTTCATGGAAAGGAAAATAATTTAAATGCCACACACACACAATTGCAGAAGCCCCACACCAGCGAAACTTCTGAGGGGAAAACAGAGCTGGACATAAATCAACAGAAAGTGGGGGTCTTTTGTGTCTGAGACAGGATGCTACGGATGTGGAGGTGGTTTTTCCAAAGTCTGCAGCTGAGGCTCTGAGATGTTCAAAGAGTTGGAAGCCACTGAGCCAGTCACGTCCCCTGGGCCATCCCTTCATAAAGAAAGACTGACAGCAGGGAGCAGGTGGTCTTGAAAACGGAAGTGTTTTTGTGGAGAGGTCCCACCATGGCCGTCCACAGATTCGCTTATCACCCTGTGGTGTGGGCAGCAGAGTATCCAGTGGTTAGACATCTGTCTGTCTGGCTCTGACCTGCAGGTCCTGCCCTGGGGCCAGTGTGTGCTGGTGGGTCGGATGAGAGCCCTGGGGACAGAGGGCACTGCCAGGCAAAGTGGGAAAAGGTGTGCAGCCTCCCCTTCCGAGGGAGAGGATGGGTCCTGTGCATGCCCACATCCATGGCCACCAGAGCCGGGCCATGGAAAGTAACTGATATGGAGACAGAGGCCATTCCCCTCCCCTCCAGGTCAGAGAACCATGAGTCTTCCCTGACTGGGATAGGCACTTCACTTATCTGTCTTCAAGTGATCAAGACTCTCGGTTTTCCTTTTGTGTGGAGAGGCAACTGAAGCACAGAGAAGTGGGAAATCTGCTCAAGGTCACACAGCTAACTGGAGGAACTAGAATCCCATCCTAGGCATTCCAAATGCAGCCCCCATGGTCTTGACTACAATTCCACTGAACATGAAATTTCTGTTTGTTTATTTTTGAGAGAAAAGGCGGGGAGAGAGAGCATATGCACAGGGGAGGAGCAGAGAGAGAGGGAGAGAGAATCTTAAGCAGGCTCCATGCCCAGTGTGGAGCCCACCTCAGGGCTCAGTCTCATGATGGTGAGATCATGACCTGAGCCAAAATCAAGAGTCAGATGGTTAACCAACTGAATCCTCCAAGAGCCCCTGAAATTCCTGTTAAAGTTGTAGCACCACATTTTTAAATGTGTCAGAGTGAACGGGGAGAGACGTCAGAAAGCACTGTTAGTGCCATTTGACAGAGCGTCACAAGCAAGTTCCACTGTGGTGCAGAAAAGGAGTCAGAGGGGGTAAAAGAACCAACCAGACAAAATGACCTTTGGGGGTCTTCCGAAATAGACATAAAAAAGGAGTAAGTCTAGTCACACACAGAATGTGTGTGTGCTGGTGTTTGGGGACATTAAAACCATACCTTTTGGGTCTTAAGGAAATGACTCAGCTACTGAGTTGGGGGGCTAAATCTGTTACATAAATATAAAATGACACTGACGGGGCCAGGGGAAGGCTCTCTAACATTCTACCTTCCACCAGCTTCTTGCTAATCCTTGTTCCACTCCTTGTGCTTTTCTGGCTTGAGCGCCTGGACTCTGGTAGCTAAGGGCTGGGCTGAGTGAACCCAGGAAAGGAGGAGAGTCTGAAAGGTCTAGAGTCCTCAGGAGGACATCGGGCTCCTGGTTGCCACCCAAGTGGCTTCGTTCTTGGAACTTTGCCCATGTGAACATGGACTGATGGGAAAGACTTGTGTTTGAGAACTTAGTCCAATTGAAATCTCAAAATCATAGGAAGGGCTCTGCAAGGCATCTAGTCCGTTGCTTCCCCCAAAGCTGGTCTGGTCTCCAGCCCTAGAGATTCTGATGTTGTAGGTCCAAAGTGATTCCCAGAATTTATATTTTAAAAGTGACCCTCAATGTATTCTCCATGTGCCGTAGTGCTCCCCTTCTAACACTTTTGATGCTGTAACTACAATTGCAACTACAATGTCCACTTTTGCTTGGTTACCTCCAGTGACGGGGTTCTCACTGGTTCCTGCCCATTCTATTTTTGGACAGTCCCACCCTGCCTCAAGTTCCTGCGTCCTCAGTCCAGGCCTTTCCCAGACCCACTTCCTGCCTGGGAGGGGTTCCCTGGTGACACCATGATGGCCTTTTAAACCCACTAGGATGTTGTCTTCAGCACCAAATAGCTTCTTTATCTTTGCTATTCTGTTTTCTTGTTTTACAGTGGATGTCTTCCATATCACTTAATCTCTGTGGTTCTCAAATGCCAGCAATTCTGCCCCCAGGGGGCATTTAGCCACAATCGGGGCGGGGAAGAGTGGTTCTACTGACATCTAACGAAGATTTGAGACCAGGATATCCTAAATCTACAGTGAACAGGATGGCTCCCACAACGAACAGTTATCCAGCCCCACGTGTCAAAGGTCGAAAACTGTAACTTATGAGCATAAAAAGCAAAGAATGAAAGACAAGATAAGCAAGGAGACTCAAGTGATTGTATGCAGCCTAGAGCTGAGGTTCTGGGGCCTGAAGTTTGGGGACAAAACTCAGGGAAACAAACAAGAGGGCAGCAGGCAGGCAAAGATGGATCCTAGGTTCCTAGGATGTATGGGGAACCCGAACTAGAAGGAATCCGGAAAGAAGTCATACATATTTGTTTCCTGTAGCCTGGGTCTCCCAAAATGTGACATCTTTCACCTTCATATATATACAATAGGATTTAAAAATAAGTGTATTTGGGGCTGCTGGGTGGCTCAGTTGGTTAAGCCTGACTCTTGGTTTCGGCTCTGGTCATGATCTCACAGTTCATGGGCTTGAGCCCTGCATCAAGCTGCATGCTGACAGTGCAGAGCTTGCTTGAGCTTCTCTCTCTCCCCTTCTCTCTGCCCCTCCCCTGCTCACTCTCTCTCAAAATAAATAAAACTTAAGTAAATATAAAGATAAGTGTATTTAAGGAAAAAAGTGAGTGGATTTAAAGAAAATATTAAGTAAATAACCGAACAGCTGGTCTACGGATACAGCAAAGATTGTAAGACGGTCACAAATGACGGCAGGTTGGTAAATAATGTATGTGGCAAGGCCACCGTCTTGTGGCAAACAGAGTTGCTGGTGTGAAATGGGGTTGGAGGGGGGGAGCGGATGTCCCTTTCTGCTCCTACAGGTAAAGGGGAGGAGCTGTGAACTGGGCGGGGCGTCAGAATTTATCCTTACTGGAGCTCATCTCTGCACAGTACTTATTCCTGCCTGCAAACTTCTGTATAAATAGAATTCCTGCCTCAGACCAGTTACTGTATAAATAGAAGGCCCCATCGATCCACTGCCACTCTGTCTCTACAGGTGACCACAGATGGAAGACAGAAATTCAGCCTTCCTGACTCACAGTCAGGTGGTCCTCTCAAGTCCCTAGACAGCCCGTAAAAATCTTTCATCGCAAGAAGCACAGAAACGTGCACAGAATGAAAGAGAAAGCTCACCCCATTTAAAGAGGAAAACATTACTATTGATTTTAGCATATTTACTTCTGGTGTGAACATTTTTATGAACTAAAATAGGTGACGGTCTTTAAAATACATACTCAACGTGTATTTTGCCTTTGAAACATTTTTAAATGGTGTACTATAACTTACTTTAATTCTATTGATGTTTACAAACATTATAATTATTATAATCATTATATTATATATATATTTATGTATAATAATTAGTAAAAAGAATATAAACTACTTTGTTCCTGACGCTGTTTCTGTACTGACACTTATTTTCTTTTTTTTTTTATATATTTTTATTTATTTCTAGGAGAGAGAGAGACAGCATGAGCAGGGGAGGGTCAGAGAGAGAGGGAGACACAGATTCTGAAATAGGCTCCAGGCTCTGAGCTGGCACTGCTATGCATTGCCAAACTGCTTTCCATCTATGGGAAAATTTATTTATATCCTTAAAAATTTTACTCAGTAAGACAAAGCAAAAGTTTGATAATCTGGTAAGTCAAATTATATTTCTATTTGAATTTGCATTTCTTTGATAATTAGAGCCATGACACATTTTTAAGGGCTTTTATTAGCTACTTACTTTCTTTGATTATGAATGTAGACAATTAAATTACCCAAAAATTGTATAAATAGATGTAAATATTTGTCCTAACTCTGAAGAAGAGACTTGGTTGATAGCAATGTAAGTACATAAACATGTGTAATTAATTGTATTAATTATTTGCAACATCTATGGCAAACTTTTACCAAGAAAGGGAAAGTCTGGGGGTTCTCTTCTTGTGTTCTTCATGTTTGCTTGGGTTAACTATAGAAGATTCCCACAAAGAATCTGTAAACTGCAGATCCCACATAGAGGCCTTGGGGTACCAGACCTCACATGCCATTCTTTATGATGAGGTATTGATGGAGAGGAAGATGAAGGTCTAGTGAAAAAAAGTTATGGAGAACATAAAAAAACATGATAGCACCTAGGACAAAGCTTGGCTGAAAGTTCTCAACTCTAACTCAAGATCTGATGGGAATTTAATTAAGCTAGGTCCCATAACAGATGTGTGTGCATGTATGTACGTGTATGTGTATGTTTTCATATATATATATGCTCACACAACTTTTAAAAAATTGTTTACTTATTTATTCTGAAAGAGAGAGAGAACAGGTGCAGGGGAAGGGCAGGTGGGGGGTGGGGAAGAGAATCCCAAGCAGGCTCCATGCTCTCAGTGCAGAGCCTGATATGGGGGTCCATCTCTGGAACCATGAGATCGTCACCTGAGCTGAAGTCAAGAGTCGGATGCTCAACTGACTGAGCCACTCAGGAGCTCCATAACTTATTTTTAGGCTCTGGAAAGCTGGCCATTTTGTGTTCTAAGATTTGGGAGGACTTTAATTAGATAGAGTTCTACTAAGTGATGCCACTGAAATAATTGCCTCCCTTGAGGGCCAGAACTGAGACCCAGACCTTGAGGCTTAGGCTTCTGTCAGTTGGAGGCAGTAACTGAAGAAGTCTACTCCCTGTGCCTCCATCAGTAGACCTGGAAGCCATTTCCCACACAGGGACCATCTATCTAGCTTTACCAAGGGGACATCTCTGGCCCAAGTCTGAGGTTACCTTTTGTGGGTCATGCAGGTCAATCCATACAGGCTTGTTTCCTCGGTAACCACTTAGGTACTTTGCGATGATGTTGGCTTCCTTTGCACTCTGGAGAGATGCCAGGTGGGCTCCGTTTCCATATGACTGACACTCATACTGTGGGCAAGAAGTTGTGCTAATTAATCATCCCTTGAGGTTTAAAAGCATCGTCCTCACCTCACAATCCTAGTAGGCACATAACTATCTTCTCTGCGGCTACTTTGAAAACTCTCAGCACCAAACACAAACTTGTTTTACTCCTGTATGTCTTTCTTTTTAATGTTTGTTGTTTGTTTGTTTAGAGCAGGGAGGGGGCAGAAAGAGACAGGAGAGAGAATCCCAAGCAGGCTCCACACTCTCAGCACAGAGCCAGATGCAGTGTTCGATCCCACAAACTGTGACGTCATGACTTGAGCTGAAATTCAGAGTCAGACGCTTAACTGACTGAGTCACCTAGGTGACCCTATATATGTCTTTTCTTGATCCCAAATTCTTGCTCTTCAAGCTTACGAACTTCATGCCTAGTCAAGAGAAGGCGATCTGGATTCTTCTTCTCGATTCCTGAATAATAATCACCTTTTGTTTTAGGGACTGGATGGAACTTGTGGCCTAACCATTCTCTAACTGGAAACGTACTGTCCCATTAAACAAGGCAAACATTTTATATATCTATATCTTCTAGAGATGTATGCTTATTTTACACTCTTTTGTGTTGTGTTACAGGATCTGCCTCCAAGGTACAACTTAAACTAATATAATGAAAACATGGTTTTGGCTACAGTTGCTATTCCAATGCCTCCTTTTGGTATCTTGCTCATGATTAGACAGGGCTGGTGTTGAATGTTGATGCATTCCTCACCCCTGCTGACCACTTTCCAACACCAGCATGTTTTCATACCCAGAACTTCATTTGCATGTCAAATTTGTGAGGCTGGGAAGCCAGATTACCAATCAACGTTTAGTGAGAGGACCCATCACAAAGGTTCCTGGGACAGAAGAGGAAAGAGTCTCTGTGGTTAGGTAGGATTTTTCCTCCAAGTTCACACTCCTGGTAATGCACAACAGGACCTGGAACCCAGATTTCTGTCTCCTGTGTCCAAGATCAGATCTACCTGTCATGCTCATTGTCCCCTCCACACCATGAGTCTCAAGAACTAGATTGACCCTCAATATTGGCAACTAGTCAAGAAGCAGCAGTGCCCAAGGTATTCATTTGTTTGGTCCTTTTCCAGCACCTTCTCTGCACTATGTCCAGGAGTGACTAACTCTGCTAAGGTTTTGTATCAATCCTGGACAGTTTTTGCCTTGAGAACCTCAAATGAACACCCAGCATGTGTAATAAGCTCTTTGCAAGTTAAAAAAAATTTTTTTTCAATTGTATCTGTTTCCCTGCACTTACATCTTTATTGCTTTGATTTCCTGGTTGACCCTGCCATTGTTTAATAGCATGGTGTTTAACCTCCATGTATTTGTGGTGTTTTCGAATACTTTTGTTGTTGGCTTCAACTTTGTTTAAAGTTTTAACTAGCTGTGCTCTTGTCTTCTTGTTTAATGAGACCTAATGCTACTTCCACCAAAGCTGCAGAATATCTGCTGGAAAGTCTGCCAAATAAGTCAGACAGAGAAGGATAGATACCATATGTTTGCATGTACAGGAGTATTAGGAGGAACTTAACAGAGAACCATGGGGGAGAAGGAGAAAAATAGTGGGGGAGAGGGAGGGAGGCAAACCACAAAAGACTTTTGAATGCTGAGAACAAATTGAGGGCTGATGGGGGTGAGGATGAGGGGAAGAGGGATGATGGGCATGGAGGAGGGCACTTGTGGGATGAGCACTGGGTGTTAAATGGAAACCAACTTGACAATAAACTATTTAACAAAATTAAAAGGCGAGAAGAAGCACATTGAAGAAGGTAGGAAGTGCAGAGACATGGTTTAGAGGATAAGCTGAGAAAGTCACAGAGAAAGACAAGAGAGAGTAGAGAACAAAGAGGAATGCACAAGGAGAACAGTTCCGCAAAGCCACTGGGAAAGTTAGAGGGGATGATTTTCCTGAGTTCTTTCCATCAGCAGGATTTAAAAATATTTTTTAACATTTATTCATTTTTGAGAGACAGAGTCTCAGCAGGGGAGGGGCAGAGAGAGAAGGAGACACAGAACCCGAAGTAGCTCCATGCTCTGAGGTGTCAGCACAGAGCCCAACGTGGGGCTTGAACTCATGAGCTGTGAGATCATGACCTGAGCCGAAGTCAGACGCTCAACCGACTGAGCCACCTAGGCGCCCTATCTTTGTAAGTTGTTTTAATGAATTCTTCTGACAAGCCCATGGTGTAAAAGTCTCATCCCCATTTTAAAGCAAGAAAACTGGTAAAGTGAGGTACAACTATAACCAGTGAATGGCAGAGTCATGACTTAAATTCAGGTCTGTTGCTGGGTCATAGGATAATTCCATTTTTTATTTTTTGTGTGGTTTATATATACAAAAGAATACTACTTGGCAATGAGAAAGAATGAAATCTTGCCATTTGCAACAATGTGGATGGAACTGGAGGGTATTATGCTAAGTGAAATAAAGCAGTTAGAGAAAGACAGATATCTTATGTTTTCACTCATATGTGGAATTTGAGAAACTTAACAGAAGACCATAGGGGAAGGGAAGGGGAAAAAATAGTTTCAAACAGAGAAGGAAGCAAATCATAAGAGACACATGAATGCAGAGAATAATCTGAGGGTGGACGGGAGGGATGGAAGGGAGGGGTAAATGCATGATGGACATTGAGGGCACTTGTTGGGATGAACTCTGGGTGTTGTATGTAAATGATGAATCATGTGAATCTACTTCCAAAACCAAGAACACACTGTATACACTTTATGTTAGCTAACTTGACAATAAATTACTTTTAAAAAAATAAATAAACTGAGGTCTATATTACTCCCAAGTCACCCACATACATTCCTCTTTGTTTGGGCAGAATTAGTTTTGGAATCCCTGGATACAGGTGGTCTTTCAAGGTTTCTTCAAGTTGCTTCTCAAGAATTGAGGAGAAGCCCATTGCTCTCCATCAGCTTTTTTTTTTTTTTTCAGTGAACAGTGTCTGAGAAATCCTTTCTTCATTTAGTTCATTCTCTCTCTCTCCCCCACCCCCACCTCTTTCTCTCCTTCTACCTCTCTCTCTCTCTCATTCACATCAGCTCAGGAAGCAACGCATTAAGGCTGACTTCCCTTGGTTATCTGCTAGTTGCTCTGGGTGTAATCTTGGAAAGTCACTTATGCTCACACTGCATTGGGATTTTCTGTTTAATGGTCACAAACTTGTACTAATCCCACACTTTTAAGATCAGAGAGGACTTCGTGTCCTCAATAGCTATCACTTGGTAGGTGCTCCATCCTCAGTGAGTTATTTATATACAAAATTCTCACGTCATTCTAGGCCCAGATCACAACACACTTCCCCATACGGTGCCTCCAATCAGTAATGTCAATTAAACAGCCACAACCCTGAGAAACAGTAGCACTGGCCCCCCACGCTCCTCTGAGGTGAAGTGGCTATTTGGGTATCTTCCAGACAAAGCCTCAGTGAGGTAAAGCCAGAACATTTGTTGGGTTGTGTGGACAATGAAGCCTTCCATTTGTTTGGACTGCTTCACTGTCAGGTGGTTCTGAAGACTGTGCTCTGCTTTTTTTGGTAAATCTGGTACAGCAATTCAATTATTCTTTCTGGAAGGTCTTTGTCTTCATATTCTCCTTCTATTTACTTATTGCTGTCTTTCTTACAGACAGCGAAATCCTGGAGGGTAATGGTCATTTCTTGTCCATTCGTACATCTTCACAGCCCATCAAGGGCTTGGGCAGATAGCACATGCTCCATCCATGTCAATGGAACTGGAAGAGGTGGACACAAAACAATTCTCTCCATTTCAGCAGCCCTCTGACTCCTCAGAATGCCTGAATTCCGAGTTAAATGAGACCTGCAGCTCGGGGCGGGGGGCGGGGAGGCATTAGAGACACTTCTGGGTAGCTTTGGAGATACCTGTCCAACCTTGAGCCAGATTCCTTACCTAGACCCGAGACCAGGTCTTCAGCTTCCGGAAGTATTCATAGCAATTGGACTTGTAGTAAAATCATCCACCAGCACAGTTAGGCTTCATGATGATGTCTACACAAACACAGCAGGCAGCTACGCATTATGATGGCAGAAACAATCCGTTCCCACACTCCTTATATAACACTGACCTTATACTTCCATGAATGTGTTTTCAAATATTACTAACTTAGTGAAGCAAGATTGTAACTGAATGATGCCTTCCACACAGTGTTGTTTCAGAGAGTTGAGCGCACTGCACTTCCCTCAAATGTCTCCCCACTTGTATTCTGACACTTCTAACATAGGGAAACATGACTTTAGTTGAGTGATGCTTTTCCCACAGAGTATATAACACTTAACTAATACTTCCATGCATGTGTTTTCAAACATTACCAACGTAGTGAAACAACCTGGTAACTAAATGCTGCATTTTGCCTAGTGTTGTTTCAGAGTTGAACACAGTGCACTTCCATCATTCGTCTCTGTGTTTTCAAACACAAGTAACATAGTGAAAGAAGAAGTTAGTTGAACAATGGGTTCCCCGCAGTGTTCGTTCACAGAGTTGAGTATAGACCACTAAGCTTATACTTCCATACATGTGTTTTCAAACTTTACCAAATTAGTGAACCAACCCGGTAAATGAATGCTGCCTTCTGCACAGTGTTATTTCAGTTAACCACACTGCGTTTCCCTCACTGGTCTCCGCAACTGTATTCTAACACTAGTAACATAGAGAAACATGACGTTAGATGAACGATGCGTTCCCCACAGTGTTCTTGCATAGAGTATATAACACATATTTATACTTCCATGCTTGTGTTTTCAAAGATGACTAACTTAGTGAAACAACATGGTAACTGAATGCTGCTTTCTGCAAGGTGTTGTTTCTCAGAGTTCAGCACAGTACACGTCCCTCATTGGTTTCTGTAACTGTATTCTAACAATACTAGCATAGTGACATGACGTTAGTTGAATGATGCGCTCCCTACAGTGTTCATGCACTTAGTTGAGTATATACCACTCAGCTTATGCATCCACACATGTGTTTTCAAACATTACCAACTTAGTGAAACAAGCTGGTAACTGAATGATGATGCATTCCGCAGAATATTGTTTCACGAATGAGCACAACTGTACTTCCTCCATTGGTCTCTATATGTTTTCAAACACTACTAACATAGAGAAACAAGAAATTAGTTGAATAACGCATTTCCCACAGTATTCATTCAGAGTTTAGTATATATAACACTTAGCTTATCTTTCATGCATGTAATTACAAACATTGCCAACTTAGTGAAACAACACAGTAACTGAATGCTGCATTCCAGTGTTCTTTCACACTGGTGAGCATTTCTGCCCTTCCCTCATAGGTCTCCACATCTGTATTCTAACAGCACTAACATAGTGAAACAAGAGGTTAGTGGAATGATGCATTCCCCACAGTGTTCTTTCACAGAGCTGAGTATATAACACTTAACGTATACTTCCATGCATTTGTTTTCAAACATTACTAACTTAGTGAAGCAAGATTGTAACTGAATGATGCATTCTGCACAGTGTTGTTTTAGAGTTGAGAGGTCTGCACTTCTCTCATAGGTCTCCGCATCTGTATCCTTTTGTTTTTAATTTTTTAAATGTTTTATTTATTTCTGAGAGAGACAGAGAGAGAGAGAGAGAGAGAGAGAGACTGTGTGAGCAAGGGAGGGTCAGAGAGACAGGGAGACACAGATGGAGAGAGAGAGAGAGAGAGAGAGAGAGAGACTGTGTGAGCAAGGGAGGGTCAGAGAGACAGGGAGACACAGATACCCAAAGAGGCTCCAAGCTCTGAGCTAGCTGTTAGCACAGAGCCCGACTTGGGGCTCTAACCCACACACTGTGAGATCATGACCTGAGCCGAAGTCGGACGCTTCACCGACTGAGCCACCCAGGGGGCCCTCCTCATCTGTATTCTAATACCCCTAACATGGTGAAACATGAAGTTAGTTGAATCATGCGCTCACCACAGTTTTTATTCTGAGTTTAGTACAACACTTACCTAGCTTCTATGCATGTGTTTTCCACAGTTACCAACTTAGTGAACATCCTGGTAACTGAGTTGCGCGTTCCGCACCGTGTTCTTTCAGAGTTGCGCGCACTGCACTTACCTCAATGTTCTCCGCAGTTGTATTCTGACACTTCTAACATAGGGAAACATGACTTTGGTGAGTGATGTTTTCCCCACAGTGTTCATGCATAGGGTTGAGTATATAACACTAACTTATACTTCCATGCATTTGTTTTCAAACATTACCAACGTAGGGAAACAATCAGGTAACTGAATTCTGCTTTCCTCACAGTGTTGTTTCACAGAGTTGAGCATTCTGCACTTCCCTCTTAGGTCTCGACATCTGTATTCTAACACTACTGACATAGTGAAGTAAGACCTTCGTTGAACGAGGCGTTCCCCACAGTGTTCATGCACCGAGTTGAGTATATAACACTTAACTTCTATTTTCACGCTTGTGTACTCAAACATTACCAACGTAGTGAAATAACCTGGTAACTACATGCTGCATTCCACATAGCGTTTGTTCTTTCTCAGAGTTGAGCACAGTGCACTTCCATCATTCATCTCTATCTGTGTTTTCAGACACTAGTAGTAACATAGTGAAACAAGAAATTAGACGATGGGTTCCCCGCAGTGTTCTTTCACAGAGTTGAACACATTCCATTAAGCTTATATTTCCGTGCATGGGTTTTCACACTTTGCCAACTTAGTAAGCCAACCTGGTAATTGAATACTGCCTTCTGCACAGTGTTGTTTCATAGAGTTGACAACATTGCATTTCCCTCATTGGTCTCTGCCACTGTACTCTAGTGCTACTAACGTAGTGAAACATGACGTTAGCTGAATGACGTGTTCCCCAGTGTTCTTGCACAGAGTAGAGTATATAACACTTTCCTTATATGTCCATCCATGCATGCGTTTTCAACCGTTACCAATGTAGTGAAACAACTTGGTAACTAAGAATGCTTCATTCCACACAGTGTTGTTTCTCAGAGTTGAGCACAGTGCACTTCCTTAGTTGACCTTTGTGTTTTCTAACACTACTAACATAGTGAATCATGACATTAGTTCAATGAGACATTCCCCACAGGGTTCTTACACAGAGTGGAGAATATTACACTTACCTTATACTTCCATGCATGTGTTTTCACATATTACTAACTTAGGTGAAGCACGATATTAACTGAATGCTGTGTTCTGCACAGTGTTGATTCGCAGAGATGAGTTCACTGCACTTCCCTCAAAGGTCTACGCACGTGCATTCTGACACTTCTAACACAGGGAAGGAAACATAACATCAGTTGAGTGCTGCTTTCCCACAGTGTTCATGCACAGAGTTGAGTATATAACTCTTTTTTAAAAATAGTTTATTGTCAAGTTGGTTTCCATACAACACCCAGTGTTCATCCCCATAAGTGCCTTCCTCCATGACGATCATGCACCCCTTCCTCCCATACCCATCAGTCCTCAGTTTGTTCTCAGCATTCAAGAGTCTCTCATGATTTGCCTCCCTCCCTCTCCCCCACTATTTCCCCCTTTTTTCTCCCCAATGATCCTCCGTTAGGTTCCTCCTAATCCTCCTATACGTGCAAACATATGGTAGCTGTCCTTCTCTGCCTGACTTATTTCGCTCGGCATAACACCCTCAAGTTCCATCCATGTTGCCCAGATTTCATTCTTTCTCATGGCCATGGAGTATTCCATCATATAAGATAAGCCACATCTTCTTGATCCATTCATCAATTGATGGACACTTAGGCTCTTTCCATGTTTTGGCTGTTGTGGAGACTGCTGCTATGAATATTGGGGTCCATGTGCCCCTATGCATCAGCACTCCTGTATCCCTTGGGTAAATTCCTAGCAGTGCTATTGCTGGGACCTGGGGGAGCTCTATTGTTAATTTTTTGAGGAACCTCCACACTGTTTTCCAGAGGGGATGTACCAGTTTACATTCCCACCAACAGTGTAGGAGGGTGCCCGTTTCTCCACATCCTCGCCAGCATCTAGAGTCTCCTGATTTGCTCATTTTAGCCACTCTGACTGGCGTGAGGTGGTATCTCAGTGTGGTTTTGATTTGTATTTCCCTGATGAGGAGGGATGCTGAGCGTCGTTTCATGTGTCTGTTGGCCATCTGGATGTCCTCTTTGGAAAGGTGTCTGTTCATGTCTTCTGCCCATTTCTTCACTGGATTCTTTGTTTCTCGGGTGTGGAGTTTGGTGAGTTCCTTATAGATTTTGGATACTGGCCCTTTATCTGATATGTCATTTGCAACTATCTTTTCCCATTCCATCGGTTATTAATTTTATGGATTGTTTCCTTTGCCGTGCGGAAGCTTATAATCTTGATGAGGTCCCAATAGTTCATTTTTTGCTCTTGATTCCCTTGCTTTTGGGGATATGTCAAGTAAGA